>NC_050580.1:76850729-77150729 GCF_011100635.1 Trichosurus vulpecula | reverse complement strand
TTTTTTTATTTCTAGAAATGGTTTTGGAAATGAGGCCCTTAGGAGAGGGACCTCCAGCTGTCAGAAGAGAGAAGCAAAGGGACAAGAGAGCCCTCAGCACCCTTATCTTATCCCTCTAAATTAGTGTTTCCTTCAAAGTAATCACATTGGGAGTCACCTTAGAAGGCTCTCAACTCGTTCCAATGATGTGCAGAACATTATTTAGAACTCCTCTTGGAATTGCCTTTAGAATCACACAAGAAAATAATAGGATTTTCCACCTGTATGGGGCCTTGGAAGTCCTCTGCTCCAACCCCCTCATTTTGCTGAAGAAGAAACTGAGACCCAGAGACCCTCAGTGGCTGTAAGTGGCTGAACCAAGTCAAGGTTCTTCTAGCTCCCAATTGTCTGACTCTGAATCAGCATCGTTATTTTATAATGGAAATCATCATGATACCCTGGAGAGAGCGGAGAGTCTGGAGAAGGAGGATCTGGGTTCGAATCCCAGCTTTGCAGCTCACTCCCTGTACGACCTTGAGCAAAGCCCTCAGCCTCCTGGTCCTCATTTTTCAATGAGGAGGTTGAATTACATGACTCCTAAGGCCTCTCCCAGCTCTAACCTCATGATCCCAGGATCCTGTTGTTTCTGACCCAAAATGTTCTACCTTCTTCATTGTTCTTGGCTTTCAAAGCCTATTTGCTATTCCAAAAAATCAGATTCATCTTCATTGGGCAAAGAGGTTGCAACTATGGAGAATACTCAAAGAAGTGCCTGTGTGCTGAACACCGTCCCTAGAGGAATCCAACTGGTGCTCAGAGAAAGGGCAAAATCCTTGGCACAGGCTTGCGGACTCCCAAGGTAATAGCTTTGAAGAGGACGATACTCACAGGATCTTGGATTTAGAGCCAGGTACCTTAGAGAGGCCTTTTCATCCAACCTCCTCATTTTTACAGACGAGGAAACTGAGGCCCTAAAAGTTTAAATGATTTGCTTAAAGTCACACAAAGAGTAGAGGCAAAGCCAAGATTCAAACTCACATCAATTACTCTTTTCATTGGTAACATGCTACCTCATCCGATTCAGATATGAAAAAGAGCCTCATGATCTCATCTGGTGTTTTTCTGGCCTCCTTTCTTAAGTAGTTTGAATCATCATGCCAACATTGTTTTTTCTTCTAGCTTTTGTGAGAGGACTTGCCTTTCCCATTTCATAGACGAGGAAAAAGTGAATCACAGAGGAGAAAGGGAATTGTCTAAGTTCATTCAGTTAATATTGGCATTAGGCCCTTAGCCATGAGCCCCCATGACAGAGTCAGGGACAAGGTAGGGTCCAGGCCAAGGTCAAGAATGCCAAAATGATCCATCAAGCTAAGGAAGCCATCAGGAATGGGTGGTCAGGCCATTAGGGTGAGGTTGGAAACTTGGAAATTAGGATCAGGGAAGAAGGACAGGGGAGAAAGTGGATCTGGCAAACAAGAAGCAAAATCCTGAACACAGGAGATCAGAATCAGGTTGCCAAACTAAAATTGGCATCAGTTGCCAAGTCAAGGTTAAGGTCAGAATGGGTAAGAGAAACCGTATGGGCAGAAGGGGGTAGCTCACTAAAGGAACCAAGAATGTCTGAAGTCCTTAATCTATGTACCGGTCTAGGTTTGCTGGTGTCTCCTCCATCTTATCCTAGCTTTATCCGAGATTGACCCCTAAGGGCCCAACCCTACTGCTTCCAAAAGAGTCCTGACAGCTTGCAGAGAAGCTGAGGGTAAAACCAGAAAGGGAAATGAGGTGTCTTCTATTTCAAGCCAGGGTGTTATGCCCGGGGCTCTTCTGAGAAGAGGAGTTTCGCCCTAGGGAGAGGTTTGCTGCATCCGTACAATTTAATTCTCTCAAGTAGTGGGACAAGCCCTGAGATAATAAAGAAGGAGAGTAACTGAGTGAATCTACAAAGACTTTAATACACAACATTACAGGGTAATGGGAAAATCGATGAGAATGTGCAGCAGGGTCACCCCAACTGCCAGCATCGCTGTCATTAATGGGACAGTCAGAGTTGCTGCCACTGCAGGTTCCCTGGGCAGGGTACCAATGCTGGAGCCTGTGTGGCCAGGGCAAACCTACTTCCTGCTGCTTGGGGTGCCAGGCACAGGTCCCCCAGGGGTGTGGAGCAGTAAATAGTAACACTTTATTTCTTCACTTTAGCCCTACTTGTCTCCGAAGGAATGAAAGTGAGCCCCAAGTAAGGTTTACGCTGTCCCTGCTTAAATTCTCACCACATCACCTACAAGGTAGTTATAGAATCAGAGATATAAAGCTAGAAAGGAAATCGGAGTCCTAGTTCATAGTTTTTTAACCCAGGATCCACGGACCCTCAAGGGATCCATAAATAGATTTCAGGGAATCTGTAATTTTGGATTGGGAAAAAATTACATCTTTATTTTTACTGACTTCTAACTGGAATTTAACATTTCCTTCAATGACTTAAAAACATGATTCTAAAGTATTATATTAAATTTTTTAATTAAAAATATGATTCTGAGAAGAAGTCCATAGGCTTTCCCAAAATGCCCAGCAGTCCATGACCCATAAAAAGGTTAACAAGTTCTCATTTAGTCTCACCTAGTTGCTTTTACATATGAAGAAATTGAGACCCAAAGAGGTTGAGTGAATTGACCAAAGTCACACAGGGGGTGTAAGGATTGCCACCTCTGAGGGCTAGGTGATAGAGCTGATAGAACACTGGGCCCGAAATCAGGAAGACCTCAGTTCAAATCCAACCTCAGATACTTTGTAGCTCTTGGATTCTGGGCAAGTCACTTAACCCTTGTCTGCCTCAGTTTCCTCAGCTGTAAAATGGGGATAATTATAGCACATACTTCCCAGAGGTAGTATTGTGAGAATCAAATGACATAATATTTGTAAAGTCCTTAGCACAGTGCTTAGCACATAGTAGGTGCTTTAAAAGACTTATTCCCCTCCCCCTCTAACTCCAACTCTAGCACTCTCCTCACTACACCATGATATTTCCCACTTTTGATTGGATATGAAAGGGTGACAATGGCAATCACGCTTGTGATCATGAGCAGCACGGTGATCACGCACCCTTATCAAAGGTCATTTCTGTTGGATAATAAGTTCTTAAAATAGCAATGTCTTCACAAGATTTTTTTTGACTTGTCCTACCATTGCATAGCCTATCCCAACCTCTCAGGCCCCTAAAGGGTAAACATAACTTCAACAACTGTTACGGATTTTGTCTGACTCATCTGGTCCCTAAATACAAGCATATCTCATCTGATACTATTAATTGATTCCATGAAAGTATAGTACTGGTGAAATAGTTTTTCTAGGAGTGGAGCAAGGAGCTTGGAATGGGGAGGAAAAGCACTGGGGTGGAGATGGATGAGGCTGTGGGTCGGAGCCTGATTGGCAGAAAGGGCCCCTGGTGGTCTCTGGAAATAAGGCAACCTGTGGCTTGGAGGATGTTCTTCCTCCCCCAGGACTCTGGTTTCACAATGATGGGGTCTAATCTTGGGGACCTGACTTCAAGAGGATCTGTCACACACACACACACACACACACACACACACACACACACACACACACACACACACACTTTTTTTTTAAAGACTGGGTGTCCCTTTTTTGCCCTGTCTGAAAACGCAGAAGCCGTTCATTGGCCTTATCCCACCACTGATTAGCACAGGAGTTTTGACATGATCTATTTACAGTCTTGCCTGGTTCACCCCTCCTTAGGCAGCCTGGTGGCCCCCAGTCGCTGTCACTCTTGGTGTCAGATTTAGTGTAGATGCCTGACTGTGTAGTGTAGACAGCCTACTACAACCTAAAACTCCTGAACTCAAGAGATCCGCCAGCCTCAGCTTCTCAAGTTGCAGTGATTATAGACATGCCAACAAGTCTAGCCTTGATCAACTAGCCTCTGGTTACTCCCTTTGGCTCATTGACCCCAGTGAGATTGCTTCAGGAAAATCTCTTAGTATGTTCATGGTATAGCTCATATCTTACTTTTGTTTAGTTTTCAGTCTCGTCCGACTCTCCGTGACCCCATTTGGGGTTTTCTTGGCAGAGACACTGGAGTGGTTTGCCATTTCCTTCTCCAGCTCATTTTACAGATGAAGAATTGAAAACAGGGTTAAGTGACTTGCCCAGGGTCACACAGATTATAATTATCTCAGGTCATATTTGAACTCAAATCCGGAGTCTTCCTGACTCCAGCCCTAGCACTCTATCCACTGCATCACTTAGCTGCCCACATATAGCTCATGATATAGCTTATGTCTAGGTCTCCCCAAATACGAGTAATAGGGCGCCTCTCTCCTGTATAAGAACTTAAAATAGTAACTGTATATTAAGTATAGGACAACCTTTATTTCATCCCACCAAAAAAAAAGCACAAGATGCAAAGAATTCATAGGAGACCATAACCAGATAAAGAAACACATAAAATATTCAAATAACCCAACATTTCTGGCATTGCTCCTTCCCAAACTGAATTCTAGTGAGCCCTCCTTTCCCAGTGCCCATCCCCCCAACTCACCTAGAGTATCATGCCGTGGTTTAGACTCCTCCTGGAAGGTAAATATATTTTAGGCGCTGCTAAACGATCAGTCCCTTCCTCATTGGTCTTTCCCTCAGTGACTTACTGGCTTTGCTATCCAAGTAAGTGATTCTCTTTTAATCTCTAAGGAAATGGTTGCATCAGGAAATTTTATTTCCCTAGAAGATTTCATTTCCAAACTCTCAAACTTGCCATAGTGAATACAGCACAAAACATAGAATCAGAAGGACCTGGGTTTGTATCCTGCCCCAGATACTTATTAGTTGTGTGTCCTTGGGCAACTCACTTAACATTTATACTCATTTCCTCATCTGCAAAATTGGGGAGTAAGTTACCTTCTCACTCTAAACCTGTAATCTTACCCCTTCTAGGACAAGTGGGTATACATGTGTCTGTTGCTGCCATGTGCTTCTGCTGGAAATCTCTCAATGCCTTGGCTGCTCTTGAGATGGGAAAATCCATTCTTAGATCTATATACTGACTTGTTTCCAGAAAGTGAAACAGAAAGAAGGTGAGCAGAGGTCCAGGGACTTCCCTGTGGAACCACATAGGGAAGCATATGCAGCTCACCATATTCTTTTATGGAAAAGCACCTATTCTATTCTGTCTCCCGACCTCCCTGGCTTTCTTTAAATCCCAGTTAAATTCCCACCTTCTGTAAGAAGCCTTTCCTGATCCCCTTAATGCTTGTGTCTTCCCTCTAGGATTATCTCTAATTTGTCCTATAAAATATATCTTGTTTGTACACAATTGTTTGCATGTTGTCTCCCCCATTAAACTGAGAGCTCTGAGAATAGGGACTGTCTTTTGCCTTTTCTTATATCCCCAATACTTAGCACAGTCCCTGGCACATAGTAGCTGCTGAATAAATGCTTGTTGATCGAATGACCTCTTGGGAGGAAGAAATCATACATGGGCACAGGTGTTCTTAAAAGGAGAGTACAAACACATTTCTACCTCTGCCATATGTTACAAGTTACACAACTGCTCCTGGAAGGAGGAAACTGATGGGCTTGGACTCTGCCCCTGCCCCTTTTCAGAATTTAGCTCTCTGCTTTCTCTACCTTCTCAGAGTCAAAGAGCAAGAGAAAAGGGACTAAATGTTCCCACAGCTCACTTTTATATGCCATAATGAGAGGCAGCTCTTTTAATGAGAGTCCATTCTCTCAAGTCGAACAATTATCCATAAGTTCCCTATGCTCTATCAGCAAGGCATCAGTGGGCAGACCCACATTTTATGGGAAAGCACCCCTTCAATGCTTCCCCAAAAAGGACAATGCCCTGTAATCTCATTAGTTGTTGACCAAGGAACTCATCAAATCTATCCTTTCCCCTAACAATAATAACTGCTATTCATATAACACTTTAAAGTTTGCAAAGCATTTTACGTACATCATTATTTCATAACAGCCTTATGAGGAAGAAACTACAAGAACTATGCTCTCCTTTTAACGTAGGGAGAAAGTAAGGCTCAGAGAGCCTTGTCCGTGGGAAGATGAGCTGACAACTAATAAGTGTCAGAAGTGGAATTTGAACCCAGATCTTTCTGACTCCAAGTCCTATGCTGTATCTTGAGATGAGATAAGAAGTCCCTCCAGTGGAGCCCATACTAAGAACTAGGAAATAGTCTGTAAGGAAATGACCTAACATTATTTTAATGGGGTTAGAGACACTCTAGAGAAGTTATGTCTTAATTATTCTATTGAAAAATTACATCGGTTGAGACAAAGCAAGGAGATTTACACCTATATTCCTTTACCAATACTACAAAACTTTAAGTATTCATAATCTCCTCTGTATGACTAATCCTTTCACCAATGCAAGACACAATCATTCTCTAACTCTGTGTTGTTTTCTATAATTACTATGATTAAAGAATTCATTATGTGTAATTATTATTTTGATATTAAGCTTCTGTGATGTACAAGATGAAGGAAATATCTCCTGACTTCACCATTTACATTCTACTGAGAGGATCTAATCCATACACAGATAAGTACCCTTACAAGGTAAGCAGTGGTGGGAGCTAAGGAGAGATGTAGACAGAGCACTCTAGGAATAGTTGAAGAGGTCTGGAATATGACCACCTGGGGAATCAGGAAAGACTTCATGGAGCAGATGGTACCTGAGCTGAACCTGGAAGGAAGCTGAGGAAATCCAGAGGAGGCTATGAAGAAGGAATTGGGAAGGGGGAGGGTGGGTGCAAACATGGAGACTGGAGAGGGAAATAGCTGTAAGTCCTCTCTAGACTAGACTTTTAGGCAGGTGGGAGATAGACAGTGAAGGGTCTTAAATGCCCCACTAAGAAATTTAGATTTTTATCCTTGAAAAGCAATATGGAACCAGTGAAGGTTTTGAGCAAGGGAGTAGCAGGATCAGGACTAAGAAAGCTTATTTTGGCATCTGTTTCAAAGGCCAGTTGCTAAGGGAGAGTCTGGAGGCAGAGAGACCAATTAGGATGCTGTTACAATGGTCCAGGGGAGTGGTAATGAGGGCTGGAACCAGAGTAGCAGCAGCTTGAGCATCCATTGTGTTTCTCTTCCTGTGTGGGAGCTGTAGAGGGCACAGAAACATAAACTCTTAAAGATGGAAGGGACCTTAAAATGAAAGGTCATCTAGCCCAAAATACCCTTCAGCAGGGATCCCCATTTCATTACCCCTGACACACCTCCCAGCTTGGTTTGAATACCTCCAGTTATGAAGAGCTCACCATCTCATGAAGCATCTCATTCTATGTTTGGACAGCTCTAAATTTCACAAAGCATTTCTTTATATTTGGCTGAAATCTGATTTTCAGAAATGCTGGTCCATTGAACCTAGCTGCTGGAAGAAAGGGAAATTGGATCTTTGATGTTCAATATGTCTGACTCTTCAACCCCATTTGGGGTTTTCTTGGCAAAGATACTGGAGTGGTTTGCCATTTCCTTCTCCAGCTCATCTGACAGATGAGGAAACTGAGGCAAACAGCATTAAGTGACTTGACCAGGATCACACAGCTAGTAAGCGTCTTGAGGCAGATTTGAACTCAGGTCTTCCTGGCTCCAGATCCTGAACTCTATCCATCCTACCACCTAGTTGTTTAGGAAAGGAGAGGAGGGTGCTCCAAAGACAAACTTTGCTTTACTTGAGTTTTATTTTTTTTCCTAGAGCCCTGCTGGTAGAAATCTCCCCCTCACTCCCCACTTCCAGAGGTGAGAGCACTGCAAATTGTTACCTATTATAGGTTATATCCTTCTTCTAAGCAAAGTCCATAGAAGCAAAAGGCATGACCCCCACCTTGGAGGGGCTAACAATAGTCTAGTTGGAGGGAGGAAAGAATTATGTCTGCCTTTCAGGATCCTTTCCTTCCTTTGGTGCTAAGTACAGGTGCCACCTCCTCCATGAAGTCTTCCCTGATCCCATCTCCCCTTTACTCCCCAGGTCGTCCTTTCCTTCCTCAGTTATTCCTAGAGTGTTATGTCTGAATCTCTCCTTCATACCCATCCCATGCTGCCTTGTACTTTACTTACAATGCCTATGTTTCACATCTGTCCTGTCCTCCCTCTCTCTCCCCACCTCCAATAGAATGAGACCATACACATACTTTTTGAGGCCAGAGTGTTTGTATCCCTAGCACACAATAAAGTATTTTGCATATTATCGGTGCTTAGTTTTGATCACTGAAACCTCAGAGGTATCTTGGGATTTATGGGCTAGATTTTTTTTTCTCTTCCTTATTTATTCTATTATTCAAAAAAAAAACTAGAACAATTAACTGTTTTGCCCTATCTATGTAGTTTCATTTATGATTTCTTGATGGTATTGGAAAACCGCGCTTTGATAAAAACTCACTGGGATTCAAATGGAGCTATTTGACCATGCCTTAAACCCAAATCACTCTGGCTTTCACTGATTGGCCAGCCCAGGCCTCAGTAAGTCATTGTTTGGGTTTTGAGGGCTCAGAGTGAGTGTAAAAAGCAATTGTTTCTGTTTTGGCCAGAAACCCTGAGGGCCTTCCCCTCCCAGATTGATTTTTTTTTTTAACTAGGTAAAAGAGGCCATTTTTTGCTTCATTTCTTACTTAGCCCTAATCACTGAATGGGCATTGCCTCAAACGGAGCCTGTGAAAGACCGTAACTTTAAAATGCCAAGGTCTCCCACTGCATCCAGGGCCATCTCCAGTCATCCTGATCTGTATCTTGCCACTGGACCCAGATGGTTAGGGAGAAGAGAGTGAAGCTGGTGACTTTGCGCAGCCCTGCCCCACTTAAATCTAATTCACTTGCAAGTCAAGACGTCACCTCCCTGATGTCTTTCGTCCTCTTCTAGAACAAAGGACAAACAACAACAACCGATGCTTAATAAATGCTTGTTGAGCTGAACTGAGATAGTAAGAGCAATGACAGCTAACACATATATAGCATTTACTATGTGCCAGGCACTGTGGTAAGTGCTTTACAAATATTATCTCATTTTATCCTCATAACAACCCTGGGAGGTGTGTTTTTAGTATCTCCATTTTACAGATGAAGAAATAGAGTCAAACAGAGGTTAAGTGACTCACCTAGGGTCACACAGCTAGTAAGTGTCTGAGACTGAATTTGAACTCAGGTCTTGCTGACTCCAACCCTAATGTTCTATGCATTATGGCCACCTAGGTGCCTCTGCGGCATGGTATGATGAAAAGAGCACTGGATTGAAGTGCTGAAGCCCTAGGTTCAAGTGCTGCATATGACACTAATTTGCCATGTGACCATGAACATGGTCCTCTGGGCAGAGAACCAAGAGAAACATTTAAATACGAAAAGCAAAGAGGTAAATGAGGAAGGCATGGGGTCTAGAGAGAAAAAGAAATAGGTTTCTTCTTCTGCAAAATGAGGTGAGATAATCTATCTCTAAGGTGCCTTCCAGCTGTAACATCCTGTGGAAGAGTCAGACACCACAACTGAAGAATAATTTTGGCTTCAATATATAAGCAAATGTGGTGCTGAGTGTCTACACAAAGGGAATTCAAAATAACAGAAAGTGGGGTTAACCAGGGAAGGAGTCATCTAAAAGGAGAGTTTGGGTCTGGGTCTTACAGGAAGAACAGGAGTTGGAGGAAGGGAGAAGAATGGTCCTTTTTTAGGTTGGGGAAGCAACATGGGGAAGAAACATACAGGCAGGGAAGAGTGGAGGTATTGGGGACATGAAGGAGAGTAGCCCGTTCAGTTTGGGGGAATAGTAGGGAACAAGTTTAGCTAATTAAGGTAGGGCAAAGTTCGCCTTCTTTCTGGTTTTTCCTAGAGACCTCCTGCCACCACCAAAGCTGAATGTTGCGGATGTTTGCTAAGTTACTGCTGTGAGTAGTGGAAGTACAGGAAGAGCCGGTGGCTTAGAGAGAAGAGATTTTTCAAATGGATTCTGTCGGCATGAGCCACAAAATTGACAAAAGACGAATTGCTAATAATACTTGACCTATCAGGACCTAGGTATCTTTCAAATTTACCAGCTAAGAACCAGAAAGTAAACAGCCTAAATAAACATCATAAAATTCGTGCACAAACATTGTTCCTAGGAGAATTCTCAGCCTCTTACTCGGAGACCATTTACTTTTATCTTACACATAATTCTAACTAAGTTGGTTATCTGATTTCCTGGCTCGTAGATAATTATAAGAAGCAAATGAAAAGGGAGAGACACTTCTACTGGCAGATACACTGACAACTAGAAGTCACAGCTGAGAGTCTGACAGCAAGGGCAGAGGGCTCAGATGGAATGAGGGGCTTGGGGGGAGGGAGAGAGAGAGAATGTCAAAAGTAGACAGTGACTGGAAAACCACAGCAGTCTTGGGCCATTTAGTGATGGGGGCAACAGCCCTATGCATCTCAATAGGACCTCAGGGCATAGCCCAATGCTGGATGTTCACAATGAGTATCCTGGTTTCTCCTCAGCTCTGTCTCATAGAATTCCTCTCTTCTTTCAAGACACAGCTCAACAGAACCGGGAGAACATTGCACACAGTAACAGCAACATTGTGCAACGACTAACTTTGATAGACTTAGCTCTTCTCAGGAATGCAAGGATCTAAGTCCAGAAGACTCATGATGGAAAATGCTATCCACATCCAGAGAAAGAACTATGGAGTCTGAATGCAAATTGAAGCATACTATTTTTTTCTTTTTTTTATCTTTCCTGTAGTTATCCCCTTTTGTTCTGATTCTTCTTTCACAACATGACTAATGTGAAAATGTTTAATACATCTATAGCCTATATGAGATTGTTTGCTGTCTTAGGGAGGGGGCAGAGGGGGGAGGAAAAATAATTTGGAACCCAAAATCCTATAAAAGCGAATGTTGACAACTATTTTACATATAATTGGAAAAAATAAAGTACTATTAATGGAAAAAAATTAAAAATATAAAACTAAAAAAAAAAGAACTCAAGACCTACCTTCTACATGATGTCTTTCCTGATGCCCCCCCAATTACTAATGCCCTCCCCCTCATACTACCTTGTATTTATCAACTTTGTATTTATAATATATACACACATATGTACATGCATCCATATTTGTATATAGACATACATATTCATATACACATAAAGAATGTCCTAAAATTTTAGCGCAGTTTTAAGCTTTACATGTATGTGTGCATGTATATATGTGAATATGTAGAAATATGTGTATTATATATACAGCTATATCTATATCTCCCTGTTGTCTTCCTCCTTAGATAGTAAACTCCTTTCAAGTAGATTTTATTCCATTCCATGTATTTCTGTCCCCAGCACCAAATACAGTGGCCAGCACACAGTTAAGTGCTTAATAAGTATTTGGTGATTGATCCAGAAAAAAAGTTAACATCTGGGGTTTAAGAAGGCAGGGTGGGGTCTAACACATTTAAGAAAGAATTCATCAAAATGGTTAAAAGAAAAGTTTCAGTGCTTGAAGAGGATAAAGAGCTATATCTCAAAAATCCCTCTAAACTGGAATAGCTCACTCCCTAAGGGTTCTAGATAGCAATGGTTTTACAGGAAGTGTCCAGGGCAAAGGTAGCAGTGGATTTTTTTCACCATGACTTCGCAGTAGAACTGAGACTCAGAGACAAGAGCAGTGGTTGGTGTAGATCCCAATCCCAGAGCTAGTGACAGGGAGTTGGGCTTGCTAAAGAAATCCTATAAGCAACCGATACAAGAATGTGGCTTGTAGTGACTGTTGTAGGCACCACATCTCAAGCTTGGCATTAAAGATAAAGTACAGACCTTGAGTCAGGAAGACCTGTGCTGGAATCCTGCCAACTCAATTCAACAAATTGGTGCCTTCTATGGAAAAGACAGTCCCTGCCCTCAAGAAGCTTACAATCTAATCTTCTGTGGATGTCTCAACTTCTCTGAGCCTCACTTTTCCCATCTATCAAATAGGAATGATACTCCCTGTAGTACCCTACTTCAGGAGGCACCTATAAGGCTCAAATGAAACAGGATAACAAAAACTCTCTGCAAACATTAAAGTCCAACATAAATGTCCATCATCATTACTCTTACTACCATTATCATCTAAATTCTGGTAAATTTCTGGAACAGAAAGTCCCTGGTCAAGAAGGGATTATTAAGAGCCTGCTACATGCCAGGCACTGTGATGACTGTTGGCACCATTGCTGTGGTAATTCTCATGACCACTGGTTTCAAAAGCAATTTCATCACCACATCCCGAGCCAGTAAAAAGACTTGGGGTAGAGAAAAGAAAGAGGGACCCTGGAATCTGACAGGAGTCCTGCAAAAGGAAGGTGAAACTCAGGGGGGGAATGGGAAAAGGGCTTGGAGATAGGGAGGGGAGATGGGGTGAGGAGAAGGGAGCCGGGGCCAGCAGCTAGTTCTTTGTATAGCACAGTCATGCTGGGGTTATTAAAGGGAAGAAGAATGAGCCTCTGTATCTCAGCAGTGCAGGGCAGGAGTCATCAGCAGCGGTTATTAGAATCCTTTCCCCACCAGTGAAAGACACTTATCGCTCTTCATCAGCAAGGCTCTCTCGATATGAAAAGAAAAATCAACTTAACAGGTGGGGCCTATCCTTTCTCTACCACGTGAAAAGCGACTAGCGACTGTGTCTAGACAGTCCCAGAGCCCCACCAGTGCCTAGCCCCCCGCCCCCTCCCCCGCCGCCCCCAGTGTCAGGGGATCAGGGATGAGGAGGACCTTCAGCCTGTACCACCCCCACCCCCCACCCCACCCCCCGACACACACACACGCTCCAGGAGCCTGGGTCCATTATCAGTAAGGGCTATTTGGATTCCCAAGTAGGAAATCTTCCAACTGAAACGCTATCACCTGAGAGCTATGTATGCCAATGAAGACTAACGGCAGCCGAGGGCCCCTAAACAAGAATTAATTAGGGTGGAGGGAGCACTGCAGCGTGGCTGGAGCTTCCTGAAGGAGCCCCAAGTGGCAAAAAAGCTCGTTGATTCTCCCGTCGGCCCTATCGGAAAGATCGAACCTCGTGGGATTTAGCTAGTGTGTCCAGACCCATGGAGGCCATGGCGATCCATACCCTTCGTACAAAGAGGACATGTTAGAACGCGACGGGTCCTGAGAGGTCGTTTTACAAATGAGGAAGCTGAGGTGGGGAGGGGGGGGCGGGTAGGGGGAGATGAGTGCGGGAGAACGGCAATGATTGGCCCAAGGTCACACAGCTTGGAAGCCGCAGAGCTCGGAGTTAAACCCCAGGCTTTCTTGCCCCGAGGCCGGGACTTTTCCATGATCCCCTCTGCTTCTTATGAGCCTCGGAGACAGCGCTCTTGGGCTTGTGTCTTGATGCCCTGTGCCATTACGGGTCTGGCCCTTTGTCCGCTCACTAGACAGCGAAAGAAAAGCCTGAGGCAAGGTTTCTGGGCCATCCAAGGACCTAATACCTTCCCACCTCCCTTAAGTCATTCTTACTGTGCAGGGTTTTCTCCCTAAGTCCTATTCCCTCATCCTTTCCTTCTAATCTTTATTTTTTGGGAGGAAAGGGAGAGCAATCGGGGTTAGGTGACTTGAGCAGCGTCATACGGCTAGTAGTTGTCTGAGGTCGCATATGAACTCGGGTCCTCCTGACAAAGTCGGTGCTCTATCCACTACGCTGCCTAGCTGCTCCCTTTTTTCTTAAGGGAAGAGAATCTTCACCTGCCCATGTGCACTCTGGGTCCTAGTTCATAGAACCCTGGACTTGACTGAGAAGCCGTGAGTTCAAATCCTGCCTCTGGTGTGACCTTGAGCGAGTCACTTATCTTTTCTAAGTCTCATTTTCCTCATCTCTTAAAATAAAAATGGAGACAATACCTAGCAATCTAGCTGTTAGGTTCAAATAAGAGAATATAAAGTACTTTGCATTTTTAAAGCATGTTCAACTCTAGGGGAAGAAGTTTCTGCCACCAATGCATAGCAGCAACTGCTCTGTAATTTTTTTAAAAATTGAATTTTTTTAAATTATCAGCATTTATTTTTCCCGTCTGCAATTTAGTCTTGAGAGAATCTTGAAGCAAGGAAAGTGGTTTGCCTGTGCTCCTCCCATAAATATATATCAAAGGCAGCCCTTGAACCCAGGTCTTCCTGAACTCAAGGCCAGCTCTTTATCAACCAGACTGCACAGCCTCTTGCCTTTAATAAATGCTTGTTAAATTGAAGTCAATTGGATGAGTGAGAGAAGCCAGCTTTCTATTTACAACACACAGCAGATGTGGGGTTTTCTACAGTCATCATATGCCACATTTTTCTTTCAACTGGCTATAGGTTGTAAGTGGTATGTAAATGTCTATTATTCTTATTCTCATTATTTTCTTTAAGACTTTCCTCCTCCAGTTAAATCCTTCCTCTCCAGACTCTTAAATTTCTCCATTGGCTCCTTCTTCCCTGACTTCAAAATGCTCTAGGATCTGCTGTCTTGAAAAAAGCTCCTTTGGTTTGATGCGCTGACCCTTCGGGCTCCCAAGTCTAGCTGGTGATGCCCTCAGACTCTTCCCCTTCTCCCCTCCCCCTCTCTGCATGTGTGTATCAGAAGCAGAGCTGTTTCCCTGTCAAGACTGAAGGAAATTGTGCTCTTGCCCCTCCTCTCAGTGAAGCAACTGAGGAGGAAGTCTTCCCCCTGCCACTTGATGGAGGAGTAATGGATGTTTCTGCTGGGCTCACAACCACAGGGAGCAGGGAGATGAACCAAGGCAGCATGGAGAAAGCAGCAGCCCAGCAAGTGGGGCTCAGTCCCTGAGGCAAGCCAGGCTGGGGATCTACATAGATAGAGATGGTACAACCGAGAGCCACGCAGAGAAAGGAGTTGCATGCATGAAGAGAGGAGCATGGGAAGAAGGCAATCCCAGACCCAGACTCAGTCCTTCACTGAAGTCTTCCATCCCATGGCCATTGAGGAATGCCCTCCAGCTACAGAGAGAGACCGAGTGTACTGCAAGGGTCATTAGTTTGGAGGATCCTGAATACTCTGGGGTGGGAGATTGAAAGGATACTTAATTTAATGCTGTAATATGGCTGACTTGAGTTCATTACTTTCACATTCATTTCTGCCATGATTAAATGCTTATTGTTCTATTCTGTTCTTTTCCTAAATCCATTAGCATGGTGCCCGACTAAAAATATAGACTGGTGTGATCTACAATTCTGAATTTTAGTGCTGGGTGGGGAGGGGTCAACATAAATAAATTGCCATTAGAAGTTCCCACAATTAAGCACCAGCCCTGGAGTCAGGAGAACCTAAGTTCAAATCCGGCCTCAGACACTTGACACACTAGCCCTGCCTTCCCCCCTCCAAAAAAAAAAAGTTCCCACAATTAGAACACATACCTAAGCATGTCCATAGAGGGAGGGATTCATTGACTATACATGCAACTAATTCCCTTTCCTTTTGCCGACAGCTTCTTCAGCACGTCACCTGTACTTGTCTGGATCATTGCATTAGGCTCCGATTGTCTCCAGTCTCTCCCCATCCAATCCTCCACCAAGCTTTCAAAGTGAAACTGCTGAAGTGTGGGTCTTACTCCATCCCAATAACACCCCCATCCCCAGTAAACTCCAGTGACTCCCTACATCTCTAGGATCAAATATAAATTCTTCCATCTGGCATTTAGAGCCCCTTTACAACCTGGCTTGTTTATATGTATTTCCCATCTACTCAATTTCCTCTTAATCCCCACAGCATGGCTCCTACCACCTCACTAAAACAACTTGCTAATAGGTTACCCATGATTTCCTTGCAAAATTCAATGGCCTTTTCTCAGTTCTCATTCTTTGCCTAGTCTCTCTGCCTCCAGACACTCCCACTCCAATTCATCTTGCACAGTGGTCCAGAGTACTCTTCCTAAAACAATTCTCATCTTGCTACCCTCCTCAAGAAATGTTAATGGCTCCCTATTGTCTATTTTATCATCTGAACTCTTCTGCCTGATCTCTCTGCTTCCCCTGTACACAGAAGACTGAAGTGCACTCTTCTAGGATAAGATAATAATTCTCCAGTATTCACAGGGACTTGATGATTACCCCTAGGGGAGTATAGGGGGAACCCTGGGAGTACGGAACTCTCTTAGAGTGTATGGGATTCTGGCACATCATGATATCTGCTTTAGCAGTCTGTTTTCTCTCTGCACGTATCATTTTCATGCAGAGAAAATTAGATTAAACTGAATATTAAGGCCATCCTTAAAGGGGAAAAGAAATGACAAGATAGGCTTACAAGGGTTGTGTCTGTAAAGGGGAAGAAATAGACCCACCTCTTGACCTTAAATATAGTGATAATGTTATGTATTCATTGGAGCATCCATATATTTTAGGGCTGCCTGGTCATTGCCCAGCTGCTGGTGGGGGGTGGGGCTGGGGGTGGAGGGAGAGATGGGAGCTGAAAGAGGTTGTCTGTCCATTCAGCAAAAATCTACTGACTACCTATCATAGTTGTGGGGAAGAGGAAGAGCCATAACCTTCGCTTT
Source organism: Trichosurus vulpecula (assembly GCF_011100635.1). Taxonomy (NCBI): domain Eukaryota; kingdom Metazoa; phylum Chordata; class Mammalia; order Diprotodontia; family Phalangeridae; genus Trichosurus; species Trichosurus vulpecula. The sequence goes on along the minus strand of NC_050580.1, from coordinate 77,134,253 downwards.
TTTATAAGGATGAATTATAGCTATTCAATTAAACAATTTAAAAGCCTTTGTTTAGTGCCTATTATGAGGAAGACATTATACCAGACACTAGAGATAGAAAGACAAAGATACAACAGTCCTTGCCCTCAGGGAGCATACATTCCAGGGTAAGACACACTAAGATATGCACAAATAAGGATAAAACAATGTGTGACCTGTGGGCCCCCTCAGTCTCTAGGTGCTCCAGCTACCTCGGGTTATAGGTTAGAATCCTCTCCACATTATAGCTCATGAGCCCCTACCAGTGCATTTTGTGTACGTTACCATTCAGCCATAGAACAGACATTTCTTCCTCCTCTTCACAGGCAGAAAACCAATTCAGCCAGTCCTGACTGGGAATCCTTCCAACTTTCATATTCATCCCTGCTTTAGGTTAGTTTCAGGACAAGTCCCCAATGTAAATTTTTTAAAATGTAAATATAACATTGCCCCAGTAATCCCTGAGCGCCTTCTCCCATGAATATAAACACACTCAGCAGGAAGAATGGGACTTTATAAGATAAATATGATACAGATACATTTGGGGAACTCATTTAACCAGGGCACCTTCATAAATGTGTAACCAGGACATAGCTTCATGGGGTGGAAACTCAAGCCTCAGTCGCTCCAAAGATGCTGGTGTCTTACTGATAGCATCATGTAGCTCTCTGCTGCACCCTGCTAAGTGTTCTCAGATCCAATTGACGATATCAACTCTGGCTATTCTCAGGAGAGAATGGGTTCCAAGTATGGGAAATGGCCTGCGCAAACATATGAAGATGGGAAATGGACTTCTGAGTTCGGGAAACAGCTAGTAATTAAGTCTTGTTGGTATGTAGAGTTAATAAAGGGAAATCATATGGAATAAGGCTGCCATGACCTTGGATATGGCTTGCCACATTGCCTCAGATTTCCTAGCTTTAAAATGTATTGTGTGGAAGGGGTTGTTCTCTAAATAGGAGTCAGATTGCAGCAGGCCTTAAATGCCATGGTAAGAAGTTGGCATTTATTCAAGAGACAATGGGGAACCAGTGACAGTTTTTGAACAGGGGAATGATGACCTATTGGGGTCAACTCTAGTTATAAGAAATGATTCTCAAAGTACGGTGAATGAGATTTCTTGAGGACGTCAGAGGGAACAGAGGGTGGCCTATCATTCTATAGTGTTACTATATAGTCAGCAAACATTGATTAAGCTCCTTCCAGTCGCCCAGGTTTACAACCTCAATGTTGAGCCTAATTCCTCACTCTCACTCATCCCACAGACCCAATCAGTTACCATATTACCTCCACAACATCTCTCATGTACATCCCCTTATTTCTACTCACACAGCCACAATCCTAGTTCAGACTCTGGTCGCCTCTCACCTGGATAATCGCCATAACCTCCAGTTCCCTCAAATCTCTCCCCTCTCCAGTTAATCAATCTACACAGCTGCCAAACTGGCATTTCTGAAGAGCAGACTTGGCCACACCAATCCTCTACTCAGTAAACTTCAGTGGCTCCCTATATCAACTCAGAGATCAAACTCTTCTATTTGGAATCTAAACTTCTTCGCCACCTGGCCCCATTCTCACCTTCCAGCCTTATTACAACATCTCCCTCCTCCATGGTCCATGGAGATCCATGGGTGGATGGTCCATCCAAACTGGCCTTCTTGCTGTTCCTCATTCCACTTCTTGATTCTGGAGGCCATCCCTCATGGTTAGAATGCACTCCCTCTTCACCAATGCCTCAGGAATACCTGGTCTCCTTCACAACTCAGCTTTGATGCTACCCGCTGAATGAGGCCCTTCCTGATTCTAGGACCTCCCCTTCCCCTGAGGTTACCTTTGTTTCCTATGTACCTATAGATACACATGTTGTCTCCCGACGTGCCATATATGTGCATGTCATCTCCCTATGTACCTGTGCATACACGTGTTGTCTCTGTATGTACCTAAATATACATGTGTTGTCTCCCAATTAAAATGTACACTCCTGAAGGACAGAGGCAGTTATGCCTTTGAATTTGCAATTAGCTGACTGTACTAGCATCTAGCCCTGTGCTTGGCATATAGGAGTTTAATAAATACTTGTCAGTTGACTGAAATGCCTACTTTTACTATCTACATTATGCTAAGCTCTCAAAAAGATGTAAGGGTAAATAAGACCCAGCCCCTACACAGTTACGTAATTATAATATAAATGTAACATTCGTGTTCCCTTCACTCTGGAATTCCCATGGCTTACGGGGTTAAATATAAGTGTAAGATATGACTCAAGCTTCCATACAATATATACTCTACTAATAGAATAAGCAAGAACCATAAATCAAACAGCAAGTTATTTAATTGGGATAGACTAACAAAATAAGAGGAAAGTCAAGCAGTAGAAACACTATCAGTGCCCCCATACACAAAAGTAAATACAATTTCCCACAGGGGGAAGGGGAAGGGAATACATATTTGTATGGCATCTACTATGTGCCAGGCATATGACGAGGCAGCTAGGTGGCTCAGTGGATAGATCACTGGGCTTAGAATAAGGAGGATTCAACTTCAGGAGTTCAAATCCAACCTCAGACACTTATAAGCTGCATGACTCTGGGCAAGTCACTTAACCCTGTTTGCCTCAGCTTCCTCGTCCGCAAAATGGGCTTGGAGAATGAAATGGCAAACCACTCCAATATTTTTGCCGAGAAAACCCCAAGCAGGGTCACAAAGAATCAGACATGACTGAAATGACTCCACAATAATATGTGCCAGGAACTCTGCTAAGTGCTTGACAAATATCATGTGCCAGTGGCAGAGAGTTCAAGGCCTCCTTCCTGAGCCAATACTGGTAAAACACATGTTCTATAGCCATTCTGAAAAGGAATTTGGAACTATACTCCCCAAGTCACTAGAGTGCACACCCAGACAGACCTGTAGATTCACCCTTCTCAATGGAAGGTCCCTTGCCTTTACTCCTGAGGTAGGATAACTGAGTTACGTTTAGCTCTCCCCCACCTGCAGTTGCCTTTCCCTATTCCAGCAGCTTCCAGTCTGCCTTGTTACGTGTCTTCTAGAGGTATCCAACATTCTCTTCCATTTACACTGTATGCATCTTGTATGTACCTGTTTAATTACAGGTTGTCTTGCTCGTGGGGATGTACGCTTCTTGAGGGTAGGGATGGTTTTTGCCTTTCCTTGCTGATCAATGTCTGACATACACTAGACACTTCCTAATTCAGATAGATTAAGTGGGTGAGTGATTCCAGGTCTCACACTGGTCACATCTGGTCACAAGGCTTATTTGAGACTGGGAATAAAGCACACTCCTTTCTGTTTGCCTTTTCAGCTCCCATTATGTCCCTCAATGATTAGGACCAGGCCACATAAATCAACAAGCATTTGTTAAGCACCTACTGTGTGGCAGACACTGCAAATTAGCTGGGAGATCCAATAAACCTCTAAGAAGGCTCTTCTACAAACATTGGAAGGAGGAAGACAAGGGTAGCCCCTTCCAGAATTTCTACACCCGTGACAAAGCTCGTGCTCCTCCTCAAACAAAATAAAATGTGGTGAGTGCCCAAGAGGGTTGAGGAAAGGGCTGTGTAAGTTCCATAGGTGAAGAGGTCCCCAACTTCAGGATTTTGTGACCAAAGTTGCATTTTAGGCTAGGTCTCAAAGGAGGACAGGATCAGGCATAAGAAACTTTGTGAATAAGGGCAAGAGAGTGGAAAAGTATGAAGCCTGTAAGGGGGCTGGTGAGTAGTCTAGCTGTAACTAGAGCATATTAGCCAAATTTATGGGCATTGAGGCAGCATAATATAGGAGAAACACAACTGGTCTGGGAATCAGGGAACCAGGGATCTCTGTCTCTAACTTCTGATCTTGGGCCTGACAAAGAACATATCTAAGGCTCAGTATTCCTGTCTACAAAATGTCTTAGAGGCAAGGAGGGGGCCATTGGACTAAAGGTTCTCCAAGTCCATAAATCCATTAACACTCTGTCCCAGGCTGTTGCAGCTGCTTTGGGACTTAGAGACTTTCACAAAAGTGCCAGACTGGCCAGTGATGCTAAAAGCCTTTATTACAGGCACATTTTAACTCAAACAAGGGAAGGCATTAGACTTTATGTGTGACACCCAGGGGCTGGGGCATGGGGGTAGAAGAACAAGCAAAGAGGCAAAGATAAACCTGGGTCTTTGTTGATGGACTTCGGATGCAATTTTTTTAATTAATTAATTTTTAGTTTTCAACACTCGCTTTTATAAGATTGTGAATTCTAAATTTTCTCCCGTCTCTCTCCTACCCCGTCCCCAAGACAGCGTGCAATTTGATGTAGGCTATACATGTACAAGCATATTGAACGTGTTTCCACATTAGCCAGGTTGTGAAAGAAGAATTGGGACAAAATAGAAAAACCACAAGAAAGAAAAAAGAGAGAGGAAACAGTATGCTTCGATCTGTATTCAGACTCCATAATTCTTTCTCTGGGTGTGGATAGCATTTTCCATCATGAGTCTTTTGGAATTGTCTTAGATCATTGTATTGGTGAGAAGAGCTAAGTCTATCAAAGTCAGTCATTGCACAATGTGGCTGTTACGGTGTATAATGTTCTCCTGGTTCTGCTCACTTCACTCAGCATCAGTTCATATAAGTCTTACCAGGTTTTTCCGAAATCCACTTGATGCAATTATTTTTAGAAGGATTTAGAACGAGAGGGAGCTTAGAGGGCTTTGAATGCCCTCTTCAGTAAACTCCAGCATCTCTCTGTTGCCCCTAGGATCAAATACAAAATTCTGTTTGGCATTCAAAGCCCTCTCATCTTTCCAATCTTCTTACATATTACTCCCCAGAATGTACTTTTCAGTCCAGTGACATTGGCCTCCTGGCTGTTCTTTCTGCTTGCAGGCATTCTTTCTGGCTATACCACATGGCTGGAATGCTCTCCCACCTCTGCTCCAACTACTGACCTTCCTGACTTTAGCTCCCAACTAAAATCCCACCTTCTACAGGAAGCCTTCCTCAACCCATCTTAATTCCAGTACCTCCTCTCCATTGATTATTTCTTAGTTATCTTATATACTGCTTGTTTGTTTATATTTGTTTCTGTGTTGTCCCCTCATTAGACTGTAAGCTCCTTGAGGGTAGGAACTGTCTTTTGCCTCTTTTTGCATCCCTAGCACTTAGTACAGTGCCTGGTATACAGTAGATGCTTAATAAATGTTGATTGACTGATTGATAGAGTCCAATTACCACGTTTTACAGATGAGGCAACTGAAATCCAAGGGGGTTAAGTGATTTACATAGGGTCACACAACGAATAAATGTCTGAGGTAGGATTTGAACTTAGGTCTTCCTGACACCAAGTCCAGTACTCTATTGCACAACTCAGCGACTCCACAATCTGATAACCAAGCTGCAAGAGGCTGCCCTCTGAAATCATAGACCAGTTACACAAAACTCTTGCCTGGGGTTAAACCCTCTACCCCAAGTAGCTCCATAATGAGGGGGAGGAGTTTATAGGGAGAGAGAAAATATGTGAAGATGGGGAAGTTCTACCTAGGAGAATCTGATTGGTTACCCATTTCTGATGTCACAGGAAGGGAGATGCTGGGAACTGGTTAGAGAGGCCATGCCTCTCTTCGCCATGAGGCTAGCAGTTTCCAGAATGGAAGATTCTAGAAAAGAGGAGTACACGGATGCCAAGGAAGGGACATATCTAATGCAGAGGTAGGCTGTTGAAAATAAACATGGATTTCAGATGCCACCATTAACATGGAAGCTTTGAGTCAAAGCATTACTCCTAGAAGCCCCTTGTTCCAGCAGGAGGGTGTATATGTGTGTGGGAAAGAGGCAGGACATGGAGTGAAAGTTGGGAAGCATTATAATTAACCTGTTAATACCTATACTCATGGATGTTAGTTTGTCAGAAGACCTGGCCTGGCCTAGAATAGAACAGAGGCCAGATAAGTTTGGATAGTGGGAAGGATCATAAGACAAGGGAATTAGATGTGGAATGAAACTGAGAAGCCATTGTGTCCAACCCTTTCATTTCACAGATGAGGAGTCTCAGCTCCATAAAAGTGATGTCACTCACCAAAGATCACACAGATAATGAGTATTGTTGCTGAGTCATTTCAGTGTTCAACTTTTCATGACCCCATTTGGGATTTTCTTGGCAAAGATATAGATGTGGTTTGCTACTTCCTTCTCCAGCTCATTTTTACAGATGAGAAAACTGAGGCAAACAGGGTTAAGTGACTTGCCCAGGGTCACACAGCTAGTAAGTGTCCGAGGTTGGATTTGAGCTCAGATCTACCTGACTCCAAGCTCAGCCCTCTATCCAGTGTGTCACCTACCTGCCCTGCCCGACAGAATCTGGGTCCTATGACTCCAGAATCCAGTGTTCTTTTCACAAAAGCACACTTCTCCTTTAAGAACTGTTTGGAACACAAGAAAGGCTCAGGGAGGGCCTCAGTCTACCAGAGACCCAGGGATCAGAAAGAATGGAGGGGCTTTGGGACAAGAAAGTAGAAAGCTTAGACTTTACCTACCATACAATTTTTTCCCAGAGGCTGGTTGTGATTTCACAGTTTGTTGACCAACCATCAGAACCTTTGTCAGGTCATTAGAGATGACTTCCAACTGTAAAATTGTGTTAATGACCCCAAGAAAGATCTTTACTTGCAGGACTGGGGGGTGAGAATGGTAATATCTGGCATGAGGAGACTTAACTGCAAGCAGGACTCAATAGAATGGAAAGTCTAGGAGACTTTGAAGTGGATGTAGAAGACAAGGGAATTGTTTGTTGGAACTGCAGGACCTAGGAGCCAGGTTTCACAGCGCAGTCGATCAATACTGTTCTTTCTAAGGAAACAAACAAAATCAATGCCAGCTGCCCCAAGGCTCTCAGCAGATCTGGAAGCAACAGGCCAGCATATGCATAGCCAGGAGGCTCTGCAGCAGCAATACCCCAAAGTGTGCCAGGCCTAAGGGCCTCAGGAAACCCCTACCTTGTTCATTGTGCATACGGTGCAATACTGAATAGCCCTCTCTGGCACTAATGCAAAACCAGCCCAGTCTTTGAGCCTATTGCATGCAATGCCATAGAAAGTCAGAACTGAAAAGAGTCTTAGAGACCAACCTTCCTCCCAAGGCGTGGATCCCCTCTACAGTATCCCCAACAAATGGCCATTTGATCTCTTCTTGCTGACCTGTAGTAATGGGGTGCAGCTCACAATTTCACATGGCATTCCAATCCATTGCTGGACAGCTCTAATTGTCAGGAATGTCTTCTTTAGGGGCAGCTAGGTGGCACAGTCAGGAGGACCTGAGTTCAAAGCTGACCTCAGACACTTGACACTTGCTAGCTGTGTGACCCTGGGCAAGTCACTTAACCCGGATTGCCACACACACCGAAGAAATGTCTTCTTTATCCTGAAATAAGAATCTGCCTCCTAATGATCTTCCATTCCTTTGCCTCATGCTGCCCTGTAAACCAATGCAGGTAGCTAGGTAGAGTACTACCCCCAGAATCTGTGATATCTGATTCAAGACACATTGGTTAGCAAGTCATTTCATCTATCAGCCTCAGTTTCTTCATCTGTAAAATTGGGATTTAGCACCTACCTCCCAGGGTTGTCGTGAAAATAAAAGGAGACGATATTTGTAAAGTGCTTGTAAACCTTAAAGAACTACGTGGATACTGGTTATTTTTATTACTCCTTTTTCTGTATGATAGTTTTTTTTCAAATAATTGAAGGTAGCCAATCATATCTACTCTTTTGTTGTTGTTGAGTCATTTCAGTTGTGTCTGACTCTTCAAAACTCCATTTGGGGTTTTCTTGGCAAAGACACTGGAGTGGTTTGCCATTTCCTTCACCAGCTCCTTTTATAGATGAGGAAACTGAGGCAAAGGGGGCTAAGTGACTTGCCCAGGGTCACACAGCTAGTAAGTGTCTGAGGTTGGATTTGAACTCAGAAAGATGAGTCTGCCTGACTCCAGGTCTGGAACTCTATCCACTGTGCCCCTTAGCCGCCCCCATCCCTAATTTCTTTCACCATCCTTCAGATGAATCATTTCCTTCATCCTTCACTATCCCAGTCACCCTGCACTGGACACTTTACTGAAATGTTAATTAATGTGCCTTTTGGGGTGACCACAATATCCTCAAGGTTCTTAACTATTGACACTCTGGTCTCCTACCCCTGTGCTTTTTCATAGTCTGGAATGCAGCCCCTCTTCACTTCTACCTCTTAGACCCCCTGATTTCCTCAAAAGCCTAGCTCAAATGCCACCTCTTACAGGAGACCTTTCCTGACCCTCTAGCTACTAAATAGGTGCCTCCCCTACCAAATTGCCTTGTATTCTTTTTGTACACATTTTATATGAACAGCATTTGTGTAAGGGTGGAGTCGAAATCACTGCATCTCATTTTAGTCTTGATACCTTAACTAGGTGAGAACAAGTCTCAATCAAATATAATGAACTTTAGCCTAAGTGTGAACAGTCCTTTAGAAATGGAGTGCTTCTGCAAAGGAATCATGTTTGGATAGGCTGAGGAAACTTGGCCATGACCCAGTGGTCATCTATAAATTATTGATCAAGTTGAGAAGGAAGTCATTCCAGAAACTAAAGCAAGTGTGGCTCTCCAGAACACCCCTGAGGAGGGATTGTCTGAACTTGTTTGACCTCAGCTTTGACTTTGGCCAACTCTTCTTCCCCACCTACCACTTTGGGTGGAAGAGGATTTTGTGAGCTCAGAAGAGTCTGAAGGATCTTGGACTCCCCATCTTCCCAATAGCATTCTAGTATCGTTCCCCTGGGATGACAATCTCAACTCTTCCATCATGCCCCAGAAAACTCTTCATCCTGGAAGATCCCATTCAGTCCTGGGATTCATGCCTTAAGAGTACCCTGAGCCCCTGTGACCCTCCCTCAGAAGGAACAACTCTTCACTGAACCTCCATTTAAGAAGGGAGCTCAGGCCAGCTGTCTCTTCACTTCTCACGAGGCTATAACGCAGACTTCTCCATCCTACTCTCCAGAGCTAGGTAACTGCCTCCTCAGTCCCATTTCGCCACCACCCCCCCCCAGCTTCCTCTTGTATGTTATCTTTCCCCAAAGCTCCTGGAGGGCAGGGACCTTCTTTTTGCTTCTATGTATACTCATGGTGCTAAAGCACAATTCCTGGCAAATAGTAAGCTTTTGATGAATGCTTGTTGACTGACTGAGAGCAGAGGTTAGAAACAGTGTCTAGATTTGGAGCTAAGAATAGAATGAATAAATATTGGCCTTGCTTAAGGGAATATTGGGGCAGCTAGGTGGTATAGTGAATAGAATACAGTGGCTAGAGTCAGGAAGATTCATCTTCCTGAGTTCGAATCTGGACTCAGACACTTACTAGCTGTGTGACCCTGGGCAAGTCACTTAGCCCTCTTTGCCTCAGTTTCCTCATCTGTAAAAGGAGCTGGAAAAGGAAATGGCAAACCACTCCAGTGACTTTGCCAAGAAAACCCCAAATTTGGTCATGAAAAGTCAGACATGACTGAAAATGAATGAATGACAAAAAGGGAACATTCTTTGGCACCCCACGAATGGGGAGGAAAAGACTTCCAAAAACCAGGAACTGTGTGTTACCACTTTGCCACAGATACCCTCTGAGCTGGAGATCACTTCCTCCAGAGCTCTTTATGGATCTGTGGGAAAGTGTGTCACAGACTGGGGGAGGGGGGTATGCTTCATGTCACCTGTTCTTACTATACCATCTTAGTAAATACCCTTTCTAAAAGCTCCTGGCTAAATAATTCTCAACTAATAATATTGGAGCAAAGCACACAGCAGAGGCTTGAGTCAGTGTCGTTAGAGAATCACCCCTGACTGCTTAGAGGCTGCCTCTAGAATCCTGAAGGAGGGATGTAGCCCAGATCTGGGCACCCAAGACTCATTTATGAGAGTGGGAGTGGGGGTAAGGATCCTCGGAGCTGAAGGGGCTTACATGTATGTATTTCTTTGTGTACATTGCTGATTCCCTCCATAGAACATTCCTCCTTTAGGGCAGGGATTGTTTGGGTTTTGTCTCTGGTTTCCCAGCACCTAGCATGGGACCTGGCACAGAGTAGTTCTCTAACAAATGCTTGTTGACTGATTGATTCAGTGATGGATGTGGTCTGACTGGCACAGAGTACAGCAGGACAATTCCTTCTTAATGGATACACTATAGCAGAGGTGTCAACCATGCAGCTCTGGGACTGGACACAGCCCACAACACTCCTGAGTGCTGCTCAACCAGATCAAAATGTCATTGGGAAATATTTAACAAAATAAATAAAAATATAATGAAACAGATAATATTCAAATGTGAGTTTAAGTCGCTACGCAGCCTGCTGGCATCCTTATGTATGGTCTGGTGTCCCTGCAGTTCCATCTGAGTTTGACCCCACTAATCTAGTCCAGTCCCAATCACATTGTTCTGCACTCCTGCACTGGTCTTGGTTCAAATCCTGGCTTTGCCACTCACTATGTGTGTGATCTTGGGCAAGTCAGTTTTCTTTGGGTTATGGTTTGCTCATCTGTGAAACAAAGAGATTGGACTGGAGGAACTCTAGCCAGGGATATGCTGGGAGGTGGGGGGAGGAATTATATATAGGATACACTATATGTTTATTTAGCATTTTATCACTTTAAGTCTAGACAATCAACCAAACAATAAATTATGCCCTGATTTACAAGGTACAAATGCTCACATTTGACAATTTAACCACTGGCTCTCGAAAAGCTGGCTCCCTGCCTCTGAATACTCTATAACTACGTTGGTATGATGAAGATCTTCAAAATTCCCCTCTTCATTTTTTTGTGTTTAGTCATTTTTTCAGTCGTTTCTGACTCTTCATGACCTCTTTTGGAATTTTCTTGGCAAAGATACTGGGGTGGTCTGCCATTTCCTTCTCCAGCTCACTTGACAGATGAGGAAACTGAGGCAAACAGGGTTAAGTGACTTGCCCAGGGTCACACTGCTAGTGAGTTTCTGAGGTCGGATTTGAACTCAGGAAGCTGAGTCTTCCTAACTCCAGACCCAGCACCTTTCTAAATTTCTACCTCTCTCACTCCCTCATATTTAGCCTTCTCACTGACTTTGTCATGACCTTCAGTCCCTTCCCCTATCCCTATTCTCCCAGTCCACCTCCCTATACTCTAGCTTTTCTCACCTCTATCTGAAGTTTTGACCCCACGATCTTCCATTTTCATTCAAAAACACATTTATTAAGTGCCTACTGTGTGCAGAGCATTGTGTGAGGTGCTGGGAACTTTGCTTCACTAGCAACTATCCCAGAATCCCTTGTCCCTGTGCTTTTGCTGTCCCTGATCTACAAATCCTTATCTTCTGAGTAATTCCCACCCGCTCAGTTTTTCTGTTCCTGCCCTAGGGCTGTGGATCATCCCTGGAGAAAATCACAAAATTGAGCTGATTTCACCCAGTAAAAATTTATGGCATATAACCTTAGTTGAGCCCTTGCTGCTGCTTGACAATCCTTCTCGGCCTTTATCGATTCCCAATCTCATTTCCTACAATGACTGTTCCAAACATTTTCTTCTCTCCTTTCACCCCAACTGGCCCCCTACTCTGCATTTGTAGTAGATAGCCTCGTCTTTTCTTCTCTGAGAAATAGAAGCCATCCAGTGTGAACTTCCTCAATCCTCCAGCCCTTCCTCAAAACTTCTCAGTATCATCCGTCACTCTATCCTTCTTCCCTTTAGTCATAGTGAAAGTGGGTATTCTTACTTCTTACTAAGGTTTATCACTTGAGGCCCTTGTCTCTTGTTTTCTCTAGGCCTTCACACTCTAGGCTGTTTTGCCTGGGATGTTCTTCCTCTCACCTCTACCCCCTGACTTCCCTACCGTCCTTCAAGACTCAGCTCAAATCCCACCTTCTGCAGACAGCTTTTATCAGTCTCCTCCACTACCCCCACCTCACCATACACACACCAGGGCCCCCCCTCTCAGACTATCTTCCATTGAGATTGTTTCTATCTGGTATGCGAGATTTTTCATGTTGTTTTCCCCATTAAAATGTGAGTTTGTTGAGGGTAGGGGCTGTTTTTGTCTTTCTTTGTACTCCCAGCTCTTAGCACCGTGCCTGGCATATGGTAAAGCAATTATTAAATGCTTGTTAACTTGGGCAGCTAGGTGGCACGATGTACAGAGCTTCAGGCCTGGAGTCAGGAAGATGAGTTTCAGACACTTATTAACTGGGTGACCTTGGGCTTAACCCTTAATACTTAACCCTGTTTGCCTCGGTTACCTCATCTGTCAAATGAGCTGGAGAAGGAAATGGCAAACCACTCCAGTATCTCAGCCAAGAAAACCCAAAGATTTGGACAAGACTGAAAAAAAAACCCCAACTATACAACAAACTTATTGACTTCCCCCAGGGGTCATACAAGAGTATGGGTCATATACAAGACTTAACCTCAAGTCTTCCTGACTCTGATCCAGTATTCTATCTACTAGCTCCCTAGTTACTGCTAGCTGCCTTGGAATGGGTGAGTTCTGGATCACTTATCTCCTTGGAAAGCATTCAGTGCTTTAGTACACTCATTTGTATCTATGAAAGGGTGTGCTATGGATTGATTGATTTCTGAGATCAAGATAGCCTGTAATCATACCAAAATAAGAAACAGAAGTGTGGCATTGCTAACCATCATTATTAAAAATTGAAATGATGGTAATTAATAAACAAGGCAGCACGCAGTAGTGGGTAGCATCAGAATCAAGGAAACTCGGGTTCAAGTCATATCTCTGATAAACACTAGTGGGTGATGGACGTTAACCGTCTCTTTAAGTCACCAATGATTTTTCTCTCTGCTTTGATGGAAGGAATTTCTCCACTGGAAATTCTCTAAATAGATGAAATCAGCTACAAACCACTGGCACTTCCCACACTAAAAAATAATTATTGGCATGTGGATAGCACCATATGATTTACATAGTATTTTACATACATTATCTCTTTTTCTCCCAGTGGTTAATGATTATGGGCCCCCCCCCCAATGTTTATTAACCTCTTATTTGATAAACCATTCTGAAATTTTTGTCAGGCACTTGGGCAAGTCATTTAACCTCTCTTTGCCTCAGTTTCCTCATCTGTAAAATGGGGTAGCACCTACCTTACAGGGACACTGGGGGCACTTTGCAAACCTTAAAGAGTTACATAAATGTTAGCTTTGTTATTTTTTTAATTAGTCAGAGATTGATTTTATTTACAGGTTTGCAGTTTTTAAAATCTACTGTCTTCTCCTTTTAAAAAATTAGAACAATATTTGTCCAGCTTTAAACTTCTGGCACAGTCCCCATTCTCAGAGATTTCTCAGAGAATAGTAACGGTAGCCCTGAGATCTCATTTTTGAGCGCCTTCACCTCCTGGGCTGTAATTTGTCCAGGCCTCGACACTGGAAATCATTAAAGTGACTAAATGTTCTCATGCTATTCAACTCAATTTCACAAATGTCTATTAAGCCTTTGCTGAGTGCAGAACACACACACATCACTAGGCACTGTGAGAGAGGGATAAAAGTTAGATAAGATGTAGTCCCTGGACTGAAATAAGGGAGAAATGGAAAGGGAATCAGCATTTATATAAAGGCTACTATGTGCCAGGCACTGCGCTAAGGGCTTTTATAAATGTTATCTCATTTGAGCCTCACAATCACCCTGCAAAGCAACTGCGATGAAAAATAAAACTGAAGAGGAGGAGAGGGTCTGCAAAAGCCCTATTCTTATGTCACCATTGCATGGAGCTGACCCTGAATCTTAAAAGTTGTTTCAATTCAATTCAGTTCAGCAGGCATGAGTGGAAAGCACATTGGATCTGGCATCAGAGAATGCGGGCTTGAACACGAGTTCTGCCACTTAACTACCTGTGTAGCTTTGCATAAATCACTTAATATCTCTGGGCCTCAGTCTCCCCATCTGGAAAATGTAGGGATTAGATTAGATAACCTCCAATGTCTCTTACAACCCTAAGTCTGTGATTCTGATTATGTGTGCAAGACACGGTGGTGGGCACTGGGGACACAGAGGCAATAATCATCACCGCCACCACCACTGTCATCGTCGTTGTCATCATCATCATCTCATTGTATCCCAGGGAGAACACTGACCCATAAAAATTTAAAAACACTATTTTTAATGGATGACAGTAACAAACATTTATTAAGTCTTTTATGTGTCAGGCACTGTTAAAAAAAAAGCATACAAAAAGAATACAAATGCAAGCAAAAAGAAAAAGAATCCCTACCCTCAAGGAGCTTACTTGGGGGTGGGGGGGTGGTGGTGCTGACAATATGAAAAAGGAAGTGGAAAAGGGGGAAGAGGAGACAAAGGCTCCCAGCTTGGGTGGGTGTTGAGAGGAGGAAAAGAAGAAAGAGCTGGCCTGGGCACCCTCTTTACATGGAGATTCTGGGAGGAGCCCTCCACCCTCCAATCACACATTCCAGACAAGATGAAGTGAAAACCTTTCAAAAGATAGAGATCCAATGATAGTAATCACTTACTACTTGTGTGAGTTTGGGAAAGCTATTTAATCTCATTGGGCCTTCGTTTCCTCATCTGTGAAATGAGAGGGCTGGACCAGATGTGCCCTAAGACCCCTTCCAGCTCTGGATCTGTGGCCCAGTGAGAAACATGTGGGCGCAGGAGGAGGCCCGTATCATACCTGTCTTCCCATCTACTACTAGAGTTTGTCTCAAATATACCTTTAGTGAGCCTAGAGAAGCTAAGGTGGTATGCCAATGTTGTTGCTCAGTTGTTTCTCAGGTGTGTCCAACTCTTTGTGACCCCATTTGGCTTTGGTTTTGGTTTTGTTTTTTTTGACAAAGATACTAGAATGGTTTTCCATTTCCTTCTCCAGCTCATTTTAGAGATGAGGAAACTGAGGCAAACAGGGTTGAGTGACTCACCCAGGGTCACACAGATAGTAAGTGTCTCCTCCTGATTCCAGGCCCATAGCTCTATCCACTGCGCCACCTCACTGCACATCCTAATACTTTTCAATAATTAGATCACAAGAAGCAACTATTGAATCCACCTGTATAACAGTCTACAGAACATTAGAAGAAAAACATATATTATTAAATTATAAGAAATTATAATTATATAATTAAATTACAAGAAAAATATGGAGAGCCAATGGTTCCAGGACCATTTGGAGAGAAGAATGAAATAGAGATGATGACAATAATGATAAGAAGGGCTTCACATTTACACAGTGCTTTATATACATCATCTCCTTTGGAAACTAGTCCCTGTCCTCAAGAAGCTTATAAATCTACTGGTAGCCAGGTTCAAGTTCTCAGGTCCTCCTAAGAAGTAACGGCTTTGGATAGAGGACCTGGATCATAGAATCATAGACTGAGAGCTGTCAAAGACCTTGGAGATCATCAGTAGATCATCTCCTAGCCAAAGGCCAACTTAGCCACGTTTGGAAAAGATGAGCATCAGGTAATCATTTTTTTAGGAACATCAATTCATTTAACCTTCTCCTAAGGTGTAAAGGTTCTGATATCTACACTGAGGATGTTGGCACCCACACCAATGAAATTAATTTGATTAAAAAAATGTTTACTAACCACCTACTACATGCCCTTGTGGATGTCTGGACACTTGGAATACAAGGACAGACACAGCAGAGGCCCTGCTCTCAATGTGCAGTGCCTGGCGCATAGTAAGTGCTTAATGTTTCCTCATCTGTAAAATGAGCTGGAGAAGGAAATGGCAAACCACTCCAGTATCTTTGCCAGGAAAACCCCAAATGGAGTCATGAAAAGTCAAGACACGCCTGAAACAACTGAATGACAACTCTCTCTCTCTCTCTCTCTCTCTCTCTCTCATCTATTTGCCAGTCCATCTATAATCTATTTATAGATTTATTAATTAATAATTTATTTATAGACTTATTAATGGGGGAAGGACAAGTATACAAATAACTATGATACAAAAAAGCTAAGTGAAAAGAACAGGCAAATACTATGAGATATTTGAGGAAGGAGAGATCACTTTTATCTAGGGGAATCATGGAAGGCTTCCTGGAGAGGGTAGCCCCTGATTTAGGCTTTAAATGAAGATATAAAGATGGAACTGGAGAGAGGAGAATTTGTGCCGTAGAGTAATGTGAGCAAGATGTGGATATAGCAGAGGGTAAACGAAACTGGGAAATAGAAAACAGTTAAGTTTGACTAAAATCCAAACTACATGAAGGGGTGTGGTATGAGGTAAACAGGCAGGCTGAAGCTATATTGTAGAGAACCTCAAATGCCTGGAATAGCTTCTATTTTATTTTGTAGCTTTGGGAAGTTTTTGAGTAAAGCAATGGCATACTCATAGAAAACCCTTGAAGCAAGCTGACAAACTTGTATAAAAGAGGTCCAATGCTCTGTTGGTTTGTGGTAGGAAAGATCATTATCCACTTTGGGGATCAAAGAAGGTTTCATGGAAAGAGGGCTATTTAGGTCAGACTTGACTACAGGAGCTTAGGTTCCTCCATCTTGGCCTGTAATTCTTCCTTTACATGGCTTGTTCTACCCTTTCCAGTAGGAATACAATAATTCTTGCTGGAGCAGATCAAGGGAAAACAACAATTCTCCAATCCCATTATCATTATACCATAATAATAATGGACATTTCTATCATGCTGAAAACTCTGCAAAGTGTTTTACCTACATTATTTTATTTGATCCTTAAACAGTCCTCTGAGGTAGGTGCTATCAGCCTCCTCTTTTTCCATTTTAAGAAATGCAGACTGGGAGAGGTTAAGTGATTTAGTTGCCTGTGGTCACATAGCTAGTAAGAGTCAAAGGGTGGAATTGAGCCCAAGTCTTCCTGATTTCCTGACTCCAAGTATGATACAAGTATAATGGCCTATTCTGACCATACATAACTGTGAGGAGGCAAATACATACATACATACATATGTATGTATGTATATGTGTGTGTGTATATGTATGTATGTGTATATATACAGAGAGAGAGAGAGAGAGAGAAGTGAGTAGGCAGATAGAGAGACTGAGAGATAGGTAGGTAGATAGGAGAGAAACTGAGTGATAGATGGATGGATAGGTAGAGAGAGAGATAGGTGAATAAGTAGATATTGAGAAAGACTGAGAGGTAGATAGATACGTAGGTAGGTAGGTAGATAAGAGAGGAGAGAAACCGAGAGGTAGGTAGAGAGAGACAGAGAAAGAGAAGTGAGTAGGTAAATAGAGAGAGAGAGACTGAGAGATAGGTAGGTAGGTAGGTAGGTAGGTAGACAGATAGATCTTTCCCTCACTATCTTTTTGAGAATTTCATCTCCTTCTGGGCTTTGGGCATCCTGACATTCTTCTTCTGTTATTCTTCGGTGCAATGAGAAAGTTAAAAACTTGGGAAGAAAGGCAACGCTGCAGAAAAATCATGAAAAATAGTCAGCCAGGGCCCCTTTAATGTGAAGAACAGAGAGGCAGAATGAAGCCCAGGGAATTGGCTCCTGGTACTTTAGTTATATATGGCCAGGGCTACTGTCCTCCCTGAGATGATGAATTCCCCGAGGCCAGAGCTGCAGGGGACATTGAGATCTTATGAGAAGCACACTGTCAGCTCAGGAGAAAAGCTGATCACCAAGAGGGTTGCAAATAAGGGTTTCTTTTTTGACCTTCTCAAAAAGTTCAGATACTCCAGGCATTTGTCTCTCTTCTCAGCTGTGGGCCAGGATCTCTTACTTTTGGGTGGGTACTGAAAACATGGTGGGGGGGCGGGGTGGAAGACTGGAAGCTGTAAGTGTGGGACTTTAATAGTAAAGAGCTTATTACTCTGAAAAGGAAACTCTTGGCAGGAAGGGTCCAAAGACTCATCATGTTTAGATCCTGTGACTCATGCGTCATGGAATCACAGAGCAGAAACCACACTGAAGTCTGTAGTTTTGCTGTGATTTGCATCCACATATTGCTAGAAACGTATATTCTTATAATTTGTTGAGAGATCACCTGACTATGTTAATCTAGTGTACCATTGAGAGACATATATGTCTCATGGAGCTATATAATAATGACCTATAATAAAAGTACTGATTAGGCATAATATGAGAACATAACCTTAACTAGGACAGGGTGACCAGAGTCTTCCCTCAGAGCTGTAAAATATATAGGGTATGAAAATGTAAGATGATTTTTAAAAACCATGCAATGTTAAAATTTATTGCATTGACTTTTTATAATCACTTTCATTCCTAAAATTACATAGAAACAACTGACATTAGCACCAATGATCAAGAATAACTAATTAAAATAGGAAGCTAACAGATTTTTTTAATAAATGGCATTTATGTAACACTTCAAAGTTTGCAAAGTGCTTTGCAAATATCATATGATTTTATTCGCAGGACAATCCTGGGAGGGGAGTGCTGTTATTATACCCGTTTTGCAGATGCAGTGCTTAAGTGATTCGTCCAGGGTCACACAAGCATCTGAGGCTGGATTTGAAATTGTTTTCCTTTTCTCTGGTATAACATACCAGGACAACTCTACTTCAGCCTGGCTCCATTCTGCTCACCCTACTTTGGCAGCAGCCCCCTTAGCAGTTTGCTTGTAGTGTCCTTGGGCCCTCTCTTAGTGTTTTTTTTTTTTTTGCTACCTGCCCCAGGCACCAAAATTGCTAGTTATAGCTATGTTTCAGAGTTACCATGAACTGTATTCAGTTACCATGCAGGAACTCAGAAAATAGGAGAGACCTAGCTCTCATTCTGTTTTAGTCAGCAAACAACATTTATTATGCACCTACTACTTACTCTGTGCAGAGTACTGTGCTACTCAGTAGCACTTATCTCAAATGGCTGACCAAATAAGATAATGCAGGTAAAGTGCCTTTCAAATCTTAAAGTACTATATAAATGTCAGCTATTATTATTATTAATGGAGATGTGTAGCCTGAGAAACAAAATCTCATATGCTTTACAATTTACAAAGCACTTGTCTAATAATAATCCTGTAACGTACTCGCTGGAAGGAATATTATTCTTATTTCAGAGAGGGAAACTGAGACTCAAAGAAATTAAGTGATTTGCCCAAGATGACAGGCCTACTAAAGTGGCAGCACTAGAATTAACTGTAAGACCAGGGTTCCTTGATTTTCTGAGACTCCTTCTCTTTGTACCATATGTATTTAATATTAATACACACATACACACCACATATCGGTCACACTGCCTGTGGCAAGTTTCTCAATTCCCCCTCATGTGTAGAACACAGAGAGTTATAGAGTGTCAGAGCCAAGAGTTCTCTTAGAGATCATCATTTTTGTGTGTGTTTTTTAAATAAATTTTTACTGATATGGTTTGTTTTTATCCCAATGCAACCCTCCCTTCTCCACCTCCCATAACAAAGAATTTAAAAAGAGGGGAAAACCAGTTCAGCAAAACCAATATATAGTTTAAAAAAAAAGCCTGCCATTAAATGCAGTGTTCTATACCCATAGTCCCCTACCTCTGCCGGAAGAGGTGTATTCTCATATCTCTTCTTTAGGGCTAAGCTTGGTCATCATATGATTTCACAACATTCCATTGCAGTCATTGTCTATATTGTTTTCCTGGTTCTGCTTACTTCACCTCACATCAGTTCATATAAGTCTTCCAGTGCTACTCTCTATTCATTATATTCCATCTTTTCTTTGGATAATCAGTTGGCAAGTATTTATTCTGTGCCAGGAGCTGTACTAAGTGTTGGGAATACAAATATAAGTTAAAAAGAAGTCCCCACCCTCAAGGAGATTACATTCTAATGAAGCAAGACAAGATATAAACAGAAACTAGAAAGTGGGGGGAACTGGGAAGGAAGGTACCCTGTTTCGGGGCATGATGGAGGAGTCCAGAGTACAGGCTGGTGAAAAAGGAAGGCATGACTGGCCTGGGTACCCTCCTTAAATAAAGGATCTGGGAGTAGCTAACCAGTCTTCTGAGATATGAATTCCAAAGCTGAAGTGATCTTCCAGGATGGAGTTTTCTGAAGGAGTCAGTAGTATAGCCTGCTGAGAAACAGAACAATCATATTACATAATATTCATATACTACAATTTTTAGGGTCATACATCATTTAGAGATCTACTCTAAAGGGCCATTTAACCTCTAAAGTCCAACCTCCTGATTTGACAGGTGAGGAAATGGAGGCCCAGAGAGATCAACACCTTGTCCAAGGTCACAGAGGTAGTAATATCAGAGATGACATTTCAACCCATTTCTTTGAATCCGGAGCTATTGCTCTTTCCACTCATTCCTTAATCAATGGAGACTGCTGCTACAAAAAGTGTTGACATGAATATTTTGGTACATATGCGGGTCTTTCTTTCTAAGAGATCATCTAATCCAATCTCCTCATTTTTGAGATGACAAAATGGGCCCATGGGGATAAAGTAATGTGAACAGCCTTTCTATCTATATCTCTATCCCAGGCTCCCCATTCTTATACTCAACCTCTACCCACAATAGGATTCTCTTCCATGTCAGGAACAGGTGTCTGGCTGATACTCTGGAATATATTGGGGTAAGAAAGCATCTCTCCTCTTGCTGATGGCATTTAGGATTATGGAGGGAGAACTTGGGATAAGGAATGGACATAGAGAAGTGGATTTTTTCTTTATCATTCTTCCCATGGGACCAGGAATTCAGTTAAGTGACAGATTCTCAACAAAGTCTGTCTTCCATAGCTACATAGGCAATATAGAGTAGCATGACACTGGGGGCATGTGTCTGTATGCTTGGCATCCAGGATTTTTGCCTATTAGAGAAGTGATGTTTTTTTCAATACTTCCCTAAGCAGTTTCCCTCCAGTAAAGCTGTGCAGTCATCTAG
The DNA here is from genome assembly GCF_011100635.1 of Trichosurus vulpecula. Taxonomy (NCBI): domain Eukaryota; kingdom Metazoa; phylum Chordata; class Mammalia; order Diprotodontia; family Phalangeridae; genus Trichosurus; species Trichosurus vulpecula. The sequence goes on along the minus strand of NC_050580.1, from coordinate 77,113,391 downwards.
GTGCATTATAGGTTTAACTTCTCTTTCATCAGCACCAAATTCAAAATCGACACAGGATTTAGCAATCCAAATGCTCAGAATTGCTCTCTCCACCTACAGTCTTGCCCTGACCAAAGTTCAAGCTGCATGTTGTGCATTTCCCGACAGTAAGAGAGACCCATTAATATTTAGCATGTTACATTTTCAAAGCACTTTACTAACACTAATTGATCTTTTCAGCACCCCTTTGTGAGATAGATTAGTACTGCTATCTGTACTGGGGGCATTAAGGCAGAGAGAAGGGATGCAGCTTGCCCTTGGTCCAATGCTGAAATAAGTAGAACCAGAGGTCAGTAACAGCCAGTTCTGAGCCCCAACACAGAAGCCCCCCAGGCCCCAACAGAGTGCATTTCATATCAAAAGCACTTCAGAAATGTTCGATGAATCGAATCGAGAACTCTAGAGGGTCTTGAGCTTGCATGCATGAACTTGGTTTTTTTTAATATTTTGATAACTATTTTGTAATGTAGTTAATTTCCCTTGTAAAACTATGTATTTTATTTTATGTGTTTAATGGGGAGAAGGGAATAAGCATTTGTTAAGTGCCTACTACGTACCAGGCACTGTGCTAAGCACTTCACAAATATTATTTCTTTTGATTTCATTTTAAAGCATCATTTCAAGATGGATCCATAAGCTTTATCACAATGCCAAAGGGATCCATGACACAAAAAAGTTTGATAAGCCCTGCTCTAGACTGAACTCCTGGATGCCCCTGGAACAAATCCATGTTCTCTAGGTTTTGGTATCCCTAAAGCTCATTCATTCATTCAATAAGTAATTATTAAGTGCTTACCCATGTATTGCACAATGCTGGGCACATAAAACCAAGAAGAAAAGATGGTTCCTGCCTTCAAGGGGTTTATTAATTGGGGAGAGTTACCAAACCAGCTTCTGGCAACTAGAGGACTCATTCAAAGGTGATTACTTTTTGCATAGGTGTTCACCACATCCCAACCTACTCCTGAAGGAGTGGCAGAAGGTAAGATGACAAAATTTTGCTTGGAGGTCCAGAATTTTAACATAATTTATTTTTTATTTTATCCATGTATACATCCATCTAACCATTCAAGAAATATTCTCCTCGAACACTGTACACAACCACAGATATATGGATTCCATGAGGACCAACCCTGACAGACTTTGCTCTTCTCAGCAACACAAGGTGCAGGCACAACTCCAAAGGACTCACGATGGAGAATGCTATCTACATCCAGAGAAAGAACTATGAAGTTTGAATGCAGATTGAGGCACACTTCATGCTCGCCTTTTTCTCTTCTCTTTTGTTTTTGTTTTTGGGTTGTTTTTTTTTGTTTGTTTTGGTTCTGTTTCTTCTTTCTCATGACTCATTCCATTGGTCATAATTCTTCTCCGCAACTTGACTAGTGTATAAATTAATTCAATGTGAAGTTATTCGTGGTAGTTATATGAGATTCCATGCCATCTTGGGGAGGGAGTGGAGAGGGAGGGGAGAAAATCTGGAACTCAAAATTATGTAGAACCGTCTGTTGTAAACTAAAAATAAAAATAAATATTTAAAAAAAGGAAAAAAAGAAAGAAATATTCTTCTCACTTCCATCTCTTACAATCCCTTCTTTCCTTCAAGACTCAGCTCAAACATCACCTCTTACACAAAACCTTTCCTGATTCTCCTGTTACCAAAATAAGCAGTTAATCCTGTGTGTAACTTGTTTAAACATAGTTGTTTGCATGTTTTCTCATTCATTAGATTGAGAGTTCCTTGAGGGCAAGAATTGTCTTTTGCCTTTGTATCCTTAGCTCTCAGCACAACGCTGTAATGGCTATTTTTTTCTTTTGGAGTGCTTCTCAGCACTAAGTCAATCAAGTGCCTTTGATTGAGTTTTGCCTTTGTTTGAATCAAGAGTCTTTGATTGAATCAAGAGTCTTTGATTGGAAACAGTACATATATTCTGTTAGCATTTTGCTTTGGGCTCACTCATAGGAAGAGTGTTCTTGTGATGTAGCCAGATGAAATTCTGGGTAGCCATGAAGGAGCTCCCCCACTCCCGGGCTTTGAAAACCCAGATGTGGTGCTTCTCTCTCTGGTAACTATGTATATATTGCTGTGGTCAGACAGTTAGAAACTTATCTGTTGATTTGTGTTATTTTCTCTGTAATTTCTGTTTGTATTTGCTCTGAAGTTCAGAGTGCTGACTTTTTCCCCTGAAGTGAATGATATATGTATGTTTAATTCAAGTAAGATTATAAACCTCTTAAAGTTGCTTTCCTTAGAAAAGCAGATTAAAGAACTTGTGCTAGCAGCCCTCCTATGTGCTGGTGTTATTGGCCTTATACTTCCACAGCAACTACAAGTAACATTGTTGTTACAAATGCCTGGCATATAGTAACAGCAGCAGCAGCTAGACTTTATATAATGCTTACTATGTGCCAGGCACAGTTGTTGTTCAGTTGTGGTCAACTCTTCATGACCCCATTCAGGTTTTTCTTGGCAAAGATACTGCAGTGGTTTGCCATTTACTTCTCCAGTTGCTTAATAAATGTTTATTGACTCACTGCTCGATACCTCCCCATAGAATGTAAGCTTCTTGAGAGTAGGAACTCTTTGATTTTTAGACTTTATATCCCTAGTACCTAATGCAATGCCTGGCAAATGTTAGGAATTTGATAAATGTTTATTGCTTGCTCATTTAATTAAACATACCCTATATAGAATACTATGTTAGATATTGAGGGAGATACAGAGTTTAGATAAGATAGGGTTTCTCTCATAGAGGGATAAGGCTGCCAGCAGAGAAAACTAGAATATATGCTATGACATGATCATTGAATTGGAGAGTTACCAAACTCTCAAGTGTAAGAGTGGGTGCCATTCAGAACACATGTGTGTCTGTAGATACAATGTTTCTTTTTTTGTGGGGGAGGCAACTGGGCTTAAGTGACTTGCCCAGGGTCATATAGCTAATAAGTGTCTGAGGCTAAATGTGAACTCAAGTCCTCCTGGCTCCAGGGAGGGTGCTCTATCCACTGCACCACCTAGCTGCCCCATCCATGTTTCATACCCATAGTTAGTTCTGCAAAGAAGGATGCTAGATTTAGAGCTCCAAGTAACCTGACCCCTCTGAGTGCCTTCTCTATGAAATTACTTCCAATTCATCTGGTATATATCCTATTTGTACAGTATTGTTTGCATGATATCTCACTTATTAGATTGTCAGCTCCATGAGGGCAGGGACTGTTTGTACATTTCTTTGTATCCCCAGTTTAGCTTAGAGTGTCTAGCTCATGGCTGGTGCTTAATAAATGCTTGTTAATTTGTCAACTTGTCCTCTCCCTCTACTGATTGTAGGACTAGACCTCAGGTCTTTGAGAGTCTGAGTCCTGTACTATAGTCACCTAACTGCCTCTAGCTACCTTGGAATACCTCAATGGTAGCCTACAACTGAACCCACTCCAAGTTTTGAATTTTTAAGGAGGCTCTAGGAGATCCTTTCCACAGTAGGAGGAGCTCTCACCTATTCCAAGGTAGCTAGAGGCTTCTGGCACTAGATGGCGCCATAGTGCATATAGTGCCAGGCCTGGAGTCCGCAATATTCATCTTCTGAGTTCAAATCTGACCTCCCACACTTACTAGTTGTGTGACCCAAGATGAGTCACTTCATCCTGTTTGCCTCAGTTTCCTCATCTGTAAAATGAGCTGGAGAAGGAAATGGCAAACCAATCCAATATCTTTGCCAAGAAAACCCCAATTAGCGTCAAGACTGAAAGAAAAAACTGAACTACAAAAGGGCATGAGGCTTTGAGTACCTAGTCTGCATGCTTAGCATCCAGCTTTGCCCCCGAATTATAAATTGCCTCTGTTTCACTATACATCTTCCTATTTGAACAGCAGGAGAGATTTTAGAGTTTAAAAAAAAAATTCGAAAACCCTGGATCCCAGAGCTGTTTGTTGATTATTGGGCAAATTGCCACTGCCACTGTTTTATGGCATAGCCTGAAAAGAGGTAGATTTGGGAAATGTGCTGGATTCTCATCACCAGCCCTTGCATGTACCAGGAAGAGTCACTGAAAAAGAGAAGCTGAAAATTAAAGGACGTTAGCTTGCCAGCACAGCCCTGCCCTCTCACCTCCTGCCAGGGAGTTGTCTGCTCTCCTCCCCAGTCCAGGCCCTGAGGGAGAATTGGGGAGGCTTCCGAGAGTCCTCGGGTAAAGGTACGTGCTGGTTCTGAAAGTACGGCAGTGCCCCAGCCTGAAGCTGGAGGGAGGAGCAATCACAGCTGACTTTTAGGTCTGTTCAAGCAGGGCCCCGAGCTTCTAGGCCAGACTGGAAAACCAGACATTGGGAGGATTCCTGAGTAGACATTAGGAACTGATACCTCCAGGCCGAAATTCTTTCTCTCCTTTCTCCCCCCAGGGTCCCCCATGAAAGCCTGAAACCTTTCCTTTGGTCTCAGGGAAAGTCTGTTTACCTTTCTTTGGTTTAAACATTTACTTTGTCTTCATAAACAGCATTAGCTGGGTGTACTTATTGGAAATGCAGTCGGGAGGAGGAAATTGAGCATCCCAAGAGAAGAGAGATATATTCAACACTGAGGTGTTTTGTCAGAGCGCTGTCTTTGGCTGGGGGCTTGGAAGAGAGATGGGGGAGAGAGACAGAGAGAGAGACAGAGAGAGAGAGAGAGAGAGAGAGAGAGAGAGAGAGAGAGAGAGAGAAAGAAAGAAAGAGAGAGGGAGAGAAGGAGAGAGGGAGAGAAGGAGAGAGGGAGAGAGGGAGAGGGAAAGAGAGAGATCCTTTTGTTACAATTTCCTAGCACAAAGAAAGAGCTTTTGTATTTGCAATTTATCCAGGTAATGAGCTAATTGTAGTGTGAGGGAGGCTAACAAGAGTGTTGGAATCACCCTGCTTGCTCCCTCACCCTACATAAATGATCCAATAGAGAAGGTCTTTTCTCACCAAGTGGATCCGGGAAGGGAAGAAGTACAGGATAAGGTAGCATTTGAATTGGACTTTGAAAGGATGTTTTGGGTGAAGGGGATTTTGGCAGGGAAAGAGCTTTCCTTTTCTAGTATGAGGAACAATGAAAGCAAAGACTTGGAAATGAGAATTCGGAGCGTATTGGGGGAGGAGGGAAGGAAGCTCCTACTTAAAGCACTTAACAATGTCATCCCATTTGATCCTCACTTTAGCCCAGGGAGGTATTTTCCCCTCCTTACAGTTGAGAAAACTGAGGCAGACAGACATTAAGTAATTTGTCTTGGTCACTCAGCTAGTAAGTGGCTCGATTTTAGGCTCAGAGCTCTATCTACTGCCACTCCCAATTGCCTAGTATAGGTATGACCTCACTGGATCTATGTTATGACCGTGTCTGTCTGTCTGTCTCTCTGTGTCTGTCTCTCTCTAGATAGATAGATAGATTTATAGATATAGATATATAGAGATATAGATATACATTTTTTCTGTTATTTGTCCAGCTCTGCATGAAGCAAATTTTGGATTCCTAATATCTAGGTCCAAGCTAATGATGAGGTCAGGGAACCATATGTTGAGGTTTAGGGGTGCTCGAGACCCCAAAATACCAACATGCCAGGTCCTGCTCGAATGAATTTGACTCAAGCCTTCTTACAACCAAAGGAAAACAAAGTTTATTAAAGATTTGCCATATTGGGTAGAGTCTTAAGAAGCCTGAGCATTTGTGATGTATACACTAGTGGGCCAGATCAATTTGACCCAGACTGACTCTAAGCTAGACTGAATGTGAACCTCTTCATGGAGGTGAGATGGATCTTATATAAAGAAAGGCTGTGAGAGGGATCTAGGCGTGGTTCTGGGGGGATGGGAGGAGGGGTTTAGGGAGGGTCTTGAGGAGGAGTCTAAGAAGGATCTTGATGGGACTGGGGTGACTAGAGGGTCAAACTCCAGGAATAAGATTAAGAGTGGGAAGTAGCTGAAGGCTACCTGGAAATGACACACAATGGAGGGCTAGGCTACGGTAAGGGTAACAGATTTGGGCATAGGCACTTTGATAGGATCAAGGGTGGGAAGTAGCCAGACAATGGAGGTTAAGACTAACTAGAGATTTGGGCCTAGGGAAGGCCAGATAAAGTGGGAAGATTCAAGGAGAGTTCAAGGGGGCTCCCAGACCCTGTATCCTGTCAGTATCAGTAACCTATACCCCATCACAAGCAGGTTTCTCTGGCTCCCTGATGCCTTGGTTTTAGTTTTTAAAAAAAGTTTTTTAATAGCATATTCTTGTTTGAAATGTAGCATTTTTGGTGCTACTCTTCCTTGTCACATTGATAAGGACTTTTCTAGTTTTCTCTTTATGGTGAAAGATGGTGAACAGAGGGGAGGAACAAAGATTTGGGCTCAGAGGAGAGTGATTCTGTACTCAGGGTTTCACCGGGAGAGGAGATAAAGACAAAAGGCCCCCGGGACTGGAGTGTAGGACTTTGGAGCTATTCCGTTGGGCAGGAAAACTTTGGATAGCAGTCACACTTTTTTCCTTTATACTACCATCTTGGAGGAAAGACAAGCATGTGCCTTGACTTGACTTTGTTGTCATACCATTACATTTCACACTATCCTGAGCAAACTTCTGTATTATCTGTGTCATCCGAGGACTTCTTCCTTCTACTGCTGTATGGGGAGGGGGGAATGGGATGGAAAATATTAGAGACAACGAAATGATTTCCCACCCCCCACCAGGTTTGGCTCTTAGATTCATAGACTCAAGGATCAGTGTGACTGGATGGGAACTTAGGAAGTGTTGAGCCTGGAGTCAGGATGACCTCAGACTTATTAGGAGTGTGACTCTGGGCAAATCACTGAACCTTGGTTTAACTCAATTTTTTTCTTATATAAAATGGGGATAATAATGATATCTACCTCCCAGGGCGGTTGTGTTTGCAAAGTGCTTAGTGCAATGTCTGGCAAATAGTAAGTGCTACAGAAATGTTAGTTATTATTATATTTTGCAGCCAAGCCAGGGATCCCCAAGTGCTGGACACTGAACTTCAGATCTGCTCTGGAACCTCTGAGGGGAAAAGGAAAGGGAACAAGCATTTATTAAACACCTACTATGTGCCAAGCATAGTGCTAAGCTCCACACAGCTTCTCATACATAGCCTTCCAGTCTCCAGCTCCGTGAATCCTCCCTACATCAGTTTTTCCAGTCTGTCTCAGAAGCTCCTGGCCCCGCCCATACAGGGCTCAAAGGTCAGCTGAAGTCTCTACCACCTCCAAATATGATCTCATTTGACAGTATGACCTCATGAGGCTGTTACAGAAATGATTCAACCACAGGTACTTTCCTCCCATATTCTTCCCCCTCCTTCTCAGAGAACCTCTGAGAAATCAGAGAAGGGAACACGGTGTGATGGAAAAAAACAAAAGCAAAAACCCAGAGTGGGGAGTGGAACTGGAATAATAAACAGTTGCCATTTACACAGCACCTTTGGCTCACCGCAACAACCTGTTAAGGTAGAAAATCCAGGTACGATCCCCATTTTACAGAGGCTCAGAGATGAAATGACTTTCTCATAGCGACCCGGCTAGCAAGTGCCAAAAGCTGCATGTAAACTCATTTCGTCCTGACTCCAAGTGGGGTGCGCTACTGGTGAGGCATTAGCCTGGATACCATTTCTGGATCTATTGCTTACTAGCTATGTGACCTTAGGAAAAAAATCATTTAATTTCTCTGAGCCTCACCTTTCTCATCTGTAAAATGGGATTAACAGCTATCTCACAAGGTTGTGGTGAGGACCAAACGAGCTAATGAAGGCAAAGTGCTCTGTATCCATAAAATGTCCCATTAGCATTAATTCATAATATTATTTGGTACTCCTGAGGTTTTCCTCCAGCAGAGGGACCTAGGCGTTTACAGTTAGACCTAATTTCCTCTAGAGTAAATGGGGAACTGCTTCCCTCTTTTAAAAGAAAACACCACCCACTGTAGTCTTAACTTGACTCTGGCAGGGACATGACCTAGAAGGAGGGAGAAGGAGAAGGGGGCACTTTCCCCAGGCACAGTCCTGAAGTGGGAATCTGTAGATGAGGTAGGAGTCATATGGAGTCTCCCCTTGATGCCCCACACCCTAACCTTCACCTGTAACAAATACACACTCCATTAAATGAAGGAGGAGATAGCATGGCTGTCATAGGAGCCTGTCTATAGAGGACCTTCAATTTAGAGCGGGGAGAGACCTCAAAGACCGTGGAGTTCAACCCCCACCTCTCACCTCTCCTCCCTCACTTTACAGATGACAAACCTGAAAGCCAGAGCATATGGATGACCTGTCCAATGTGACAAATGCTAAGTACTAACAGAAGCACAATTTGAAGATTTGAATCCAGGTCCTCTGACTTCAAATGCAAAACGTTCTACTGCACCATGCTATCTTTATCATATGCCTGTCCACCTTTTCTTTTTGTTTGTTTTGGGGAGAGGCAATCAAGGTTAAGTGACTTGCCCAGGGTCATACAGATAGTAAGTATCAGAGACTGGATTTCAACTCTGGTCCTCCTGACTCCTGGGTGGGTGTTCTATCTACTGCTAGACACCTAGCTGCCCCAACATTCATTCTTTTAAAAGTTCATTTTTAAATTCTGAGGATAGGTTTTTTTCAGACTCCCAGCATCTTCCCCTTCCTGCACCTCCCTCCCTCCTCTAAAAACAAAACAAAACAAAACAAACAAAAAAACCCCTTTCCTTGGAATCTGATATGACCACAGAAAATACAGAGCACAGTATTAGATGAAAATAAAACAAAATAAAATAAGGCCAGATCCAAGAACCTGGGTCAGTGTTGGGTACCTGATGCCATCCTGGGGTTCATGGTATGGGCAAATGTGCTCATCAGCTGCTCTGCCCTAAATCACCTACTGTTAGTGCTTCTTGTCAACAGTGGGGCGTTGGGGGCAGGGGGCAGAACAGAAGTCACTTTGAGACTAATGAGCACAGATCTAAATATCAGATTTCCTCTCTAGAGTCTGTCTGACTCAATAAGAAATCAACCCCACACCCCCACACACACCCCTACCAATGTAAGCTTTGCTCCTGGGGGCATGGGGCTACCTGCGGAAGTCAAGGTGCCTTAACGCGGTTTCACTTCTTAATGAATGATGGAAGCCAAACATGAACTCAGTTAAAATGATCTAGGGCTGGAAAGCATCATAGCATTTCCTTCTTATTGGGCTAAAATCGTGGCATTGAACTTGAAATTCCAAACTTCCCTTTTACCACCTCCACCTTTTGAAGCCCTTCTTTCAAGGCTCAATGCTATTTCAATGTACCACCTCCTCCATATAACCACTGATACTCTCGGTGTAAGTTCTCTCTCTCTCTCTCTCTCTCTCTGTTTCTTTCTTTTTCTCTCTCTGTCTCTGTCTCTCCTCTACCTCCCTTCTTCTCTTCTCTCTGTCCCTATCTCTCTCCCTTCAAATTTCTCCTAATACATTCCCAGAACCTCTTCTTTATACTTACCACACTTGTATCCTAACTGCTCGTGTATATGTCCATTTCTTTCTATTAGGTTGTAAACACTTTGAAAGCTAGGTTTGTGTTGTATCCACCTTTCTGTCCCCAATATCTTACTCAGTACTTGAACATAGTAAGGGCTTAATGTTTGTTGAATTGAAGTGAAATTGAATTGAGAGGTCTGGTAAAGGAGCATAGGAGAAACGTGGAGCAGTGAAGCCAGGAATGCCCATCAAGCATTGATAGAGGGGAAAAAAGAGGATGCTTGCATATTATCCAGTCAAATTTTAAATCAGTCATTTGTTTCATTAAATACTAAAGTTTGATGGAGAGTAGGTGATTTTAATAGTTTTATAATTTGATTTTTTCTCTTCACCTGAGAAGCTTAATGCAGAACATTTTGTTTAGTCATGTCCAACTCTTTGTGACCCCTTTGGGGGTTTTCTTGGCAAAGGTGCTGGAGTAGTTTGCTATTTCCTTCTCCAGCTCATTGTATAGATGAGGAAGGTAAGGCAAACAGGGTTAAGTGACTTGCCCAAGGTCACATAGCTAATAAGTGGCTAAGGTCAGATTTGAACTCAGGAAGAGAAGTCTTCCTGACTCCAAGCCTGGCATTCTATCCACCGTGCCACCTAGCTGCTCTTATGCAGAATACTGGCCATAATATTTATGTTTTTAAAATGTTAATATTTCACTTCTTTTTAAGGGACAAGTGTTTTGGATGTAGAGTTTCTTCTTCATTAGACCATAAGCTTCTTAATAACAGGGACCGGTTTTTGCCTTTCTCTGTTATCCACAAAGCCTGGCTTGTTCACTTGACCTGACTTTTCTGCATCTCCTTTCCCACATCCCCCTGCAAGGTACAATGGTATAATTGATGACATGTCCTCCAGTCCTAGGTCACTGAAGCCTGTTGCCCCAGAATTCCGCCCACCCATCATCTCTCCCTCTATACATAGACTTCTGGAAATAAACAGCAAAATGGGGGGAAAAAAACCAGGGGAGCATTTTTTGTTTTCTTTGCAGGGCTGCCTCAGTAACAATGCAGAGTATACATCTTATTTTTATCCAACAGCTAAGAGCTTCCATGAGCCAGTCATTCCTTATTTACTGTTTCTTTTTTTATTCAAGGTCCTTTGGGTTTCATGGCCCCCTATAGTACTTTGTAAGGCACCAAGCACATTTTGGACATTGCGTAAGAGTAACCTGCTCTAACAATAGAAATTGAGACAGCTGAGAAACTCAAGGAAGCAGTGTCACCATTTTGAATTGAGCTTTTTTTTTTATTGACAGACTGATTTGGGAGAGACAATGTGGCTCCATGTCTAAATAGCTGGCTGAGACTCTGAGGACTTGGGGTCTAGTCTCGGCACAGAGTACCTCCAGATTCACTTAAGTGACTATAGGCAAATAATTTCTTTCACCTGGACCTCAAATCACCACATGAATCCCCATTATTAATGATACCAAGCTATCTGCTAGGCATCTTACACAATATGATGAACAAGACAGTGATGATGACACGGTACTTTGTACACAGGACTATGGAAATGGTGAGTGACATACCTTGGAACTTCTAAGAAGGAAGCTATAGGACTGTGTATGAGGATCTGGCTTCTCTCCCTGGGACCCACATTCTTAGCAGCCTAAATTTCAGGGCAATCTTGGGGTTCTGATCTCTGGTACAAATGACTTGTCATGTCCCTTCAGAATAACCATGCAGGATATGCTCAAAGCAGGAGACTACCCGAAGGATCACAGGTTGTTAGCTATGTCTCTGGAAGAGAATTCAGCAGCCATCTAGTCCATTTTAAGAGGAGTCTGGGGCCTGGGAAGGTTGTGACTGGCCCAAGGTCACACTGGTAGTAAGTATGAGAGGATGGATTTGAGACCAGGTCTAAGCCTGGAGGAAGGAATCAAGAGGAAAGCAACCAACATGGTGAAAGGCCTGGAGCTCATGCCACATGACTTTTCTAAAGCACATGTCTAAGTCAGTACTCTATTCAACAAACACTATTGGTTTCCTATTGCCTCTAGGATCAAATATAGAGTCCTGTATTTGCTATTTAAAACCCTTCTCAAACTGGACCAAATATACCTTTCCAGCTTTATTCCACATTACTCATTTCCCATGTTCCCCATAACCTTTCACGAACTGTCCCCATTCCTGGAATACTCCATCCTGCCTTACCTCTACCACTTAGAATTCCATTTCCTAGAAGCCTCACCGAAGACACCTGTCTTCCAGATCTCCTCAGCTGCTGGTGCCTTTATCTCTTCTCGGTATTAATTATCTCTTTATATATTTTGTACATAGTGAGCATAGAATGTGGGCAGGATGCACCAGCAAACATGGACACACCAGACCCATGTTTTTTCACACCTGTGATTTATGTAGACAATGTTAGCATTTACTATAGCTTTAAGGTTTGCAAATGGCTTTACAAATGTTACCTCATTTGATCCTCACAATCACCCTAGTGATGACGGCTTTAGCGGTGCTGGAGACCCCAAAATACTGACATGCTGGGGACTGCTTGAATGAATTCAACTCAAGCCTTCTTACAGCCAAAGGAAAACAAAGTTTATTAAAGATTCACTATATTGGGTATACTTAAAGAATCTGGGCATTTGTGACGCGCAAGCGGGCCAGGCTCAGTCTGAAGTAGATTGAATCTGGCTACCTTCATGGAGGCAAGATGAGCCTTATATACAGAAAAGCTGTGGGAGGGATCTAGGGGTGCTTCTGGGGTAATGGAAGGAGGGGTTTAGGGAGGGTCTTGAAGAGGAGTCTAAGGATGATCTTGGAGGGACTAGGGTGAGGTAAGACTCCAGGAACCAAGAGAATGAGACTAAGGATGTGAAGTAGCTGAAGGCTGCCCGGAGATTACAAATTTGGAGGTAGACATTTTGATAGGATCAAGGGTGGGAAGTAGCTGGACAACAGAAAGGCTATGCTAGGTTAAGAGTAACTTCGAGATTTGGGTTTACGGATAAGGAAAGGCTTTTGTCTTCCGAAGGCCAGATCAAGTGGGAAGATCCAAGGAGAGTTCCAGGGGGCTCCTACAGCCTGTACCCCACCCATCACTGGGAGGTTGGTGCTATTAATGTCCCTGTTTTACAGGTGAGGAAACTGAGGCAGAGGTTAAGTGACATGCTCAACGTCACCCAGACAGGAAGTATCTGAGGTGGAAGCTGTAGTCGGGGGGTTCCCATTCAGTTAAGGGCTCGACTCTCAGGTTCTCTAACTCTGAGAATGGTGGGGTGTCTAGAAGAGGCTTGTGCCCCTGCAGGGGGGGGGCTCAAGAATAACCCCCTTTCAGTTTTGGTAACAAGACAGCTCTCCTCCGTCTCTCTGGCTCCATCTCTGTCTCAGTGAGACAATGGATGTAAAGCATTTTGTGAACCATAAAGCGTTATATAAATGGCACTTATCATTACTCTTTACCAGGTCCCCAGTCCCACGATGACTTCGTTCCTGCTGAATTCAAGTACTGTTTATAGAGGAACATGAACAACCCGACTGGGGATGGGATGGGGGAGGGGTCGTATGCACATGCACACGCGCGAGCGCACACACACACACACACACACACACACACACGGTTTTAACCTACATGATTAACCATGTTAATCATGATTAACCATAGTTCATTAATGCAAAATCAAGCCCCGATTGGAAGCGTTTTGGGATTATTGGTGTGTAAATGATCTCGTAGAACATGGGCTCTCACAAGCCGGTTAGGGCTCCCTCCACCGTCAGAGTCAATCAACAAACTTTTATTAAGTGCCTACTACGTGCCAAGCTCCGCGCTAAGCGCTGGGGATACCGAGAAAGACAGAAGGCAGCCCTTGCTCTCAAGGAACTCACGGTCCAATGGGGGAGAAGACATGCAAACGACTACGTAACAAACAGGACACGTAGAGGATAAATGGGAGATAAGCAGCAGAGAGAGGGCACCAGCTTGGGGCGGGCCTGGTAAACGCTTCTTGTAGAAGGTGGGATTTCAGGGGGAGTTGCCAGGCTCGCCTCCGGCAGAGATCGCAGTTTCGCCTCCTCCATAGGGACTACAATTCCCAGCAGGCCTCGCGGAGCTGAGGGGGCGGAGACATGGCCGGGACCTGGGTCCGGCGCGCTTGACAGCGGCGCGAGCGGAAGCGCGCGGCGGCGGCGGAGGAGCCTACGGAAGCGGCGAAGATGGCTGGCGCCGCCGGGTAAATGCCCTGCCCCCCACCTCGACCCCACTTCCTCACCCCCCCCCCCCAGGAAGGGGGGGGCTCTCCTCCCTCTGCTCCGTCTCGTCTGGTCCCTTCTCGCCGGTGGCCGAGGCTCTGTTTTCCTCCTAAGGCTGGGGACCAGGCTTCCCAACTCCCCTCCCCCGAGGCTGAGGAGCGCTTTCCGCCTCACGTGATGCCGTGGGGGGGCGGGGAGGCCCCGGGCGGAGGTTACGGGAGAGGGCGGGAAGGAGGAAGGGAAGAGGGCGGTGCCCGCCGCTCCTCTCTCCACCCTCCCCCCCCCCGTACATCCCCCCGGGGCGTCTCGCTGCGGAAGCGCCCTCCCCTTCGCTCCTTCCCCTCTCCCTTCCCACTCCCAGCCGCCCCAGGCCGGCCTACCCCGGCTGTGCGCCTCCCGGACGGCGCCCCTGAAGGGACATTCCGGGCTTGGGTTGGCTTCATCTCTGTCTGGGGGCCTTGTGCCCTGGGGGCAGGCAGCCCCTCCTCCGACCCCACCGGTCCTCCTACCTCCGCGCCAGCCCCACCCCGCCTCCATTCCTTCGGCGCTCCCCTCCCTGCACCCCACCTCCCATCTCCCCTCCCCCGTCCCGCTGCTCTCTCCCCAGGCTGCAGCCGCAGCCGGGTGCTTCCCTTCCTGTGCTCCTCGGGCTACTGGGCGAGGCTGTCGGGGCTGGAACGACTTCCTCCCCTGCGCCTTTAACATTTTAGGAAACTGAGGCCCAGAGCGAGGAATTGACAACTGGCCGCACTGTGGCCGGAGTCTAAGTTTGACTCCCCTTGTGTGGCCTCTGTGCCACCCGGATGGCAGCGATTAGGGAAGGGGAGTGGGGAGAGCGCAAGTATTTATTAAGCGCCTACTGTGCACTAGGCACTGCACAAGTATTATCCCATTCGGTCCTCTCCGCAATCCTGGGAGGGAGTATTATCCTCATTTTGCAAATGAAGAAACTGAGGCCGGCTCTGGCACCTACTTATCCACTGTGCCCCCACCTGTCTCTAGTGAGCTCCCAAAGGAGATTCACATCCGATTATTTTTATTCCTGCTGTCTAGTCTTCCCACACATTTTGCTCAGGACCAGCAGATTTCTCTTTCTAAATCACCAGTATGATCACTGTCCTACCGTATTATTGCATGTGCAGCTGGCCCTCTCCAGCCTCCTATTGGATCCCAGCTTCTCCGAGTCCCTCGCAGCTTTTTCTTCTCCCGCTGGCACTGCCCGGCTGTTTCCCACCGGCCCTGCTAATTTTCCCCTTCATCCTTTGTCTCCTCTTTACCTCCATCCTTGAATGCCTTCCCACTCACCTTTCCATGTTACCTAGTCAAATGCTCTTCTTAAAGGTTTAGCCCCGGTTCTCCCTCTTCTTTGAAGCCTTGCAGGAGTCATCCCTTTGAATTCCTCATACACTTACCTGCAGGATATTACTTAGCACCTGTTCCCTGTCTTGTACTCTTCTCAAATTGTTTTACATACATAAGTAAGTCCTACCTTATTAACGCTGCCCCCCTCCCTGTTTGCCTCTATACTGGGCACAACATAGGTTCTCAGTAACTTCTATTTTTGGGGTAGTAATGATTATAAGTCACCATCTCGTAATCTGTTCCCTGCAGCTCAGGTATCAGGTACGGTCCTGTCTGATTTGTGTTGGTGTAAATCTCACACTTAAAGCACTGAACATAAATAATCACAGTTCCAATCTAGTTTCTTTTCTGACTGGCTCACTACAGGACTGGGCAGGTCACATGTTTGTATCTTAGTTTCCTTATCAATAAAGGACAGTTTTGGGATTTTTTTCCCCCAGTTAGTCCCTTCTAGTGATTGTTAGGACTATTAATGGGTAATGTTAGTAAAGTGGTGACCATTCTTGAAGCCATTGGATGGAAAACACTTAAAATATAGTTAGAGAGTCCAACCTTAAAGGTAAGAGCAGAAAAGGGTCACAGAAATCATTTTCCTGAAATTTAGTTTCCTATTTCTACTTGGAAATACTAGTAACATTTACGGATAGGAAGTGAGCTGATACTCTTAGCTGAATGTCTTTATTCGCTTTGGGACTGTGAAGCTATAGCCTTGCGTTTAATTTGAGGAATGATAATCACACACCTTTATAGAGCACTTCAGGTTTTTGTGTGCTTTATAATATTTCATCTGATATCAGCCATCCTATGCAGTAGCTTCTGTGATTTTCATTTTCCAGATTAGGAAACTGAGACTCAGAAAGGTTAAGGGACTTGCCCAGGCTGAAACACCAAGTAAAGAATGGCTAAGGCTGGCTTATGACCCAGGTTTTCCTAACTCCCAGTCCTCCGCTTTGTTTACTGTAGATCATGCTGGCTCAGGGAAGGGTCAGATGTCCGTTTTGTTCTATTTAGGACTTCCATCCTACAGCTGGGCATGAGTAGAGTGATTAATTTTGGGGCAGAGCGGCTCTTGAAGTCCACCTGCTGTTAGATGAGGTGTGACTTTGACCATGCTCAAACCAGTGTGACTATGGGGGTGGGATGTAGCTTTTGCAAAGATGTAGAATGCTGCTTTCTATCTAGTTCCTCCAAATGGAACTGTTTATAGATACTTTCATGACTGGTAGTAACAGAGTGCACATTATAACTCGAAGTAGCATTACAACTATATTTTTTATAACTTGCATATTGACTTTTATACAGGTAAAGAATTCTTGTCCCCTGGTTTGAAAAAAGAAATCTGACATGGAGATACAATACATGAAGGCACAGATCCAGTAGATTGAGGTAGAAAAAGGTATAAGAGGGTATACTCCCCTCTCATCCTCCCCTCCCCTCCTTCCTTAATTTTTATCAGGGGCGTTGTCAGCCAGAGTGATCAGACTAAGTGAGGCCAAGTATGAATGTCATATGGAAGAGGATGATTTAATAAACAAAGAGGAGAAACTAGGCTTTTATTTTGGGCTGTTAGGGTTTCCATCAACTGGAGGGGGTAAAGGAAGGTCTTAGGATGGGGAGCCTAATTATCTATTTATATTCCTAACTATGCTCTGATATATACAGTCAGGTGCTTGGAAAAGGTTCCCTTCATATCCACTTTGGTTTCCTATCAATACATCTCTGTCTTGCCAGCTGCGTTTTTGCTCACAGGATGAATCAGGAATAGTGTGCTATTTTTTCCCATAATGTGCTTGCACATGAAGGCTAAGGAATAGAGCGTTATTTCCATCCACATCTGCTTTGTGTGCTATAGTGGATGTTAACTCAGATTTTCTTTTAGATCTTTGTTCTGTGAATGCTTTTTTTACTTTTCTGAGACATCCTCCCCTCTTTGGAAAGTTAGGGCATTCTAACCTTTAGCTCCTAAAGGTATACAGTGAATACTCAATAAATATTGAATGACCATGTGTCAACTGGTTATGTAGATGTTGTTACCGACCCATTATCAGTAGGGCATGCACTTTGAATTGTTTTTCTAGTAGTGGTGATGAATTTGGCTAATCCATCTATATTCTTTCACCTAGTTCTTCTTGTGCCCAGTGTAGACATTTGCTGGCTGGGTTTAGGAGTGCAGTCTCTGAAAGTGGAAATATGGATCAGAGAAAGGCTAATTGGCCCACAGGGGTATTGAACCCATGACCTTGACTTCATTATCACCCTGAACTAACCAGCTATAGACAACAGATACATACTATGGTATTTCAGTAGTTCCCAAAGAACTAGTTTCTTCACACAATTCCTTCTCATTCTCTTTCCATTGAAATTGAGAAAACAAGGAGCCATTATAATAAGAAATAGAGCCTTCTAACTAGTAGTATACAATGTTCTTTGGTCTATGGACCATTTCACTGAGGGCAAAACCTTCTACTAATCACCTGTGCTACCCGCTTGTGCTTACCACGGCCAAAACAAAACCAAAAAAACCCAACAAATGCAACCTCAATGGACATCAGAAATAAATGAACTCATGCCAGAAATAAAAGAATAGAAATTGCCATGCCATCTACTTAAATACAAGAAATCCTCTGAAGTGCAACTGGTGGTCATAGTTTGAGAATCACTGTCCTAAACTATAGTTTCTAGAATTTCTTGCTAGTTGTTGAATTACTGTATATATTACAGACTCTTGGTAGTCTTCAGGGAGGGAGAAGAAAGAAGACCTACTTACTTCTAAGGGGAGACCCCCACTTCTACCACACCTTCCTCTAGGAATTGTGCTGATACCTGGGGGAGGGAGGGGCCGTTTAGAACCCAACGTTGATGAACCCAGCAGGATTAAGGAAAACCCTGTAATCCTGAGGTGTTTATTGAATGACAGAGAAATCCCAGTTGTCAGAGCCTTAGATACAAAAGAAGTTCCATGGAGCCCTCAGCGGCAGCATCAAACCTCCATTTGGCAAGTCCTGGGAGGCCCCTCCCTCAGAAAACATGTGCCTGTTGCTCTTAACCTACAAAGTCCATTTTTCACTGTCTTCTGTCACTGTCTCTGTCCCCTCCATTCTTCACATTCACTCTTCAGTTATATTAATAATTGTCATCCTCACTGTTTTTTCTTTTGTGTTCCAAACCTGGCTGGTCTTGAGCTGGTGACACCCGACAAGAAGTGCTAGAGACAACAGGTTTTCAGTATTGGGGCGTTGTGAAACTGCCAAAAAGCAGAGGCTGCAGATGAATGGAAGCTTCTTGGACTTCTTGTAGCTATATCACTTTACCTCTTTTTAACTACAGGGTGTTTCTAAACTCTGGACACAGGCAAAAATGCATATTTTCAAGAAATGAAATGAATGAAATTTTCAAAATTTCATTTAATTGGAATATTAACAAATAATATCTTCAATATGATTTCCATCATTTGTGATGCAAAGATTAATGCACTTTGCAAGATTCACGTGAACTCTATGCAATAACTCAGTAACTCCACGTTGTTGTCAATTCTAGCACATTCACTCTTGGAATATGAGTATGAAATCATATGGTGTTATTTGAAGTTGAAGATGTTATTTGTTAACATTCCAATTAAATAAAATGTTGAAAATTTCAGTCATTTCATTTCTTGAAAATATGCATTTTTGCCTATGTGTCCAGATTTTAGGAACACCCTGTAGAATTGGAGTCAGAGTGTTGGAGAACTGAGTGAAGTTCTTTAATACAATTCTGTTTTATTATATCTGAACATACAGATTTGGTGATAGCATTTTTTCCAATTATTTTTTTATTTTTAAATTTCAATTTTCATTTCCAAATTCTCTACCTCTCTTCACCCCCCTCTTCCACCCATTGAGAAGGCAAGAAACATGATACACGTTACACTTGTGAAGTCTTTCAAAGTATGTCTTCACATTAGCCATGTTGCCAAAAAAAGCAAGAAAAATGAAGAAATTGAAAAACATATGCTTCTATCTTCATTTTAGAAGTCCATCAATTCTCTACCTGGAGGTGGGTAGCATTTTTCATCTCGAGTCTTTCGGAATTGTCGTGGATCATTGTATTGATCAGAATAGCTAAGTCTTTCACAATTGATGATCATTACAATATTGCTGTTACTATGACCAATGTTTTCCTGGGTCTGCTCACTTCACCTTGCGTCTGCTCATCTAAGGCTTCCCAGGTTATTCTGAAGCCATTCCCATCCTCATTCTTACAGCACAGTTGTATTCCATCACAATCATATACTACAACTTCTTTAGCCATTCCCCAATTGGTGGATATCCCCCTAATTTCCAGTTCTTTCCCACCACAAAACAGGAGGCTATAAATATTTTTGTAGATACATGTCCTTATCCTTTATCTTTGATATTTTTGGGATACAGATGTAGTAGTGGTATTTCTGGGTCAAAGGGTATGCACCGTTTTATTGCCCCTTGGGCATAGTTCCAAATTGTTCTTGGGAATGGTTGGACCAGTTCAAAGCTCCTTGGTATTAGTATTGCCTTAGGGTTGTACTGTTTTATGGTCTCCTTTCCCTGGGGTGTTAGAAGCAGTCTATGACTAGAGAAAAAAAGGAAAGTTGATAAGATTTATATTTTCAAATTCAAGACAAGATTTTTGTCCTTTTTAATTAATACAATGGAAAATTGGTGAGAAGGAAGCCTTGGAAATGATGAGGTGCACACAGGTAAGGAAGAGACCTGAGGGCAGGTTGGGGAACACAGGGAACACAATCATAATTTTAGATCTAAAAGGGAACTTAGAGATATTCTAATCCACTTTTGTCACTTTTTGGATGAGGAAACTGAGATTCAAGAGATGTGAATTGATTTGTCCAGTGTCACACAAGTAGTAGATTTCAGGGTCAGGATTTGAACCCAGGTCTTAATGAATCCAAATCAATCCATTGCTATTTACACCAAACCATGCTGTCATGACTTCCAGCATGAATAGCCTCATTCTGATGGCACCTAACTCCCTATCATTTGAGGGAATCTGGTTAAAAACTGCCTCAAATGGAAATAAAAGGGAAAAGCAAAAATAACATTTTGAAAATAATATTTATGCAGAGTATTTTAATAAGGCCTCTTTCAGCTCTAAAATTCCTGATCTATGATCCAACGTGGCTTTCCTTTGGTTACTAAATTTATTTTTCATGCTTGGTATTTTTAAATTGTATGCCACTCCAAGTCAGTTTATGTATTATAGGTGGTTTTTTTAAAGAACCACTCGCTCGGCTTCATTCTCAGGGTGGCAACATCTAGGCTTTTTTTTGCTGTTTTTGTGCATCACATTCTGTCCACCTGGGACACTTTACAGCACTGTTGCTTCCGTTGTCATTCATCACCAATGAGGATTATCAGTTGGGAAGATAGGAGAAGTGAGAAGTGGGAAAAAACTAGTTTAGCTAAGAAAA
This sequence comes from Trichosurus vulpecula, assembly GCF_011100635.1. Taxonomy (NCBI): domain Eukaryota; kingdom Metazoa; phylum Chordata; class Mammalia; order Diprotodontia; family Phalangeridae; genus Trichosurus; species Trichosurus vulpecula. The sequence goes on along the minus strand of NC_050580.1, from coordinate 77,092,858 downwards.
GAAATAGTGATCAATGTGGGTTGCTGGTACCCAAATTAACATATTCAGTTATGAGTGTAATAATAATAGCAGCTTACATTTATATAGTACCTTATGGTTACAAATTGCTTTATATACATTATGTATAAATGTACTGTTGAGGACTCTAAAGTGGAAACTAATGTTTAATTATGTCAGCACGTCTTACAAGTTAGACAAGATCTACTCAAATGTTGGGGGGGGAGCTTAAATCAGGTCTAGATGAAATGAAGCTAATGAATTTTATTAAATCCTACAAACTTGTATTAAATTGAGAAATAGATTAAAAACAAGTTACTGGCTTGTGTTTTTTTTTAATCTAGGTGTATATTCTTGCTTCTTAATCCACTACCACACAAGTCCTACTTCAGTGCTTCATCATTGTGTGGATTAGACCCTGAGTTCTTTTTTAAAAATTATGTTTTATTGATGCTTTTTGTCTTTATATCAAAATCATTTCCCACCTCTATCACCTACAGAGTGAACTTTCCTTTTTAACAAAGAAAACCAAGCAAAAACATCCAATAGAGACAGTATCTGACAGTATTATAGAGTGTTTTCTTCTAGTAGGATCCCAAATGTCTGCTGTAAGGGAAGTAGTATGTTTTTTTTTAATTTATTTAATATATTTAGTTCTCAGCATTGATTTTCACAAAAGTTTGAATTACAGATTTTTTCCCCATTTCTACCCTCCCCCCATTCCAAGATGGCATATATTCTGGTTGCCCTGTTCCCCAGTCAGCCCTCCCATCTGTCATCCCACTCCCCTCCCATCCCCCTATCCCTTCTTCTCTTGTAGGGCAAGATACATTTCTACACCCCATTGCCTGTGTATCTTATTTCCTAGTTGCATGCAAAAACTTTTTTTTGTTGTTGTTGTTTTTGAACATCTGTTTTTAAAACTTTGAGTTCCAAATTCTCTCCCCTCTTCCCTCCCCACCCACCCTCCCTAAAAAGGCAAGCAATTCAACATAGGGCACATGGGTATCATTATGTAAAACCCTTCCACAATACTAATGTTGTGAAAGATTAACTATGTTTTGCTCCTTCCTAACCTATCCCCCTTTATTGAATTTTCTCCCTTGACCCTATCCCTTTTTGAAAGTGTTTGTTTTTTGATTACCTCCTCCCCCCATCTGCCCTCCCTTCTATCATCCCCCCTTTTTTATCTTCTTCCTCCTTCTTTCCTGTGGGGTAAGATACTCAATTGAGTGTGTATGGTATTCCCTCCTCAGGTCAAACCCAATGAGAGCAAGGTTTACTCATTCCCCCTCACCTGCCCCCTCTTCCCTTCCTACAGAACCGCTTTTTCTTGCCACTTTTATGTGAGATAATTTACCCCATTCTGTCTCTCCCTTTCTTCCTCTCTCAATATTTTCCTCTCTTATCCCTTAAATTGATTTTATTTTTTTAGATATCCCTTCATATTCAACTCACCCTGTGCCCTTTGTGTGTGTACACACACACACACACACACACATATATATATATACAACTACATATATACATACATAGACACACACATATGTATATATATGTATACACATATATACATATGCATATTCCTTTCAGCTACTATGATATTGAGGTCTCATGAATCATACACATCATCTTTCTATGTAGGAATGTAAACAAAACAGTTCAACTTTAGTAAGTCCCTTACGATTTCTCTTTCTTGTTAACCTTTTCATGCTTCTCTTGATTCTTGTGTTTGAAAGTCAAATTTTCTATTCAGCTCTGGTCTTTTCACTGAGAAAGCTTGAAAGTCCTCTATTTTATTGAAAGTCCATGTTTTGCCTTGGAGCATGATACTCCGTTTTGCTGGGTAGGTGATTCTTGGTTTTAATCCTAGCTCCATTGACCTCCGGAATATCGTATTCCAAGCCCTTCAGTCTCTTAATGTGGAAGCTGCCAGATCCTGTGTTATTCTGATTGTTTTTCCACAATACTCAAATTGTTTCTTTCTGGCTGCTTGCAGTATTTTCTCCTTGACCTGGGAGCTCTGGAATTTGGCGACAACGTTCCTAGGAGTTTTCTTTTTGGGATCTATTTGAGGAGGCGATCTGTGGATTCTTTCAATTTCTATTTTACCCTCTGGCTTTAGAATATCAGGGCAATTCTCCTTGATAATTTCTTGAAAGATAATATCTAGGCTCTCTTTTTGATCATGGCTTTCAGGTAGTCCAATAATTTTTAAATTATCTCTCCTGGATCTATTTTCTAGGTCAGTGGTTTTTCCAGTGAGATATTTGACATTGTCTTCCATTTTTTCATTCCTTTGGTTCTGTTTTATAATATCTTGATTTCTCATCAAGTCACTAGCTTCCACTTGTTCCAATCTCATTTTTAAGGTAGTATTTTCTTCAGTGGTCTTATGGACCTCCTTTTCCATTTGCCTAATTCTGCCTTTCAAGGCATTCTTCTCCTCGTTGGCTTTTTGGAGCTCTTTTGCCATTTGAGTTAGTCTATTTTTTAAAGTGTTGTTTTCTTCAATATTTTTTTCAGTATTTTTTGGGGTCTCCTGTACCAAGTCATTGACTTGTTTTTCATGGTTTTCTTGCATCCTTCTCATTTCTCGTCCCAATTTTTCCTCTACTTTTCTAACTTGCTTTTTCAACTCCTTTTTGAGCTCTTCCATGGCTTGAGACCAGTTCATGTTTTTCTTGGAGGCTTTTGGTGTAGGCACTTACACTTTGTTGACTTCTTCAGGCCATTTGTTTTGGTCTTCTTTGTCACCAAAGAAAGATTCCAAAATCTGAGACTGAATCTGAGTGCGTTTTCGCTGGCCATGTTCCCAGCCAACTTACTTGACCCTTGAGTTTTTTTTCGGGGTATGACTACTTGTAGAGCAAAGAGTACTTTGTTCCAAGCTTGAGGGGATGCGCCGTTGATTTCAGAGCTATTTCTATATAGCCAGCTCTGCCACCCCAGCACTCCTCTTTCCTCAAGAACCACCAACCCGGACCTGGCAAATCTTCAGCAGGCTCTTCACTCCTGCTCTGATCCACCACTTAATTCCTCCCCACCATGTGGGCCTGGGGCCGAAAGTAACTGCAGTTGTAGTTCTGTAGCTGTACCTTCCCCACTGCCCCTGGGGCAGTGGCCTAACTGAACTCTGTCCCCCGCAGCTTTTCCCACTAACCTTCTCTGTTGCCTTTGGTGTTTGTGGGTGGAGAAGTCTGGTAACTGCCACAGCTCACTGATTCAGGGTGCTAGGGCCTGTTCTGCCTGGCTCCTGGTCTGGCTGGTCTTGCTGCCTCCCACGCTGTGCTCCCATCCAGTGACCATCCAGGCTGTCCTGAGCTGGATCCCTGCTTCCCTCTGCTATTTTGTGGGTTCTGCAGTTCTAGAATTTGTTCAGAGCCATTTTTTATAGATTTTTGGAGGGACGTGGTGGGGAGCTCACACAAGTCCCTGCTTTCCAGCTGCCATCTTGCCTCCACTCCCTGAAGTAGTATGTTTTATTAGGTTTTCTACAGTGATATTGGTTAGTTTTTTCCTTACTCATCATTCAGTTTCCTTTTAATGATCTTTTCATTTATGTTGTAGTTGTTGCATATATTGCAGCAACTTTGTTCCACTTACTTTGCTCTGCATCAGTTCACGCACATCCTCCCAAGTTTCTTTAAATTTGTAGTTACTTACCATTTTAAAAACTGCATAGTAATATTAAATTATAGGCATATGCCATAGTTTTTTCAGTCATTTCTCAATCCATAGACACTCACTTTGTTCCCAGTTCTTTGCTACCACCCAGAGCGCTGCTATTAGTGTTTTGGTGAATATTGGATCTTTGTCTTTGGGGGCACATTCTCAGTAATGGCATTGACCCTGTGCTCTTGAAGGCTATGTTGTTAGAGCACAGCTGTGACAAGTCCTATCAAGGTAGAAATGTTTTTGGTAGAGGCCTGGTGGTAATAGACTGGCTTCTAGCTAAGGACCAACCTAGCTAAGTAACACAGAGACTAACTGAAGACTGACCTGTAGTTGATGAATGTTTAAGTCACAGAGGCCCATAAAAACACATACAGTTACAAAATGATCCTCAAGTCCTGTTTGGCTTACTTCTCCAGTCAACGTGGTGGAAAAGGGGGCAGAGGCTGTTAACAGCCAGATAGTTGTTAGACTATTATAAATAATAACTTAACTCTTGATTTTCTTAAGGAGTGATTTTTGCCCAATGATCAGAGAGTTGGAACTGAATTATATATTAATATTTCTATTCAGTCTAACAGGTGTTTACTAAGCCCTTATGTGCAAAAGCACTGTTTCAAAATGAAATAGTTCTTGCCCTCAAGGAGCTTACTGTACTGGGGAGACATTCTTGTTGCAAATAAAAGAACTTGCTTCTAAGTGAAATGGTGACTCATAGGTATTCCACATAGGGGGTGATTAAGATTACCTAAAGAATGTAAAGGGAATGTTATTGAAAGGCAACAACAAACAGTTCATGGGCCATTTGGTTATTTCCTTATAGTCCTCATGATGAGTGTAAGCAGACAGACCTTCATAAGAAGAATTGCAATTTACATACCAGTCTGTTGCAGGGGGTAAACCATTTTTTTTTAAATTCAAAATCTTCTGAGTCAACATATATCCTACTTAGTGACTTCATTGGAAATGTAGGAGAGTAGCTAAAAACTACCTTGGTTAATGTAGGTCAGGATTAAGAAATGAAAGGGAACAAAGGCTTTTATACTACTCCTAAGCCTCATACATATATATCCTGAATACTGACTTTAAGAACAGAGTTGGAAAGCACTGAATATCACAAAAAAAAAAATGACAAAAAATAAAAAGACAGGTTCTATCTGAGACATAATCTTGGATGTGGTTACTTACATAAATCATTTCAAAACCAGTTATATGCATCAACAGGCTAGAGCAAAGCAATTGATAGCAAAAATTGATAGCAAATTCAAAGAATAAAAATGAGAAGACGTTTCATGTAAATATAGATGGTCTAACCAAGGTGTATAATTAAGATGTTGACTCCCGATAAAATGAGGAATGGATGAAAGTAAAGGTACTGGCTCATAACAAGGGCTGGCCCAGATTTACACACGCCACCATGGCTGTGGGTCAGAGCTCCGGGAAAAGAGAAAGCTAACCCCTGGTTTTATACCTTTTTCAGGGTCAAGGGTGAGTCACACATGCCACTCACCCATGTGACCTAAAATCATCGCAAAGATGCAACTTAAACCCATGTGGTCTAAAAGCCTCTGATGTCACTCAAACCTGTGTAAACTAGGCTTTCCCTTGAGGCAAGGAGGTCATCAAGGACTCCTAATTTGATCAAGGAAATAAAAGCCAAACTCTTCAAGGGCACTTGGTTGAACTAAGTGCCAAGAGCCCATTTTGATTGCCAACACAAAGCATCTTATCATTGTAGCTATTATCCAACTGTCCTACTTGAAGGTAAAATGGTATCCACAGCCATTTTACTTTAGTGTAAGGGCAAATTATCTGACCTAGCCTGAGAATGAATAGCCAGCTCTCAGAGATGGTCAGAGAGAGGGATTCGTACATCTAGAGTGGCATAAAATAAAAAGGTTGGATTAGATAATCTCTAAGGGTCCTTCCAGCCAAAATGATAATAATTTATATAGCTTCACATTTGTAGGAAGAGAGACTGGCTTGGACTCCTACCTCTGACATACGCTGGCTTTGTGACCCCATTTAAGTCATTTAACTACTCTCTGTCCCAGACAACTCTAAGATCATATCACAGAACAGGTATTGATACTGGAATTGATAGAGGAAGTTTCCTTAATGAGGAGCTTCTTATCCCAGTGATAACACATCTACATTTTACAGAAGAGGCCTTATTAAAATACTCTGCATAAATATTATTTAAAAAATTTTTTGCCCTATGAGCCCTTTGACAGCTTTTTATGTTTATGTTCCATAAGCTTCTCCCTATAAAAGGAGGGACATATGACTCTTTGGAGCACTATGTAATACTCATGTCCATAATACCTTCGGAATGTCTTGGTGACATTTTTTGGAGTTTAGACTTTCTAGTTTGAGAAGCACTGATGTAGTCCAGAGGGTGGAAATCTCCAGCAGTTGTAGTATCATGGATTTATACCTAGAAGGGACTTTGACTTTACAGAAGAGGAAACTGAGGCACAGAGAGGATACATGACTTGTCACATAGATGGTAAACATCTGAGGTAAGATTTGAACTCAGACTTCCCAAGTCTGGTACACTTTCTGCTACACTACCATAGTGGCTTTATTCATTGGTATACTATTGCTGCCCAAGATGCCATTGTGACCTTCCTGGCATTTTCCTACACAGGTGATTTCACTGGTCTGTACCAAAAGCAAAAACAGACAACCAGTTAGTTTATCATCCTCATTTTATTCATGGTTAGATGACTTAGCCACCTAGGATTTGAACTCAGGTCTTCAAGGACAATGAGTCTTATACACTAGGTCACACTTGAATGTTTTATGATTTTATGATAGTCTCTACATTAACAAAGTCTGCTCACAGAAGACCTGCCAGTACTGCTTCAGAAGCATTCCTTGCTGTTTTCCTTTAATTTCTCACATTTGTCCTGCTATTATTGTCCTGGGCTACCTGCATATCTTCTTTTTTCCTTCCACTTTGGTGGCAAATGGTTCTTAAAGCATTGCAGCATGATCACAGCCACTGGTGTACTAACGTGCACTTGGCTCTCAGTTGAAGGGAGAGCCGTAAATGCTGGACTGAGTTTCTTAAAGTTCATCTGGTAGGAAATCAGCCTAGCTGTTACAGATTGTATAACAATAGTTATACACCTGATGCCTAGTCCAGGGGCTAGTGTCTACTGTTTTCCTTTAATTATTTTGAACCTAGTTTAGAGTAACATACTTCTAACCATTTTTAGGAGCAACTAGGTGGCACAGTGGATACAGTGCTGGGCCTGGAGTCAGGAAGACTCATCTTCCTGAGTTCAAATCTGGCCTCAGACACTTACTAGCTGTGTGACCCCAGTAAGTTACTTAACCCTGTTTACCTCAGTTCTTCATCTATAAAATGAGCTGGAGAAGGAAATGGCAAACCATTCTAGTATCTTTGTAAAAAAAAACAAAACAAACCCAAAAGGGGTCATGAAGAGTTGGACACTACTGAAAAAGGACTGAAAATATGGGTAAAGTTATGGTTTGATAGATTTCATTGCCAGGAAGTTTTCCAGTTGCCGTACTATCACTAATTTTATCCTTTTCCTATCACTAATTCTAGTGATTATAGATAGGTAAAGACAGTTTCTTTGTCTTATACAGTTCCTTTTATAGTGAGCAGTTAGCCAAGCTATTACAAATTTAATTATTTTAATCTCTCACCAAAAGTTAGTCCTTCTAGCCTTTTAATCATACTGCAGCTTATAGAATTTTATACAGTTTGTGATTCAGAGACAAAAACCAGTCTTACAGCCTTAAGGTACAATTGGTATACTCATGCTACCTCTTCCCACACCCTCTCCTCTATTCAGTTTCCCCCACTCCAACCTAATTCATTATCTCTCCATTCCACTGTGCTCTTTGCAAACCCCATTCTATTGTTTTGTTTTAATTTTTTTCCATTCTATTGTTAATAAGTTTCAGAATCCTTAAACTTATCATATCCATTGATGAAGTTTAAGTGCCTACTATGTGCAAGGCACTGTAGTCCCTGAGCATACAAAGGAAAAAAGTGGAAAAAATAGTCCCTTTTCTCGATAAGTATACATTCTTGGGTAGGGATATAATATGCAATCAGATAAGTGAAAACCTGGTAATTTGAGAAGGGAGGCATTACTAACAATTAGAGGAAATTCAGGAAAGACTTCCTGTAGGAGGTGGTACCTGAGTTGAGCTAGAAACTCTTAATGAAGCTAGGGACTCTCAAAAGGTGAAGGTAAGGAGGGAGTGCATTGTAAGGATGCCCCCTCAAAGACATGGATGTGGAAGAGGAAATGCCAAGTTCAAGTAGGATAATATGGCTAGAACCAAGGGTTCATGAAGAGGAGTAAGGTCAAATAAGGCTGAAATCAGACCCTGAAGGTCTTTACATGCCAAGCTGAGGAAATTGTATTTTATCCTAGAGACAATAGGGCGTCATTGCAGATTCTGAATTGAGTAGGGGAGTGACATGGTCCTGTGCTATAGGAAGATTATTTTGGCAGCCATATGGAGGATAAATTGCAAAGGGAAGAGACTCAAAGCTGGCATACCAATTAGGGAGTCTAGGCAAGAGGTCATTGAGAGCCTGAACTAGGGTGGTGGCCCTGGAAATGGACAGAAGGGTTATAGATAAGAGGTATTATGGAGATAGAATTGACAAGACTTGGCATCTGATAGGATATGGAAGGTGAGGGATGAAAGAGAAGAGTCAAGGGTGACTGAGGTTACAGTATGGATGACTAGAAAAATAGAGTTGTTCTCAAACAAAAGAGGGAATTTGCATAGACCTTTGAACAAGTAGAAGCTGATGAGATCCCTGAAAGAGGGTGAAGAAAGAAAGAAGATGGCCTAGGACAGAACTTTGAGGAGTACCTATGGTACATGGATTATGACCTAGAAAAGGAGAATGACTAGGTAGGAGGAGAACCAGGAGAGAGCACTGTCATGAAAGCCAAGGGAAGAGAGAGTATGCATGAAGTAGGGGTGATCAGACAATGTAAATGGTTGCAGAAAGGTCTTGAGGATGAGGACTGAGAAGAGTTAATCAGATTTAGTTATAGAGATTGCTAATAACCTTCATCCCTTTCATCCACATACTTTGAAAGGAAAGATCGCTTTTATCTACAAACTTTAATGTAAACCTAGTTTCCCTTGTTAATACCACATTTCTTTCAAATCCTCTCCACTCTTGACCTGACTTTCTACTTCTTTGATAGGAAGGGCCAGGAGAAACGGTGGTCATACTTATGGATCCCCCTACTTCTAGACCATTCCTCTACCATCATCTTACAATGATTTTTCCTCTTTGAAAGTTCATACAGTTTACTTGTTACCACAGTCTTTTTATTTACTACTGTCCCCTACAGTGTTTTAGGTAGTTGTCCCAACTTTTTCAGTCACTTTAGTTACTTGGATCCCAGTCTTCCTCATCACCGTATCCCTTTTCGTCATCCTGATGACCTAACTTCACCCTCCCCAGTTCCAAAGATTTTCTTATCCAATCCATATACAGAGAGACCGAATCATACCTTAGACTTTAATATCTCTTGAAATTTCATGACTTGGAAGATTTAGAATTTTGAAATTCCATTCTCTGACCATGACTTTTTAAAAACAAAATCAATTTTCTTTTATTTTCAGATCTGAATTATCTTCCTCCCTACTCTCACCTCCCACTAAGAAAGCAAGAAAACCAAAGTCTATTGCAAAAGTATAATTAGGCAAGACAAATTCCCACTTTTGGAAAGTTAAAAAAAATATGCCTTCATGTGCATTCTGAGTCCATCACTTTTCTATCTGGAGATGGGTAACATATTTCATCGCATGTCTTCTGGATTTGTGATTGGTTATTGTGTTAATCAGAGTTCTTAAGTTTTTCAAAGTTATTTGTCTTTACAATCTTGTTATTGTATAGAATTGTATAGAATCTCCTGATTCTACTCACTTTTCTTTGCATCAGTTAATACAAGTCTTCCCAGGTTTCTCTGAAATTGTTCTGCTCATCATTTCTTACAGCATAATAATATTCTATCAGCTAGGTGGTATGGTGGATAGATCAGGGGAGTTCTTGCCCCCAAAGCTTGAATTTTGGGGTTTATCAAACACTATGTTACTGTGGTCACTTATTACCACAGTAGAGACTTAATAAATGCTTTTGATGAAATTTCACCTACAATTAAGGTGGACTTAACTGTAGCAGTGTGTTCAGGAAGCCCAAGCTGGAATCAGGGAACTGGGAGCAGCCTGAGCTTAAACAATTCAAATAGGCTTGGTAGCTTCTGTTCTCCTTCCCCACCTGCAATGCCCCATTTTCCTGACAAGTTGAAATTTGTTCTAGGTTGTATGTATATACTCATATTTGTTTAGGCTAGGACACTTTGACTTTAATTAGATCTTTACCACATCCTTGACCTGAAGCCTGAATTTGGGTTGTTATCCTATAAATACCAAGAAGAATGTAATGTGTTTATATTTTTTAAATAGGTCAGGATAGTGATTCTCAAATTTTCATTACTGCTGCAGAGTACTTAAGTGATTTGTCTTCATTTGGTTAACCCCAGTCCTCATAACCTTATTCTTTGCCTCAATTATCTTTTATTTAACAGTAACATTGCAGATGACCAGAAAGTGCCTAGAAACCTATGGAATTTAATTGGGTCAGGTTCCTAGATAATTTCAAGGTTCCTTCCAGCTCCCTGATTAGTTCATCAAGCATTTATGAAGGGCATACAGCTTGCAAAACACTGTACTACAAACTATGGGGGTTATAGAAGACATAGAAAATAGCCCTTTCAAAAAAAAAAAAAAGAAAATAGCCCTTTCCTTCAAGTGATCTATAGTCATAGGGAGAGGGGGAGAGGGGATGGGAGATCAGACTGTCATATAAAAAAGTAGAGAATATAAGCAAGCTAGGGATAATGCAATATGACTACTTATTTGAGCTGTATGTGTGTATGTGTATCTATGCATACACACACATACAAATACACAGACATATAGATACCATAGTGCTATATGTATGTTGTAAAGTAAAGCAATGATCAGTGTGATATTAGGGGAGATTATTTGGAGGAGGTAGGCCTTGAACTAATTTTTGAGGGAATGAATCTTCATGAATTGACTGGAAAAAAGGCAGAAGGGCATTTCAGGTAGGGAAGATAGTATGAGTAGGGGCCTGGAGGTCTAAATGAATAAAGTATGTGTAATGATGGTGAAGATCTTAGATTGAGAACTGGAAAGGACCCTAGAGATAATTTAGTCCAACCCTTTCATTTAACAGATAAGGAAGTGTGACCATGATAAATTAATGTGTTAAAGTGCTTTGGATATGATGGAAACCCTATCCAAAAGGTAGACATCAGAAATTATTTCTATGATAATGATGCAAAGTGCTGAGGAGGAGAGGGACAGTTAGTAGAGGGCCTTGAATGCTAGTCTGAGTTCATATTTGATTCTGCCCTTGATAAGGAGCTATTGTATATTCTAGGGGGATCCATGATAAAGTAGTGTTTGAGAAAGATAACTCTGGCAGCAGTGTGCAAGATGTTCAAATGTAACAAGAGATTGGTTGTCCTATTAATCCAGTAATGGAATGATAAGTGCCCTGTTATGTCTGACTTCTGTAAAAAGTAGGGTATAAAGGTCAAGGGGAATAGGGTGGGCAGTAGGCATGATACAGGTTAAAGTAGGAATCACTGTGAGGATAAACAGACTAGTGCAGAGAAGAATGGTCAAAAGTTTAGAGCAGAAAACCAGATAAAACAGAGAGGAGCACAGAGATGCAGTTTACTCTGCTTTGAGGTCTTGCCCTCCAGTCACAGCCATCTTCATTTCCGGGTGGTGATTGTCGGCCATGCCCTGTTCCTTCCTTTCATCTTCTCTCCCTTCCCTCCCCGCCCCTGTACCCCGGTGCTTAACAGTAAGTCTGTTTACCCACCTTGTGTCTCGGACCTAGCTAAAGGCTGTGGAAAGAAGAAATTTGAGATCCATTGCAGAAGGACTAGGTGACTAATTGGCTATGGGGATGAGGGAGTAGGTAGATAATTTTTTAGATACCCTGAGTTAACAGGTGCATAGTAGTGCCATTGACAGTAATGGGAAAGTTGGGAAGGAATGCTGGTTTGGGAAGGGGGAGAAAAATGATGTATTTAGTTTTTGAGAGGCATTTTCAGATGTTGAGATATATGTGATGTGACTATAAAGTAATGTGTTAGATTTTAAAAAAACAAACATTAGAAGTTTGTCTGGTCCATCTAAATGTGGTCTGCTACTTTCAACATCGTTGCCTTTGTAAGTCTCACATTTATGACAACAGTGTAGCATTATAGCTCAAAGCCTTTTTTTGGAAAGTCTCTTTTGGAATTGCCTTCAAAGCAAAAGTCCTACAGGAATCTCAGACTCTGTCCAAAGGAAAACTCATCTTCCAAAATCAGCCCCTCTTCCAGAGTTCCCTGTTACTGTTTAGGATGCCATTATGTTCCCTTATTTCCATCCGTCTCAATGTCCTACTCCAGATCTGCCCATCTCTTTCCCTTGTGCCCTCTGGAATGCCTGCTCTGTAGGGACCAAGCTTGCTTTCATCCCAAACTTCTTCCTTTCTCATTCCATCTTCTTGCACTCACTGAAATCTGGCTCCCTCCTGATTTTAGTTTCTCTGGCCATTCTTCCCAGCTCTGGCTGTGCGTTGACTCATATGCCTGACTCATAGGTTGGCCAGGCTGGGCAGGGGGTGGGGTGGGGTGGGGTGATACTCCTTAACCTCCCCCCGCCCCCCACCACTGCCACTTTCAGACTTTCCCTCTACCACCATCACTCAGTGACCACTCCTCCTTTGGAGTTCATTCAATCCACATTTATCACCCACTCAGGATTATTTTGGCTATTCTCTTTTGACCTCCTGGACACTTTCCTCCCTTAATGAGTTCAGTGCCTGGCTCATAGTCTTTCTCTCCTCCCTAACTCCTGCCCTCCTACTAAGGGATTTCAGTATACATATTGATATTCCATAACTACCCAGTTGAAGTTCCGATGACCTCCTCTTGCATCCCACCTCAGCTGCATACAGAGCAACTCAGTCTTGCTATCATTACTCACAAGTGATCCACTTCCATCTCCATAAATTCTGAAATTCTTCCCTCTGCCTTACAACATTTAATGCTGTTCTTCATCCTCATTGTGACCACCAATCTGTCACTTCTTTTCCAGGTCATGACCCTACATGTCTGTGCCCTCCTCCCTTCCTCACTTTGACCTCTTCGTGAATTAGTTCAGCACTACACTATCCTCTACTCTTAAATCCCTTATACTGCCTTATGCTATCTCTGATCTTGCTTTGATATCCACTGCCTTCTTTCCTGTTCCTGTGCTACAAAGGAAACTGGAGACAATCATGAAACTGTGCTCACTGGATCCTCTATAAATTTATGTTATTTAATCTTAACCTGGGTCCTCACTGGGCCAAGGCATTCCTTTTATACTTCTCTTATTGCTTTGTTATTGCGTTCACCACCACAGTTTTTCCAAACTTGTTCATCTCGCCTCAAAATTCCCATGACTCCTTCCTTCAACCTTCTCAGCTAAGAGCCTTGCCATGTATTTTATGAAAAACATTGAGGTCATTTGCCATATGCAATCTCATCTCCTTTCCTCATTTCACATCATTCAGAAGCCTTCCAACACTGTCTCCTTCACCTTTACCTTCACCTCACTTGAAGAGGTGGCTCTTCCCCTTGCCAGTACAAATCCCTCTACAACCACAGGTGATTCCATTCTATTCCATATTTTTCAGCAGAGTGCCCCTGGGCCCCTCCATCATCCCCAATTTTTCACCAGTCTTCAATCTCTCCCTCTCTGCTGGCTGCTTCCCACAAACATGTCCGTGTCTCCACCATCCTTTAAAAAAAGCCTGTTACTTCAGCTGTCCATCCCCACTAGCTTTCACCCTATCTCTTCTTCTTTGTGGATAAATTCCTTGAGAAGGTTCTCTACAATTGGTGCCTCTACTTCCTTTTCTCTCACTCTGTTCTTAACTCTCTCTAGTACGGCTGGCTTCTGACCTCATTGTTCAACTGAAAGATCTTTCTCTGAAATTACAAATGATTTCTCAGTTGCCAAATCTTGACATCTCTGTAGCCTTTGAAACTGTCAGTCATGTTCTCCTCCTGGATACTTTTTTCTCTCTAGGTTTTCAGGACACTTTGCACTTTTGGTTCTTCTGCCCATTTGATCTCTTCTAAATCTCCTTTGTTGAATCTTCATCCAGGTCTGGCCCTACTAACTGTCTGTGTCCCTCCAAGGTTCTGTCTTGGGCTGTCATCTTTTCTTATTCTGCTGTTTTGTTTAGTGATCTCCCATTGATTCAACTAATTAATTATCTCCATGCAGATGATTCTCAGTTCTATTTATCCAGCCCTAACCTTTCTCTTTGTTTTCCAGTCTTTCATCTTTAGCCGCCTGTTGTACATCTTAAATTGGTTGTTCCATTGGCATCTTAAACTCAATATATCCAAAACCAAACTCATTATCTTTCTTATTAAAACCCTCCTCTTTTCCTAACTTCCTTATTGGTGTTGAGGTATATCCTCCTCCTTCCTACCCAGCTTCTCAACGTAGGTGTCATTTTTGATTCCCTGTTCTTTCATTCCCACATTCAGTTTGTTGTTGAGGCCTTTCAGTTCTACTTCTGTAACATCTCTGATATTGCTACCCCCTGGGGAAGCCTCTCCTCATGTTGCCTCCCCTTAAACTCTCAAAGTGATCTTACAGTGCAGGTCTGGTCTTGTCACCTTCCTATTCAGGAAACTCCAGTGGCTCTCTTTTGCCTCCAGGATCAAACATAAAATCCTCTAGCCCCTTCCCTCCTTTAAAGTCTTCTTACATTTTATTCCTCTCCATATACTCTACAATCTGATGATACTGACCACCTTCCTGTTCCTGCATAAGATGCTCCATTCCTCAACTCTGCATTTTCCTTGGTTATCATCTATGCCTGACATGTTCTCCCTCTTCACCTTTGCTTCCAGGATCCCGTGGCTTTCTTCAAGCCTCAGCTAAAATCCCACCTGCTGCATGAGGCTTTTCTTCCTCACTGCTGGCACCTTCCCTCTGAGATTATCTCCAACTTACATTGTATATATCTTGTGTGTACATAATTGTTTGTATGTTACATAAGGGCAAGGGCTATATTTGTTCATTTTTTTTTTAAAGTAACCAGCAGAGTACATGGCACATAGTAGGTACTTAATAAAGGCTTGTTGTCTGGACTTATTGACTAATAGATTTGACTGTTTCCAAAAGTTAAATTGTTCCCAAAGGATAAAGATTAAATATTATTTAAATTCCTCAAAGAATAAACTCTCAAGTAACCTCTCAAGGTGACTTCTGAAGGGGAGAGCACTTATTTGGATGTATGTACTCTAGTTCATTTTAAGAAAATCATTATGCTTTTTTCATTTATTTTTTATTGGTGCCTTTTGTTTTTACATCTAAATTTCTAAATATAACCTCCCCACTTCAAGTACACGGAGAACATTGTCTTGTAACAAAGATTTAAAAATTTAGCAAATTCAACCAATACATCCATTGAGTGACAGTTTTTAGTGAGTCAGCAACCATTTATTAAGCTCTTCCTATGTCCCAGGCACTGTTCTACACCCAGCCTCCAACCTCAACAGTAAAAGACAAGAAATACATTTTGTCAGCTCTTCTTGAGGGCCAACGTTGTTCATTATGATTATGCTGAATTCTGTTTCCATTTATGTTCTTTCCACTCATGTTGATGTAATCATTGCATTTATTTCTGGTTTTGTTATTTTACTCTGCAACAGCTCTTTTAAGTATTCTGAGGATTCTCTGAATTCTTCATACCCATTCTTATGACACAGTAATATTCCATTACATTAATGTACCACCAGTTTAGCCACTTCCCAATTAATTTATTGATTCTGATACTTTGATGTTCAAAAAATGCTATAATGAATATATTATTATATTTATGGAACCTTTCTGTTTTGACTTTCTTGGGGTATTTGCCTAGCAATAGGATGTCTGAGTCATGTATTATGGACATTTTCAGCATAAGTACAAATCACTTTCCTGAATGTTTGGATTAATTCACAATTCCACCAGTAGTGTATTAGTTTTCCTGTCTTCCTAAATCTGGACCAACATAATCATCTTAGTTTATGATCATATCTTTTATAAATGAAGCTATCCTGTAGCTAGTTAGAGGTATGATTGGAATTCCTATGAAAGATCTGGCCTAGAAATGTAATTTTGGGAATCTTCAGCATAGAATTAGTAGCTGGAGTTATAAACATATATCAGCTCTTTTTGAGAATGGGTATAATGGGAAAAGATCATGAGACTGAAGACTGAGCATTGAACATGAACATTTTCACAGTAAGGAGATGGGGAAAAAAAAGTAATTGAAGAAAATAGTAAGCTTAATCACAGATAAAGAAAGAAAACCTGGAGACTATGTTGTCATGGAAATCAGAGCAGGATTCTGAGCTTCTTGAGGGCAGTGCCTCACTCATCCTTATGTACCCATAGTACCTTATGTACCCTTATGTGCCCATAGTGCCATACTTTATGGTCACACATACATTTGAGGATGAGAGCTGAGAAGAGATAATTGGATGTCTTCTAGGTGGAGAAGTAAAGATATAAAATAGATATCAAAGGAAGGAGGGAGTGATTAAAGATCACTTATTTCACATTTAGCTTGGAATAAGCAAGTGATAGTTGGTGGTCAGAAAGGAATAGCAAGATCAAGTATGGATTCCCCCCCTCCCCAAGGTAGGTTACCCTATTGAAAGGACAATGAGGCTTTAGAAGAAGGAAGAGAAGAGATGTTAGAGAATGGGTCAGGATTTTAGAAGGGAGACATTTCTTATAGAGGGCAGCTATGTTGACACAGTGCTAGGCCTGGAGTCAGAAAGACTCATTTTCCTGAGTTCAAATCTGGCCTCAGACACTTACTAGCTGTGTGACCCTGGGCAAGTCACTTAACCCTGTTTTCTTCAGTTTCCTCATCTGTAAAGTGAGCTGGAGAAGAAAATGACAAACCATTCCAGCATGCCAAGAAAACCCCGGTGGGGTCACAAAGAGTTGGACGCAACTGAACAACAGATTTCCTACAGAATCAGAATATTAGGCTGAGAAAGAGTTTAGAGATCACACCTGAGACTGCAGGAGATGTCAGCATGTCAAGCAAGCATTTTTAAAGTGCTTACTATGTGCCAGGATAGGTGCAGAGGTAGCAGCAACCACAATAATGAGAGACAGTATGATGTAATGGATAGGACCTTTGAGGTAGGAAGATTTAGGTACATTTGAGCTGTGTGCCCGTGACCATGTTATTATCCTCTCAGGGTTCACCGCAGTTCTTAAGGGTCTAAGTTACAAATAGAGTTGCTAATTTCTAACAGTAGAGAGAGTTTCCATTCAAGGAGTTTCCAACACAGGTCCTGATGCCCCAAAATTTTTTTGATAAGAATGATGAATTTTTATTTAGTGCTTTAAAGTTTGTGTGATGCTTTGTGTACATTATTTCATTCGACTCTCATATGAAGGCTAGGTACTATAAATATTTTCTCAGTTTTTCAGATGAAGGAAATTGAGGCTCAGAAGGGTTAAAGTGACTTGTTGATGGTCACATAGTAAATGTTTGAAGTGGAATTTGAACGTTGATCTAAACTGATTTGTTTAAACAGTGGTCTATACCATGCTTTGAAGTAGAGAAAGGTTTTGAGGTGGAAAGGGGCAGTAGAGCATAAGCCCGACTTATGTCATCGACTATATGAGGGTGATAGGTAATAAGTAATGTCTTTTAAGGAGAAAATGGTTTGAAGTAATTGTTGTGGGGAATAAACCAGGGAACTTAAATATTAGTAAGATTATCTTTTAGAAGCTAGGGCTAAGTGAGCATGAGTTGGTATTTGGCCAAGAATGTTTGGTTATAGCATTTTAGTCATCAGTACTTTGCACTTGTGTAGGAGCGAAGGAAGGAAGGAATTATCTGATGGAACTGTCCAAGATTGGGACTGACTAAATGTGCTCTGTAAAAGATAAAGGGAATTCTGTGATGGTGCTTAAGTGTTTAAATTGATCAATTAAAAACAGTTCAAGATTTACCCCACAGGGTTAATTGTTACCTAGGTCTATTTAATCCGTTGGTGGGTGGGTTAACTTAATTCTTATTGTCATAGATAGTTTTGGGGAGGTATTGATGAGTAGTACAAAATGGCCTCAAGCTTCATTGCCTTTTTTGATTTAAATCCTTAATGAGCTATTGCAAAACATTTTCCCCCTTTCTGCTCTCAGATCTCAGCAGTGATTTTTAGGTAGTGTAGCAAAAGGCTAAGTATACCTTTGATATGTTATCAATAATCTGTGCTATTGTCTAGATGTCTCCCATATACTCTCTGATTTTGTTGTTTCTTATCAGTGTTTTTTTTCTTTTTATTATTTTTGTTTCACATTCTTTTTAGCTAGACTTCCTAATACAGATTAATCAGAAAATTTAATTAAATGCATTGTTTACACTCTCTTCTTTACTAAAGAATGTATAAGTAAAGCCAAATCTAACAGTCTTCCCTGTGCTGCAGTGATTGAATTCTGTGTCTACTCAGTAATTCTGCGTTTTTTATTAGATGGTACTTATTTCTCTTCTATCATGAGTGCTAGAGATTATAAAACTCTAACACAATTCCTTGCACATAGTAGGAGATTGACAAATATTGAAAGCTCTTCTCCCTCCGCCCCATACTTATCTACAAACAAGAAACTTACAAGGATAGATTTCTAAAACACTATTTTTGTGTTCTTTTCTGTAAAAAAAAAAATATGTTGAATGTTTAGAATCGTAAACTGTTTTACTACCTAGACTTTATTCTCTAAAATGATCTCTGAGAACTGCACAAGTAGATAATTCTTGTAGGTAACTATTAATAGTATCAGACCATTACAGTTCTTGTGTACACCTCAAAGAATAGAACACAACTGTCAGATACAAAAATGAAGGTATATTTTTTACCTACAGAAAGTCTTGCTGCTTTTTATAAGAGACAAAAGGATTCAGGGCCTTGTTTGCTTGTGGGTTTTTTCTTGTAGATTTCTGAGTTAGATATTGGTAGACCAGTTCTCTTACTAGGTCTCAGAGAGACAGCTGCAGAATACACACTCTCATCCCTTTGTTTCTATAGATAATAGAAACAAGTGGTTTATTCTCTGACTTGTTAAAAAAAAAAAAAAAGCTCAGGATCTTCCTAGCCTTGTGACCTGATGGTCCACAATTTCCACAATTCATCACATTTGGGAATTTCTTAGTTTCTTTTCTAAAAATGACTACTTTCTGTATATACTTGACATTGTGGAGGATACAAAGTCCAGGGAATATGACTTTCTTTGTTTTATTAGGATGATGATTTTTTTTTCCCTTTCCTCAGGTTTTTGCCATCTTATAAACTGGTAAAAACTAAGAGATTCCTTGAAGTTCAGAAGCTTGTAACTTCATTTATAACTTAAAAAAATAAACTGAATTAGTAATTTTTGGGTGAATAATTATTCTACTTTTAAATTTACTAACCTGATACTATGAATAAGCCAAATGATGCATAACATGTTTTGTTATTCTTTATTTCAAATTAATAGTGAGTCTAACTAATAGCAAGTCTTTACAGTGATTTGTAAAGGTTGCTAAAAACAAATATTGCATATATTTAGTTTTTCTTCCTGAAAAAAAGGTAGAAAAAACAAACAAGTATGTGTTTTTTTATGGCTTCAGAATTTCTGGATGTTTTGCATATATCCAGAGGTATTTAGAGCTTTTTCTAGGCTGGGCTTTGCCTTGTTTCAGTTTTAGCTGATTTCTAAATAATATCTAAAACTCTTGACTATTCCTTATGGCCTCTTTTTACCTAGAGTCAGCTAGGAGGCACGAACATACAGTCAGTCACCTAGCATTTATTAAGTTCCTTCTATTTGCCAGGCACTGCGCTAAGTGTTAATGATACAAAGAAAAGCAAAAAATAGTCTACTCTCTACAGGCTCACAGTCTAATGGGGGAGACAACATAAAAACAACTTTGTGCAAACAAATATATATGCAGAATAAGTTGGATATAAAGAGAGGATAAATTAGAGGATATTTCATAGGGACAACACTAAGAATAAGAAGGACTTGGAAAGGTGTTTTGGAGGAGGTGGGACTTTAGGTGAGAGTTGAAATAATCTCAAGAAAGCAGGAGGCAGAGGCGAGGAGGGAAAGTATTCCAGGGATAGGGGACAGCCAGTCAAAATGGCTGGAGTTGAGAAATGGAATGTCATTTTTCAAATGAATCAACATTTTTGGAATGTTTAAAGAAGCCAGTGTCACTGGATTGCAGAATAAATGGAGAAGATCAAGGTATAAGACTGTATCTATAACTGTAAAGGGAAGAAGGGAAGTGCTGGACTTAGTCAGGAAGACCTGGATTCAGATCCTACCTTAGACACTTATTTAGCTAAGTGACCCTGGGCAAGTCTCTGTTTGCTTCAGTGCGCTCACTGTATAATGGGAATAATGGTATCGCTTACATCACAGAGTCATTGTGAGGAACAGATGATGTAATATTTGTAAAAGGTGTTTGGCGTGGTGCCTGGCATTCCATAGGTTCTGTTTAAATGCATATTCTCCCCCTTCCATTCCCCTCCCTCAGCTTCCTTGTTTGTAAGTTGGGGTAATAGTAGCACCTACATCGCAGGCTTGTTCTGAGAATAAAATGAGATAATAAAAATGTAAAAGTACTTTACACACCTGAAGGTGTTCCATAAATGCTAGTTTTTATTTTGAAATGAAATGGCTCCTTAAATTGTTTCCTTTCCTCATTTCTGTGTAGGGGGTTTGGGCTTGGGGTTTTTTGGGGGGTTGTTTTGATTGGTTTGTTGGTTTGAAATTTTCCTGTCATATTTTTATTACAAATAACTTCTAAACTTTCAAGGTGTCTTTTTGTAAAAGTAACTATTCCTTTTTTTCCTAGGTTTCAATGTTGATGGTTGATAAATACAAAGGAATTACCAGGATTTTCCTCCTTTTTATTTGGAAAATTTGTACAGTTTTTTGCTGTCTTCATACATAGTCTCTCTTCTGACCATTTATAATTCATCAAAAATAAATCGTAGTATTTTGGTAAGTATATTACTTTGTTAAGCCTTTATATGTTTGGCCAGAATATTGAGAAGTTTTGGTTTATTTTCTCAAAGACCCTCCGCATGTTGGCTGGATACTTTCTGGAGGATTCGTAAATAAATTGTTGCACAGGATGAAATAGTAGGGATGGATTTCATTTTGTACCCACGTCAATGAGATCATGGACCAACTGAACTACTGAAATGTTTTATTAGCAGTTTAGTGGCTTTTTGTTTTTGTTTTCATAGAAAAACAGTTTTGTAAGTGATGCTTTGGAAGAGATAGACACTGAAAGATTTCCTTCCAACCACCCTTCAGTCCTTCTTTTCTTGAGATGTACCAAGAGTAGTTTGCAGAGGGTGTCGATCTATGCCAGTACTTTGACTGCCATGGTTAAAGCAGAGGTATCTTGACCTCTCAAGTCATCCCCTCCCTCTCTAATTTTCAGTCTTCTCCTAATCACTTTCTCCTTCCCTGACACATACAAACGTGCCTAGATTTCCACCATTGTTAAAAATCCTTGCTTAAGCCTTTTATCCCCCTCAGCTATAGTCCAGTATCTCTGCTCCCTTCCATCTACAATCAGTGCCTCCATCCTTTTCCTCTGCTCTCGCTTCTCAGCCCTTTGTAATCTAGCTTCCAACCTCTCCTGAGATTGGCTTTCTCCAGCCTTAACTGAAACAGCTCTCTGCAGGGTTACCAATGATCTCTTAATTGCTAAATCTGATTGCCTAGTCTGTCTTCAGCCTCCTTGATCTCTGTGGAGGATTTGATACCAGTGACTGCTCCCTGGGTTTTCATGATACGCTCTCTCTTGGTTTTTCTCGTACTTGATTGACTACTCCTTCTCAGGGTCCTTCTCTGGATCCTCAGGCATATTCCACTCTTGAAGCATGAATGTCTTCCAAGGCTTTGCCCCTGTGCCTTTTTTCTTTCTCTGTATGCTGTCTCTTGATAAGGTCATCAACTCCCATGGGTTTAAAGATTATTTCCACGCTACTGACTCTCAGATCTCTATACCTAGTCCTCTCTTTTCTGAGTGATTACCAACTGTTTATTAGACATATCCAGCTGTACAATCCCTAAGCAAACCAAACTCTCTTCTTAATCCCTTATAGTCTGACTTCTAACCTTATCATTCCACAGAAACTGCTCCCTCCCAAGTTACTAATAAACTTTTAGTTGCCAAAGTTGGCATTTTCTTAGTCTTCATTCTCCTTTACCTCTATGCAGCCTTTGACACTGTTGATCATTTTCTCCACCTTGATACGTTCTTTTCTCTTGGTTTTTGGGATATGACTCTCTCCTGGTTCTACTCCCTACTTGACTGCTTCTCTGTCTCCTTTGCTGGCTCCTCCTCCAGATCATGTGCTCTAACCATAGGTGCCCCTCAGGGTTCTGTCCTGGGCTTTCTTCTCTTCCCCCTCTCTACTATTTCACTTGGTGATCTCATCAACTCTCTCAAGGATTTAATTACCATCTCTATGCTGTTGATTCTCAGAACCAACTAGACTTCCCTAAATTCTGTGTTGACCTCCAATCTCTCTTCTCCAAATGCCTTTCAGATATGTTGAACAGGATGTCCAGTAGACATCTTAAACTCAATATATCCAAAACAGAACTCATTATCTTTCCCTTAAACCCCCTCCCACTCCCACCTTCCCTTTTACTGTAGAGGGCAACACCATCCTCGCAGCCCCTCAGGCTTACAACCTGGATTCCTCACTGTCCCTCACTCCCTGTATCCAGTCTGTTGCCAAGGCCTGTCATTAATATCTTTGCAACATCTCTCAAATATGTCCCCTTCTCTCCTCTAACATTGCCACTTCTCTGGTGTAGGCCCTCATCACCTCATTGCTGCTTGCTGGTCTTAAGTCTCTCCCTATTCTAATCCATCCTTCCTTCTGCCACTAAAGTGATTTTTTCTAAAGATCAGGTCTGATCATGTCACCCTCCTACTCAATAAATTCCAGTGGCTTCCGATTGACTTCAGGATCAAGTACAAAATGTTTGGTTTGGCATTCAAAACCCTTTATAACCTAACCCCCTCCTAACATTTCAGTCTTCTTATACCTTACTCCCCAGTACTACTCTTGGCTGTTCCATGAACAAGACTCTCCATTTCTCAGCTCTGGGTATTCTCTCAGACTGTCCCCAGTGCCTGGAATGCTCTTTCTCCTCCACTCTGACTCCTGACCTCCCTGGTTCCTTCAAGTTCCATTTAAAAGCCCACCTTCTACTGGAAGCCTTCCCCAATCCCTTTTAATTTTAGTGTCTTCCTTTTGTTAATTATTTCTGATTTATCTTGTATATAGGTTGCTTTGCATATATTTGTTTGCATGTTGTCTCCCCCTTTACACTTGTGGTGTTAATGTAATTAAAGATCTTCCCTGCCCATTAATCCCATTAATAGGTCTCAGGTAGAGCTAGTTAAGGGAAGCTTGATTAGGGGAGGCTTGTTTGCAGGAAGACCTACATTTTTTGCTAATTAGATCACCAGAGGTGTGAAGCCCTGGGGCCCTAAAAAAGGTTATATATACTCTGAGGGTAGCTATTAAGAACTCAGAACTGCAAGGGCTCTCAGGACTGAGAGAAGAGAGGACACAGGCAAGCAGACAACCAGGATTTGTGAGTGAGTGTTTATGGGAAGGCACCAGCAGAGGGGAAGGTTATGGGATGGCTTGACTCCCTGCTGTGATACTGTGTTTTAATTCCCTTGCTGTTATAATGAAGTGAATTTACTGGTTTGGGGATATAATTGCTGCTATGTTGAATTGGAGTTATTGGTTTTGGGATTTGATCCTCTGGTGTCTGAATAAATGTTTTACTTCCTCTGCTTTCCATATGGAGAGTCTCTTATATTCTGCAATACAGAACTATACAGGCATATTCATGGTCACTATCGATATTGTGACACTTGCCTTACTGATACAATACTGTAAAGTACTATCTTTGACTCTTTTTGTGTCCCCGGCACTTAGCACAGTGTCTGGCACATAGTAGGTACTTAATAAAGATGGATTGATTGATTTCCACTCATTTTCTTCCACCACTACCACCCAACCCTCCTCCACAAGCATCAATATCCTTCATGTCACTGAGGTTTGGAATCTGAGAGCCTGCTGCTATGACATTCTCAGCATCGTTTCTCTTCTTTACACTTGCATGGTCACTGCCGTCATTCAGCCCTCATCACTTCTGGACCATATTATTCTTTCCTTTTCTGTTCCAATCTACCCTCCACATAATTGCCAAAACAATCTTCCCAAAGCCGATAGCTCCCCCTGGAGAAACTGCAGTGGCTCCCTGTTGCCTCTAGGATAAGTATGAACACCTCGGTTTAGCATTTTAAGCCCTTCCTAATCTGGTTCTAGCCTACCTTTCCATGCTTATTACACTCTTCATCTTCATCCACTCTACACTGTGGCCAGATGACTGTTGGCTAGTCCCTGCACTTGGCCTCCATCTCTTACTTCTACACTTTTTCATGGGCTTCCACCCTACCTGAAATGTACTCCCTCCTCTTCTCCAGCTCTTAGAATCTCTTGTTGCTCCCAGAGCTCAGCTCATATTCCATCCCTTAATAGATGAATGTCAATTGATTGATTTTTTTTAATCCCCTTGGTTGTTAGTGCTTTCTCCCACTTTGTCAATGATCCTGTTTATACTTGTCTGTTTTTGTGTTGTTTCTCCCCAGTAGAATCTAAGTTCCTTCAATGATTAGCTGGTTTTTTTTTTTCATTTTGTTTTGCACACAGTAGGCATTGGTAAATGCTTGTTGGATTGAATTGGGACTTCATTGAATTAGTGCCTCAAGCAGTAGAGCTTCATTTACTTCAGGCCCAAGCTACAAGAGAAGAATAAGCACACACTTTGCTAGACTTTGTGGAGATGAGGTTGGGTGATACACACAAAATCAGTGGACAGTTAAAATGCCAAGGTAAATTATTAATCCTGCCAAACTTCTTGGAATTTAAAAGAATTTTAGAATACAGTAAAACATTCTGATTATTAATAATTACCCTTGCATATATATAATCTCATTAATTTTTTAAAGAAGGCTTCAAAGGTAGAAGAGGCAACTGTTGTGCAGGAGATAGCTCTCTCTCATCATATACCAGCTCTGTGCAAGTATCATCTCCAAATGAGGCAGTGACACTCAAAGGTTAAGTGACTCCTCTAGGCTGACACAGCTAGTAAGCGTCAGAACTGAGATTTGGACCCAGGTCTCCTGCATGCAAGTGCACACTCTTTACTGTGCTGCATCCCAGTCTGCTTCAGCTCTCCATCTTTATCCATAGCATGGAGAGACTCCTCTGGAGCTGGTTGGGCCTAGCTCTGGAGTTTTTCATGGTAGCTGCTCTCATGGTGAAGATTGTAGTAGGAGTTGAGAAGTCTTTTGGAGGTTGGGACCTCCAGTGGTAGCTGAGAACACACTAATATCCAAGGAGCGGGCGACTGAAAAAGATAAGGAAGCATCAGCAGCCGACCCAGTTTTCTTACTGACCGATTAGCACAACTGAGTCTTACTTTGCTGCCCCTGTGATACTTTTCTGCCAGAAAGGCACAAAAAAGGATGTCTGACAAATAGGTCCTGCATGAGTGATAGTAGCAGCTTGCACTTATTCGTGACCTACTGCTGCTGCTTGTTTAAGTAACAAGAAGAATAGGCCACTGCAGTGATTGTGGGCTTTAATGGCATTAAGTATTTTCCTAGTAGAGTTGCCAGAGCAATTCAAGGGAAAAGGATGCGTTGTTGAGGGATCAGTCAGTCAGCAAACTTGTGGAGCACTTACGGTGTACCAGGTACTGTCTTAGGCCCAGGGGATACCAGCACACAAGTGAGACAGACCCCGCCCTCAGAGAGCTGGCATTCTGCCCATGTTGTCCGATCACGGGTTGGGAAATAGAGGACAGATACAAATTTAAGATGCAGGCTGCCTTGGTCCTTCAGCTGCTCACTTCTTATTTTTGTCTCACGCGCGTTTACACTTTGTGGTTCTTGAATAACCCTGTAGTTGGTGGTCACATTTTGCCTGAGTTCCTTCCTGTTAACTTTTTAGAGAGAATTACCTTTTTGTCTAGGGAAACTTCTAGATCTATAGGATATGTATATCATGGCCACTGCTGAGAGGTGACAGTTTGGGCAGAGTCCTGTTTTTGCTTTTTAATGCTGAACACTTTTCTGTGTTTTTGTACAATTTAAAATTTCTTTTCCTGCTTCTGTATATTAAAATGAAACAGTGTCTGAAAGTAATTAAAGATTTGGCATGCTCAAGCAGTCACTTATCTTTGGAGTTCCTACTGTGTGTCCTGTACTGTATTTGGTTCAGGGAGATGTTTTTTGTCCAGTTAGATTTATATGCATGAAACAACAATGAAAATACCTGAAATTTACATGGCCCATTTGTAAAACACTTTACCTTTGTTCCCCTATTTGAATGTCACAATAATCCTGGGAAGTAAGAACTGCGGTTATTATGACCATTTCGCACATGAGGACACAGAAAATTTA
Source organism: Trichosurus vulpecula (assembly GCF_011100635.1). Classification (NCBI taxonomy): domain Eukaryota; kingdom Metazoa; phylum Chordata; class Mammalia; order Diprotodontia; family Phalangeridae; genus Trichosurus; species Trichosurus vulpecula. The sequence goes on along the minus strand of NC_050580.1, from coordinate 77,066,502 downwards.
AGTGATTTGTTCATGGTCTCACGGCGTGTGTCTTAGGCTAATGCAAAGACTAGGAACTTTTCTGCTTATGCCACAGAATGATGATGAATTGCTGAATGGCCTGTTGCAGATCAGAAGCTAAAAAGATGTGGAGAGCAGTGAGAGGCTAGTGTGGTCTAAGAAAGCTTCCCAGAGGTGCGAGCACTTGACCTGGAGCATCTGGAATAATGGACAAGATTTGGGTAGGTGGAGAAGAGGAGGCACAGCATTCCAGGAATGAGAACATAGGCATGGAGGGGAGCATGCGGTGCTTGGGGGAACAGGAAGACCCACCTGGCTCAGCCAAGAGGAGGGTATTGGGGAGTACAGTGAGAAGTAGATGATAATGCTTGCTAAAAGTGCTCTCATGGAAGAGTCTGAAAAATCCCCCTTGAGACAGGTAAGCAAGTGTGAGAAAAGAAAGCAAAACAAGATTGCACTTGGACGGTCAAGGTACTTTGAGCATCTCCGTATCTAGGAAGCCATAGCCCTTTTCATTTCACAAAGCTGGCCACCAATAGTCCTAATTGGCATGTGGCTTAGGGTGAGCAGAAGGACAGGCCTCTTCGAGCATGGCTTTGAGGATGCCCAGACCCCCAGAGGGAAGCAAAGGGAGGTTTAATCTTGGCTGTTTAAAATCTCCTTGTACCTGTCTTTTCATTATTATTATTATTATTTTAAGAAGAAGCCAATCTGCACCTGGCCATAAAGAGTGACATTGTGTCTGTGAAAGTGCTGTGCCAGCACACAGAACCGTCCCACAAGAGCACTTCCCAAGTCCCCAAATGAGGGGCTGACAATCTGCAGCAGCAGTCTATGAGATGGGGGGAGGATGGACAGCAGTGGAAGGGGGGTGTACACGATGTAGGTGGAGGGTTGGGGGAGAGAGCAGCTCCAAGGCCCTGCAGGCAGTTGGGATGGAAACCATTTGAGTTGGCAGGATCAGGGAGTCAAATTGACTCTAAAGCACAACTGATGCTTTTGGGTTTATTTGTGGGATGGGGGACACGTGTTTCACTCCTCAAGGTGTTGCTGCTTCATTTTGTAGCAAGGCTGTAAGGTTAGAAGTTTTATTGATGGAAGTATGGATTGGATGGAATTAGAAATCTTGAAGCAACTAAAAATACCACTTCTTGCCAGGAAATGAAGCTGCCCAAACCCTCCCTGCCCAGCCTGGAGGACCAGGGTGAAGGGTGGAGAGTGAGTGGAGTTTACCTTTTCCAGGAATTATTATGCATAGTTAAGTGAGACCAGTCTCTTCATGCGTATCACAAATTGGCTGCCTCTTCATTCCTGGTTTAGGTTTGTTTTGATGTTGATTCAGAGACTGGTAGGTCATTGTAAGTAACCTCATTCTGAACTGAAGGCAAGGCTACCTTGTCACCACTCAGATCCTAGAATAAACTTGGGGTGTTTGCCATGTCAGCCTTCTGTCTGACTTAATTGGGCCATTTTTTAGTGAATATGGAGAATGAATATGTTTGATTACTATTCTTACTCTTGCACTCTGTATTGCACACAGGCTTGGGATTCAGGGAAAAGTACTATTCTCAACCTACTCCTCCCATTTCTTTTTCTTGGCAATGTTTGAGCATAATAAACATGTGAGTAAATGATCATAATAGTGCTCATAACTCAGAATTCAGTGTGTATCTTGTTCCCATTGCACTAATTATACAAACCCAAAGTAAGGTTGATAACAGAGAAAGGGGACAGAAATAGTCTGAGGGAAATCTGTGAAGGAGTAAAACAAGGATGCAGAAGGGGAAATACTCTGGTAGTACCACTTCTCAGGCCTCCAGTGTAGGCCTTCACTGGCTCCTTATTCCTTATGGATGAAGTCTAAACTTCTTAGCCTGGCATTCAAGGCCCCTGGCCAAATAAAGTTTATTTTATCCTAGAAGTGGCAGGGTTATTCATTTTCCCCCAAAAGTACCTCATTCATTTTCATCTCTCTGCTTTTCTATGGTACTCCTTCCTTGCTTTCTTAAAGGCCTACTTTCTGTCAATTTTTTTAGTGATCTCTTTTTTCTCTAAACTTCATAACCCTGTACTGCTATTTATATTATAAGATTATGTACTCCTTGTGGCATTAGTTATCTTTTTCCGTTCATCTGTTCTGTCTTTTGAATTAGATGTAGGATTTTTGCAGACAGTGGTTACTTTTCCGTTTAGGAAGTCTAGCACATAGACTCTTGTCTAATCTAGATTACATACCACCATATCAGTCAATATAGAATACATGCTTGCTACCTAGCCAGCTAGTGGGCTGGCATTCATCCTTTCGGTCTTAGTACAATAATTTAGGCTTTGCTTAAGTGTGTGGATCCCATGTAGTATAACCTAGTCAAACTTCCTAAGCCTTTCCTGTTCTTAAAGTTTGATAGTAACCTTTCCATATGTGAAAGTTATCCCTTATTTATTTATTATCTAATATTTTCTGTGCTCATAAGTAAAATACTCTACTCCTATTTCCCCAACAGCCAGATTTCAGATTCATACTTCCTAGTATGACTGGGAGCAGGAAGGGGAGATAGAGCCCGGATACACTGGCTGGTACCTGCATTCCCCAATCCTCTAATGCCTGCTCTTTTTGTATGCAATTGTTCTTTTTGCTTTGCTGCTTCATCAACCTAAATTTTTCCATCAAACTACTCAGTCCTAACTTCAATAAGACATAGGCTTCTAAGAAAAGCAATAATGTTCCAGGCTGGTTTTTTTTTTTTTCATGGTTTCTTTATGTTTTATTCTGTGGTTTGGAGGCTTCAGGCTGTGACCTGAGAAGAACCCTTAGGGGAAGAAAAATGACCCAGTGTACAACCTGTTCAGTAAATGTCAAACTTTGAGGTACAATCTCAGAATCTAATCCATTCTTTGTGTCTCACTATAGCATATCACTCCAGATCAGAATAGATCTAGCAGGGGAACCACTCGGTGCCATTCTAGAAGGAAGCTAGACTGTTTAGAGGAGGGGTGTGAAATTCAGCCACAGAACTCCAGAGTGAGACCTGAACTAGATTAAAATGTAATTGGGAAATGTTTAACAAAATAAATAAAAATACAGTATGTCATAGATAGTGTTAATTTATAGTTTTCTAAGTCAATACGTGGCTCAGTGGGGTCAGTATCCCTGAGTTTGACACCACTGTTTAAGAGGGACATTTAGGGATAATTTGTAAAGATAAAGCTTAAGAGGTCTTGAGCTCCAGGGTCCCTGGACCCTTCTTCAAGCTGATTCTAACCTCCCCAGGTGGCCATGGAACTGGTCTTGTCTGATTATTGGAATTAGTGTGAAAACAGATTCATATCTGCAACTTCCAGGAGGTAAGAGCAGTATACCCCAGGCTTAGAAACCAGGCAGGTTGAAATTCTCACCAGTCCCCAGGAAGCTCCCTTATTGCCTCCGTGTACCATTACTACCTATGCCAACATGTGTGACCTTGCTCATTTTCCTTGTCCAGTAGCTACCTTAAAGAAGCATATCATAGCACCATTTAACTTTGTAATTAATTATTTCCAGCCATTGCATGTTTTGTGATAAGGTGTTGCTAAGGGATATATTTCGACTAGAAAAGACACTTTTGCCTTTTTTTATGACTTGTCCATTGTTCAAACCTTTTAAAATCTTAAGCCGACTGCCTTTTTCAGTGGTCACTATAGGTGTGAACATTAAACTCTGAACAGTAAGTTGGTGAGCTATAGGGTTACCACATCAGTGGAGTGTGAAAGAGACTGAGCTTCAGGCTGTTTCCTAGCCTATAGAGCGTGAAATCATTCGGTGCCGATGCATGGCGACTGGGGCCAGTGGAGTGTAAAATAAGTTGGGGGTGTGAGTTGTGTTATGCTGAAAGATAAGCCTCTTCATGCCATAGTTTGCTTATGCCCTTGGAGCCGCCAAGATCCTGCTAGAACCATATATCCCATATCTTAGTCTGTCTTTACGCTCAGCTTTCTCCTGAAATGTTTCCTCATCTTGTGCAAGCAATGCTCCTCTGTTCCACTGCAGAAAGGTGAAAGCTACAAATGTCCAAGGTAGACATTAAAACCCCTAATTTTGCGTCACGCTTCCCACAAAAATACCATCTACAGCTGAAATTTACTTTGTGAGTTTCATTTGTTTTTAGACTTCTAGCATGGAAGTCATACTCTGCTTGGAACCTTCAATAAGACTAAGAATTGTGCTAAATGTCACTTTCATTGGTCATTGTTCCCATGTATACGTGTCCCCATGGAGTAGGGAAGTACTGTAGGGAAGAATAAGATGTTCTGAATAATAATATGATAGAGATGGTGGGAGGAGGAAATACAGGAAAGATTATTCATTTGGGGAAAAGAGGGGAGGGATTTCATCTCCTGACACATGGTGAGGTATCCCTGCCATATGTTTCTGAGGGTGAGGCAAGGTGAATGGGGATGTTTCACAGACAACTGTGAATTATGATTATCATCACTTTTAAATCTAGAAGGTTATTGGGAGTGGGCATGTCACTGAGCACTCCAGTTCATGTATTCTTATCCTTGTCAATCTTAACCATTCCATTACATTGGTCTGCTGTCTCTTGGCATTTGGACAAGCCCTAGAATTTTGAGTCTTTGCACACAGGAATGTTTTGAATATTTGTAAAGTCAATAAATTACTGTAAGATTGACAGGCATGCCTGTCTCACTCCTTTCACCAGTAGGGTCCAAGACTATGGGGTATGCCGATCAGAAACTGTCATTTGACATAGTTAAATGGAAGACAGCCAAATCATTTTATTACCATTTGATTAAAGTAGACAAATTTAAAAAAGCCTATCATTACTAACTTTGGCATAATTTGAAGGTCTTTCTGTACAAGGGAAATGAAACTTATAAGGGGGAATTGCCAATGAAAAGGAAAGAGTCATCATATTGGGCCTTGCAAGTTAGGATAAAAAATTTACTAGTTCAAAAAGCAGTCAAGTAATAAAAGCAACATCCTCCTACTAGGGAGTTACATAGATAATTAAACACGAAATAAGAGCAGTGATTTTCCTTATTTCTTGCCCAAGCGATGATATTTACTCTTAGTAAAGCCAGTTTGGGCAGTGCTTGTGGGAAGCATTGTTTTCTCAAGTGCCGAATAGTCTTTGTAGAATATAGCAAAGCTACTGTCCAGTCTTTGTGGCATTTTTCTTGCAATCATTTCAACTAGTTTCAACTCAGACATTTATTAAACACCTGCTGTGTGTAAAACAATATGCCTGGACAGTGGGAACTCAAAGATATGACAAAAACTATTCTCAAGAAGTTTATAGTCTGAGTGTGGATGATCTCATCATACCCACTGATGAAGAGGAGCTGTAGTGTGATAATCTGAATTGAGTTTTCGAATATATCATGGAATATTTTTTTCAGAATATTTACCTTCTTGTTCAGAATTTACTTTGTCTTTGAAATGAGTGCCTGGGTGCATGGTAGGCACTTGATAAATCCTCATTGGTTGATTAATTGTTAATGTCCTGAGCCCATAGTGACTGATTGGGTCAGCAGTTGAGCAGTTTATTAGCAGATGTTGCAATGATACCTTCTGCTCACTAGAGGGATAAGTTCAGTCTTGATATAAATCACAATGGCCTTCTACTCAAAGGGTTTCTTGCCTCTCTCTCAGTGCAGCCTACGGACACGGCTGTTCCAGAAACCCTGGTGAAATAAGAGTGAGGGCTGATCCAGTTCCTGGTCTTATTAGTCAGCATTTCATTCCAGTTGTTCTTCTAGGAGAGTGATTTTCAACTTTTTTTTTTATATCCATAGACCGACCACTGTTCCATTCACTTTTCCCCCCAAAGCTGCACCTCACACTTCACTAGAGTTTGTAAGGAGTCAGTGCTGCTTTTGATGAGACACTGATGAGATATGGCCTTTCTAGTTATTAAATATCTTAAGCTGGTCCTTCTTGTTAGAAAGAAAACCCTGTATCCTGTTATAGTATAAACATCAATATAATAAGAGACCAGCTTGCAAAATAGAAATGCTCATGCTTTAAGAGTCACTACCGAAAGAACAGACTCTCTTGGCCAAGTATTTTACCTAGGTATGAGAAAAGGAGATAGCAAATGATTGTCTCTCAGTAGCTAACCTGCCACAGGCAAGTACTTTTGAGTTTTTAATGTTATTTTCTTTCTATTTAGTTTTGTTGTTCTCACGCAGTTTCTTTATGAATTTAGTTTTAACCTGGGTTCTGTACACTTAGCTGAATCTTTTCTGATTAAAATGAAAATAAAACTAAAAGACAAAATAAAGGTGGGAAAAAGATCTTGTATGGAAGTACAATTCTATGCCTTTTTCATGCCTCTTAAATACATTAGGGCTAAATATTAGCAATATTAAATATGTTGTTCCTCCCCTAACACCTCCCCCCCAAGAAAAATACTTTCTGTGGACTATTGAAATACAGGTAAGTAGTAAATAACCTTTTGGGGAGTATCTTTTTAAGGGTAAGCCTATATGTTTCCCTTAGTCTGGCTATGTGTAAAAACCTAGATTTCTTGTAGCCACTTACAAGGGCAAGCAAAGTGGGACTTTTTGCTGTTTTTTTCTTTTGGAGTTCTAGTTCTTCTCAGCACTAAGGCGTTCAGGTGCCTTTGATTGAGTCTTGCCTTTGATTGAATCAAGAGTCTTTGATGACCTGCTTAAGACACAACAAAGCCTAAGTCACATGAGTTTTAGTCACATGAGCCTGGGTCATGAGGGCTGTGATGCCCTCTGACCCTGAGGAAGTATACATATACTCTGAGGTTAGCATTTTGCTTGGGGCTCACTCATGGGAAGAGTATTCATGTGATTTAGCCAAATGAGACTCTGGTAGCCGTTAAGGAGCCGCCATGCCCCTGCACCCCCCTCCCCGCCCCCAAAAACCCAGATGTTGGTGCTTCTCTAACTCTCACTCTCTCTGTCTGGTAACTATGTATGTATTGCTGTGGTCAGACAATTAGAAGCCTGTCTATTGATTTGTGTTATTTTCTCTGTAATTTTTGTTTGTATTTGCTCTGAAGTCCAGGGTGCTGACTTTTTCCCCTGAACTAAGTGAATGATATATGTATGTTTAATTAAAGTAAGATTGTTAACCCCTTAAAGTTGCTTTCCTTTAGAAAAGTGGATCCAAGAACCTGTGCTAGCAGTCCTCCTGTGTGCTGGTGTTATTGTCCTTACACCTCCACAGGAGCTGCAAGTAATGTTGTTATGCCACTATCATTTTCATCAGATCTGTTAGTTTTTATTTCCCTTAAATTCCCTCAAACTAAAGCCAGAGCTCTCTCCCATACAAACTCTATATCAGTACTGGGTTCTTGGGTAAGGATAAGCCAGGATGGGGTAGGCAGGATAGGATAACATGCAGGCAAGAGGTCCCAATCAGGTGCTCAGTTAGCCTTGAAATAAGGTGTGTGCAGGTACTGAGGCAGCTGGTCAGACCTGGTCACTTCCTGAGGTGGGGTAGTCTTTCTATGCATGTGCAGACATATCAGTAGAAATAATAGAGTGACTGATGGATCCATAGGTATAACCACAAGGCACTAAAGATGTTGTTTCATTCTAGATATACTTTCTTACCTGGTTTCTATTTGGCATACTCATAGGTACATGGTATTTTCTTACAATTGGTATTTCACCTTGGGTGGTTTGTTTACTCTGGAGTAGAAAGCAGTCTGTCTCTAGCGTAATAGAGGGAGGCTACTTACTTTGCACTGCTGGCAGAGCTGGCTGTCTCCTGGTTAGACTTGCTGGGTGCTCCCATACATTGCAGAGTTAGAACACAAGGCTGGGACTCAGGGGCTGTGAGACAGATGTTTCTTTTGGCAAGTTTCTTTTGTGGTGGTATCACTAAGTTGTAGTTAGTTTAGTATCTTGACTGAGCTTTCCCTTAAATCTGTAAATAAGTCATGTGAGGTGCCTGTTACTGGTACTAGTCCAGAAGTCTAGGTCAGAGTCGAGGCTTTCATTCCAAAACAGACGAGATAAGATGTGACTGTCTAGTTGACAGGTCTGGGATCTGTCTGAGAGCTTCAGCCAGAAATTCATAACAGAAGCAGAAGTACAGTCAGAGAATGTAGGCATCAGCCTGCATCCGATTTTTGAAGGGTACAGGAGGAAACAGGTATGGAGTGGAGTTTGGAAAGTGTCTCAGAATGGGGCATAAATGGGCAAGTCAGCCCCACTAGAGTGTCTTAAGAGTTGCTTCTAGGGTTGGGCTGGTTGCCCTCTACCCTGGGTTTAAGCACCTTTGATTTGGGCACAGAAAGGTTATGTGATATATACTTCAGGGCTCAAAGTGCTTATAGGACTGTTGATTCCATGACTGACAAAAGTCTGAGTAGATCTTTGGGGAAATTCTAACTCATACCCCTGAATATCTGCATAGATAGATATGTCCAGTGCTTTGGTGGAATCTAGAGTATATTTTCCCGGAGCTGATTAGTCAGAAATGCACAGGCATCTCTGGCTTTTCATGTAGTTTTTCAAGCACTACTAAAAACTGAGCCCAGCTATTTCTTCTGAGCTATAAACTGGTAGAGTTCACTGGACCATCATCTAGAGAGAATAAAATTATATTTTCAGCCGTGTTTATGATTAGAGCAAAGCAAGTGTTGGGATTTCTTTTCAGGAGGTTTAACCTGATTGTGTATCTTAATATTACTGGGCTTCTGACCGCTGAAATATGGCTTAGATCGATGGCGGTTTGGAGAAAGCAGAACGAGGGCCATCCATCATGCAGAGGCTCCATAGAAGCTGGCTGATAATGCTGCTTTCACCAAGCAACCATCTATCCATCCATCTATCCATCAGTAGGATGAAATGAGATTTAGCGGAACAGGCAGCAGGAACTCTGAGACACTTTCTGACCAACAGTTGCAGCCACGGCTGAGGTCTGACCACAAAGTATAACACTGGGGCTTGGCGGGATGTAGAAGCCAGTACAATCTCCTTCCCGTCACTGCTAGCTTAGCTTGTACTGCAATATGGGGCCGTGGCAGCAGCACTGCCTCCCATACGGAATTTAATTGAAGCTTGAGTGAATGTGGAGCTTGAGAAAAGGGTAACTTTGTCAGGTTGAACAGAAACATTTCAAGTAGAATTTTTCTCTGGTTTAGAGAAGAAATAGTAGTTAGCCGACTTTCAGTTTGCTTGGGATCCTACCAAAATTTAGCCTTAAGTCCATTTCCTCTATTGGCAGAATACCTTGCAAGTGAGAAATGCACTGAGAATGGCACAGTCTTGTCTATTGGAAATACTGGAGCCTCTGGGAAATTCTTAGGTTTCCATGAGCTGAAGGGGTTGGGGATGATAGAGTCAAAATAAATTCATATCCAAAAGTAAATCCAAATCCTTCCTCCACCCTTGCATTTTAACCATGGTTCTTAGCAAGTAACTAAGACACGAAATTTGAGGACAGAGGCTCCAGTACTACCTCTGCCGCTGTCTGTGTGACCTTGGACAAGGCACTTCAGTTTTCTCAAGCTTAGGTTCCTTGTGTATAAATTGAGGACACTGGACAATTGTCTGAGGCCCTTTTCAACTTCTAACCAGTCTGTGAGTCCATGGTGCTCCCCAGAAATGAAACATCCAAAATATAAGAACAGTAAACTGAATGGAGTTGGGAAGCTAACAAACTGATAAATAGGTTAGATAATCCATAAACTAGATAATCAGCCTCTGGATAATTGATTGTTAACTATATCTTGATTGCTGGACTATCTCATCTCAGTTTGTATTCTGAGGGCATTTATTTGATACCATTTGTTTATCCATTTGCCACCTACCGTGTTCTTGGGCAGTAAATGCCTCCCCCTGGCCATGGCTAAAGACCCCCATTCTTTGTTCTGAAGTCTTCGTTTTTGTTTCAGATTGGGGGGAAGGGTTGAAGGGAGCCTAATGTACCGGAGATGCTTCGGAAATGAGAGCCTTGGATGAATTCCTGGCCCTATTGATCCACCGGCAGTTTATGCATCCTGACATTCATAATCTCAGTAGGCTGCTGATGTTCCTGATTAATGGGCCCAGGGGCTGTCCATCCGTCACTTCACATTAATTACTGAAGAGGTGTTTTTCCAGTGATTTACCTGACAGCGGGCTGTGATGAATACCCCTAAACAGAGTGGGCAGTGATTAATCACAGGGCCACACCCCTCCCCCACTCTCTCTTCCCCCTAACCACAGGCCAGCATTGGGATCTGACCAAGGAGTGCCCCCTCCTCAGCAGCCATCTATCTCCATAAATGCTTGTGGATGCATATTTATCGGGGCATGGGGCCTGGCAGATAGCATTCTAGTATTTGTGCCAAAGATGATGAAATATAAATCTTCCCACCAGAAAGGGGCACCTAGCAAGCTTGTGTATGGGGACAAAGAAAAGTATGGGAGCTGCCTTTGTATCTCTCTTATGGAAATCTGGTAGGCAAATAGCTAGCCTTCAGAACAGCAGTCAGTGAAAATTCATTCAACATTCATTCAGTAAGCATTGATTAAGCACCTACTATGTGGTTGGAGGTATGTGAGATTAAAAAAATAAAAGACATACCCCCTGTCTTACAATCTAGTTGGAAAGAAAGTGATCTCATGTATTGAACTTTGGGGTAGAAACAGGGAACTCAGTTAAGAGTTTTAGGATTCCTTTTTTTTTCTTTGTGACTTGAGACAGGTCATTTAAATTGACCTTTTCTTCAGTTTTCCAGTTTGTAAAGCATGGTGCTTGGTTAACCAGCTCCCTTATTGAACCCTTCATCGGTACCTACTATCATATTAGTTGTCATAGGAGACTCAAAAGAAATATAAAATGATCTCTGCCTTTAGAGAGCCAGTGGCATAGTTCTGGAGATAAACCTTTTATATATAATGTTTTTAAGCCATACAAGACCTTCTAAATGTCAAAATGGGTGATATAGATAAGTACTATATTAGTCAAAAAGAGAGAAAAGTCAGTGCCAGCAAAAGTGGTCAGGGTAAGCTCTAAGGAGGTCACAACATTTCAAATAGTCCTTTTGAAGAACACATGAGGGTTAGCTAGAAGATGGTAGGCAGTCATTTCAGAAAAGGAGATGAATATGGTATATTTGGAGGATAGTAAGAAGACCAGCCTGGCTAGAGCAGAGGATTTGTGTTTGAAAGCAATTGGAATCAGAGCTGGGGCCTGATTGTGAAGTGTCTTTAATGGCAGGCTCAGAAGTTTGGACTTTATTCACTAGGCTGTGGGAAGTGATTGAAGGCTTTTGAATGGGAAGTAATATAATAAAAGTGGTATTTGGGAAAAATTAACTCTGCATTGATATGCACAATGTCATGTGAAGAAGCTGTGGAAGCTCAGGGTATTCCCAACACCCCACATTTTGAGACTCTTCAGAATAAAAGTATCCCTCAGTTGATACAACTCCATTAGTAAAATAGATCGGGGGCAGTGCAATTTGGTTACATGTGAAGTGTATAATATAATTGACAGCTGACAGGTGATCGCTTCTGTCTTCACTCAGGCAAAGCTCAGTAAGTCAAGGGGAGTTAGAAGCAGTGACTACAGAATTAAAGTAGGAATCTGTGGCCTCAGGTTTTAAGAAGAAAATTGATTCTGAGACTTACTGATGTAACTTCATTAAGGCTGCACTAATTACTCTCTGGCCCAGACAAATCTCAAAGCTGAGAGTTTGTGATTAAAGGGTCAATTGTAGCCAGCTATATTTCAGTAGGAACTTCTAGAGATTGGAGTTTTGGTTGAACTTTTGCAGAAGATCTCCCACCTTTTCCATGTCAAATGTAGATCTCTACTGGCAAGAATGCTGTTAAAATCTGACCCATCCCCTTTCTCCTAGGAAATGGTGGCTGTCCAGCAATAAGCATCTAAATATGTTAGCACAAAAATTTGAAGTTTCCCTTCTTCCTAAGTGACTAAATGGAAATGAACAATGGTTTACTTCTACTATCACCGCTCCTGGGCCACAGTCCAAAACATATTCAGGCTTCGGGTGGGAGTGTGGATAAGGAAAGTGGAAGGAGAGAGAAATAGAAATGATGTAGCATGACATTTTTTTTGACTGAGCTTTCTTCTTTGGGTGATGAGAATAACAGAAAACAATTTGCTTCCTTTGGTTTTGATTGTTAATCCTTTGGAATATAAAAATATGCCATCGGAATAAACCACAATTCAGAATAGTCTACTAGTTTTTCTTTCTGGGAAACTATTCTGTGTAGAAATTTATTCACTATATTTGTTCACATAACTTCACCCATTTCCCCTGACATTTTACTCCCAAATAGAATGTGTAATGGTAAGATTTTTTTAGCCTGTGCTGCTGTCAGTGGCAGCTTGATTGCTCAGGACTTAGACTACTGGCAACTAAGTCAGCCTCCTGAAAGGAACATTAAGTGCTGCCCTGGATCGTACCTGAAAGCTTGAGCTTTGTTGTTTTGTTTTGTTAGCCACACCTGTCTACCCTGCGATGATTTTCTAAAAAGTTTTATTGGTGATTTTATTTTAACAGTATAGTCATTTCTGAATATATATCACCCATGAATACCTCCTTTGAAGGTAAAGAAAAATAATCAGCACAGCGATTATACTAGCTGTGCATATGACATTCTGAACTCATTCTGTCTCTTCCGTATGTGCCAAAAGGAAGGAAGTGCTTCCTCATCTCTTCTTTGGGGCCATGATGTACTGTTAACAATACTCAGCATTTGGCTTCATTTTAGTGTTTTTTTACTTTACATTCGTGTAATCATTATGTATAATGTTCTTGTGGTTCTGCTTACTTCACTTTGTATCAGTTTATACAAATCTCATGTTCCTCTGAATTCTTCATATTACTCATTTCTTATGACTAAATAATGTTCCGTTGTGTTCATATACTACAATTTGTTCGGCTCTTCCTCAGTAGATCAGCACCCATTTTGTTTTCAGGTTTTTTTGCTACCATAAAAATGATTGCTGTATATATTTTGGTATATATAAAGCCTTCCTGTTTGTCTTTGACCTCCTTGGGATATTTGCACAGCTCTAGGATCTCTGGATTGAGAGTATAAATGTTTTGTGACTTTCTTGCTTATTTCCAAATAGTTTTCCAGCCTGGTTGGATCAGTACACGTTCGCAAGTCTCCCCAAAATGTTATTTTGTATGCCTGGTTTCCTGTAGCCCTTCCTTTATTGACTATTTATAACCTTTGTCATTTTTGGTAATTTGCTGGGTGTGAGGTGGAACAAGGGAGTTATTTAATTTGAATTTCACTTATTATTAGTAATTTGGAACATTCTTTCTTATGATTGTGGACAATTTGTGATGTTTTTCTTTTAAAACTTCTTCATATCCTTTGACTATTTTTTTCTTTAGGAAATGGTTCTTGGTTGCATATATTTGTGTTGATTTCTTATCTATCTTGGATATAAAATTTTATCATATATTTTTGATTCAAAATTCTTTTTTTTCCCAACTGACAGTTTTCCATAGCCTTATTGATTTTACTCACGCAGAAGCTCTTTTATTTATGCAGTCATATTTGTCGATTTTCTCTTTTATGATCATTTCTATCCCTTTGGTTATAAATTCTCTCCCTAGCCCTAATTATGAAAAGTACTTCCTTCTATTCTCATCTATTTTTTTTTTAATGTTATAGCCTATTATGCTTAAGTTACATTGTAGCACTATTTTTGTAGAAGTCATTTATCAGGACCAGCAGTGATTTAAAGGGGTAGGATCATTTGTAGGTATTTTTTTCTCATTGCTTTGGGAAGGAAAATAAACTGTGATACCAGTACTCAGTAACTCTTGTGGTACCGAATATGTGTCATGGGATGGAGACAGGAATAGATTATCTGCAGAAATTTTTTTTTAATGATCTTCTCTAAAGAGTGGTGAAGACCAGGTTTTAGAGAAATCGGAAAAGTAGGTAAGGAAATATGGTATGTTAATCTAAGGCTTAGCTTTCAGTGTCAGGCATATAGGGAATAAGAAAATTCAGAGATTCTCTGGAGGAATATGCAATATTAACCTCATTCTTTGGTCTCTTTTGTTCAAGGCTAATTTGAATTACAAGCACATATATTCATTTTTGAGAGGTGGCATGGCTCATTGCAGAGATGTCAAGCAGTAGCTGTCCCAACCAGATTAAAATGTCATTGGGAAATATTTAACAAAAGAAACAAAAAAATACAATACCACATAGATAATGTTAATTTGTGGTTTTCTAAGACAATATGGAGCCAACAAGGTCCAATTTCTATTTGAGTTTGATACCAATGGTTTAGTTAGTGCATAGAGAGCTGACCTCAGAGCCAGGAAGACCTGAGTTAAAGTCCTACCCCTGACACATCCTGACTCTGGGACTTTGGACAAATTGTTTATCTTTCAATGCCTGAATCATCTCTTAGAATATAAATTAAACCGAGCAGGTACCGAACTACATTGGTAGAGTGTTTCTTTACTGGGAGTTCCTTATTCCAGTGTAATCATAGGTCTGAATAATAATAGCCCTAGCCCTTAAATCTAGTCTGTTATATGTTTGCTTAGTCTTAGAAATATTCATAGCAAATTGCTTCCCACATGCTTAAAATTGTACAACTTCTTTCAATTGTCTTGTCTATAAAATGGGGAAAGTTAAAGAAAAAAGAAGCAGTTTTCTGCTGCTAATTGGAAATTATTAACTCTCAGAAATGAATGATTTGTAGGTATTTTTAAATATCTGGCCCTGATTCAGACTCTTAGTTTGACCAGAGTAAATGAACTTTCAACTCCCTTATTCATACCTGTGTTAGTGTGTTTATACATATAGATAAAATACCATATGGGCCAAAGAATGAGTACTAATTGTAAATGGTTTGGGGAATGACTGTTGTGGGGAATACTTGAAAAATGGAGGCAGAGAAGAAGCATGATGGCAAAGGATCTGGTAGAACATTCTAGGATATCTCCTCTTATCTTCTTCCCAATGCCTTTATTGTTCTAATATGCCCCAGTAAAATTCCTTTCCCTTCCCCAAACAGTTCAGTTCTGGCATCAGAGATCTAGGGTGTGATATGGACTGGAGTAACCCTAGAAGATTGGAAGTTAAGTATTTCTTGGTCAAAAGAACTTTCTTAGCTATAGAGGGTTTAGACCCATCATAGGTCAGGCTCATTGTGATACTCGACACAACTAGTGAGACTTTTGAGAGAAGTCCCAAGCTTTAGTATCATCCATTCTGACTTCTAGCAGTCCTCTAGGTCTATGTCTTTATGCTTTTAATTTATAACCAGACCAACTTGCCTGCTAAAATAGTCTATCTCATTCTCTCTTACTTCCTTATGCTTGCAAAATGAAGGAATTCTCAGTGATCCCATTTAAACAGTCAGAAAGGACAGTTGAAGGTCTTTTAAAAGTTCCGGATACTAACTACTTGTCTTGTATACCTCTGATTCTCTATGCAGATAAATTCATAATGAAATTTTGAGACTCTAGTCCCCAACTTTTCCATTTTCCCAGTCTTGATTCTTTATTGTTTGCATCTTCATTGAAGATTTTTGCTGTGTACAGTAGAACTTTGTTTATCTGGCAACCTCAGCTGTTCAGACACAGCCAAAAACTAGGAATGAAGGAAGGAAGGAAAAAGCGACTCTGAAGAGCCAAAAAATAAATGTCAAAAAGTCTGTCTTCATCTCTTGCTCCACTTGAAACATGCTGGCATAGTCCTGGACTGAGAGGCTGGAAGACCTAGGTTCAGATTCTGCCTCCGACATTGACAGAGTGACCAGAGGCAAGTCACTTCATCTCTCTGAGCCCCAGTTTTCTCATCTATAAAATGAGGAAAATAATAACTAGAGGACTTCCCTCACAGGTTGTTGTGAGTGTCAAATGAAGACCAGGGGTGTAAATCACTTTGCAAGCCTAAAGCATAATATTTATATTACTTTGGTTTTATTATTGTGCCCTAAAGCTCCTGAATTTATTTATGAAAGAAGTTCTACTCAGGTCCTGTTTACTGTTGAGTTCACCACCATCCTGCAGTCACTCAGGCTCATCTCCTTAGTGTCAGCTGCTCTTTCTCACTCTCACTCCCAATATCATATCCAGTCTGTTGTCAGGCCTTGTCATTTTTACTTTCACAACATCCCGCATCTGTTTCCTTCTCTTAGCCTCTCCCAAGCTGATACCCTGGGGCAGGCCCTCATTCCATCACCCCTGGACTGCTGCAGCAGTCCATCCCATCTTCCATTCAGCTGCCAAAGGAATCTTCTTAGAGTACAGCTCTGCCTTTGTTACTCGTTGTGACCCCACTGTGAGTTAGTCTAATTTTTCCTTAAAAAGTATTGACACTTTCTTTGAGACTTGGTTGGCATAGGGGCCTAAAGCCCCTGATTCCTGATGCCGCTTCCTCCTCACCTGGGTATAAAACAACCACAAGAGGGCCACAAGAGCTGCATTCATGGTTGATGCATTAACGTGGGTGAATTTGCCCCAGCAGCTCCACACAGCTTGATCAAATCTAGCCTTGTTGAATATCCTTCCACTATGGCTCAGAAAATCTTTTTTGTTAACTGATGAATGACCTACAGGTGTCTCATTTTGTTCCCATATCAAACTTAAACTGCCTGAGGACTGGCCAGAATATCCCCCCTGCTCAGTAAACTCAGCTGGCTCTTTGTGATTCCCAAGATCAAATACAGAATGGTCTGTTTGACACTGAAAGCTCTTTAAAACCAGACCCCTTCCTACCTTCCCAGTTTTCCTGTACTTACTTGACTACTCTCCAAGAACTCTACAATCGTGCTAGCTTGGCTGATTTGCTGTCCTTTGCATATGACCCTCCATTTCCAGACTCCATGCCATTTCACAGGCTGTTCTCTGTACCTAGACTGTTCTTCCTTCTCACCTTGTTCTCCTGGCTTCCTTTACTTTCTTTGAGACTCACATCAAATCCTGCCTTCTATAGGAGGCCTTTCCCATCCCTTCTCCCCCAGCTATTACCTCAGAGACTACCTTCCATTTCTACTGTTTGTATCTTATACATACACACTTTTTCATATACTGTCTCCTCGCTAAATGTGAGCTCCTCAAGGGCAGGCACACTGTTTGCCCTCTTCATGACTGAATGCTTAGCATAGTGCTGGACACATTATAAGCATTTAGTTAATGCTTGTTGACTGACTAGTATGGTTCTTTTGATGATACCAGATTAGAAGATGAGGGGATTAGAAGTGAGGATAGCAAGCTGTAGCAGGCAGGTAAACTTGATAACTACACTAACTGGGAGCTGATAGTAAAGAGAGAAGGTGGAAGAATTTTATAGACAGAGGCAGCTAGGTGGATCAGTGGATAGAACGCTAGGCCTGGAGTCAGGAAGATCTGAGTTCAAATTCAGTCTCAGGCACTCACTCGCTGTGTGACCCTGGACAAGTCACTTAACCTCTGCCTTAATCCACTGGGGTCATGAAGAGTCAGAGATGACTGAACAGCTGACCAACAACAGGTTGTCAAAAGCACGTAATGAAGGGGGCAAGTAGCACTGTATATCTCATGAAGTTTCTTTGGTGTATCACTGTATTATTGCTGTTTGGTTTAATAATTGATGTTTGTAATTATGACTGAGTCATTAAAAAACATTAAATTTATATTCAGAATTTATTTAAGGACAAGTTTTCATCAAAATGGTTGAAGTTGGATGTTTTTTAAAAATTTTAAACCATTTCCAAATAATGCTAGATAATTTGAAGTGAATATAGGATCAGAAGTCAGGTGGATTATTAACTGGAATCTCTTCCCTATTAAGGGTCTTACAGATAGTACTTGTAAGACTAGGAATAATTATATCCCATAAAAATTGCATTAAATTTGCAATCAAGTTATTTGCTTAATGCTAGGACCTATTTCTAGTGCTATGCACATCTCTTAAATTTTTTACCTTCTATTTTCAAAGTCACATGGTTGAACTATTCATAAATATGACATTCATAGTATTTAGAGCTGAAAGGGACCTTATGTCATCTTGTCCAATACCCTTATTTTACAGATTAGGAAACTTGGAACACAGAAAGGCTCTGGATTTGTCCAAAGTCATACAGATTTAAGTAGCAGAGCTGGGATTTGAACCCAGGATAAATGGCATCTCTACCACTCTCTGCCTACTAAGAATTATTTCTGAATCTCCTTAAATTACTTTGGGGGAGGTTAATGTTATGTGTTTTTGTAGAGCTGCAGGTTTTCTTGGTATCACCTAAGTTCCACACCACTAGAATATATGTGAGCTAAATTGCAGTAAGTTGTTTGTTAAAATAAATAGTTTGGTTGAAGCTTTTTTCTTGTATCACCTTCACTTGTCACTTTCCAGTGACCTCCCCCCGCCCCATCTACCCATCCTACTCCGTCAAATAGAACTATCCTTTGAATGAAGAAATATTTCTAAGCAAAGCAAATTACCACATTTGCTCTGTCTGGCTTTTTTTTTGTCAAGACTAGGAATAATTATATCCCATAAAAATTGCATTAAATTTTACAAGAAAAAGAAGGTATACTTCACTATCATTCTTCTTAAGTTGAGTGATTTTTGCAGTGATGAGAGTTCTAATGTTTTTTCCTTGCATTTCTATGGCCATTGTGTAGTTTATTTTCCTAGTACTCCTGCTTACTTCACACTGCATCAGTTCATACAGGTTTTCTCAAGTTTCTCAGAATTTTTCATATTCATTGTTTCTTATGGCTCAATAATATTTCATTATATTCACCAGACACTATTTCTTCAGCCACTTTTTAATCTATAAGCATCCACATTGCCTTCAGTCAGTTGTTAGCTACTGCAAAAACTGCTGATACAGTTTTGTATATGTGAGACCTTTCCCCTCCATCTTTGACTTCTCTGGAGTCTATGCCCAGGAATAGAAGTATTGGGTTATTCAGCAATTAACAAAAGGAAGTTTATTTAGCTATTGCCTAAGAAGGATATAGTGTTTACCTTGAGTAGACCTTAACCTTGACCTTTCCCCTTTACTTTTTATGAAAATCTATCTGTGGTCAGCAGGGTAGAATATGGTAACTTGAGAGCTCCCTGGAAATCCACCAAGTCTGAAGGTCCCCATGGTGGGGGGTGGAGGGCAGTCTTATACATCAGGGAACTAGGAAACCATGTTAATATAGCCTGAGGAAGGTGCTGCCACAGCTAGGTGGCTTTAGACTTAGGCACCTGAACTAATCAAATTTTGAAAACAGTTTCCTTGGTTTTTAAGGAAAGAACTACCTTAACCTGCAATGGTGGAGGCAGGCTGACCTGTCCCAGGAAGTGGTCCGGTTTGGGTGTTTCCTCAGGAATTTAATCAGTGTTTGGTAATTTGGGGTTGTCTTTGACAGTCACAAACTGATCTGCTTCTCTGAGGCTATATAACAATGCCTTTTTTTTTTTTTGGAGGGGGAAAGGCAGGGCAGTTGGGGTTAAGTGATTTGCCCAAGGTTACACAGCTAGCAAATCTGTCAAGTGTCTGAGGGCAAATTTGAACTCAGGTCCTCCTGACTCCAGGGCCAGTGC
This sequence comes from Trichosurus vulpecula, assembly GCF_011100635.1. NCBI lineage: Eukaryota > Metazoa > Chordata > Mammalia > Diprotodontia > Phalangeridae > Trichosurus > Trichosurus vulpecula. The sequence continues at coordinate 77,046,996 of NC_050580.1, read as the reverse complement.
TCTACTCACTGTGGCACCTAGCTGCCCCAACAATGACTTTCGTAGCAGAAAAGATGCTCGAATTGATCCAGTCTCTAAAGTAGTACACCAGACTGTTCTGTGGAACATGGTGGTTTGGACAGGCATTTGACTCTCACCATTCAGCTCCCTATTATGGATCTAGTTTATACAATCCTTTAGTTAATTAAGGTGTTCTAAGTACGTTTCTAAAAGTGTCTGCAGAACTCCAGTGTGTACATCTCATCCTAAAGTGTCTTTGCAGAGAAGGCCCAGGGCAGGCTCCTGCTTCCCCTAAAAACTTGAGTTACAAGTTACTGATTATATGCTATTGATCTAAAATATAATAATAAATTTTCCACAACCTATTTTGAACAGAAGTAAGAGTGCACTTACTCCTAAGCAGACATAGAAATTATTCTGTTTTTTCGAGTGTGAAATATCTCATTGTATTAACTGGTGCAAGTGCATTTATGGAAGGGTGCGTTAAGAAAACTACAGCAGAATCAGTTGTGGTTCATTAACAGATTCCATAGTTATTTAAATGTGAAGTCATATCTCTGCTGTCCAAGTAGAATCTTTCCTATTATTATGCCCCAGATGAGCGGCTCCATGGTGTATTTGGATTAAGCCTGCTTTAAAGTGAGCCTCCTATGCAAAGGAAGGGCACTTTTTTAGTATCTTATTTCTGTGTGAGTCTTTGAGACGTTGGGATAGAGAATCTTGGTAATATAAAAAGAATATATAGCATTGTCTATTCTCCAGGGTTGTTGTTTTTTTCTTCCCAGAAATGCCTTTTTTTTTTAAAAAAAAAAAATTTAACTAGGTTTTACATACTCTTCAGCTTGCTTTTATGTTTTCCTTTCCTTTACATATACCATTATACCAAGATTTCTTAACCTTTTTAATATCTCCTAAGCCCACTTTAAAAAAATCTTATACCCTACCAATTCTTGCTCCTTTTCTGTCAGTATCATATTTCAGTTCCTACTGCTAAACTCCATCCCTTCTTGATTATTAGCACTAGTCCTTTTTTGTTGTTGTTTTTTACCAGTTGTTTAAAACATTTTTATTTAAAGTTGTGAGTTCCAAATTCTATCCTTCCCTCCCTCCCCTTCACCCTCTCTGAGATGGTAAGAAATCAGATATAGGTTATACACGTGCAATTATGTAAAACATTTCCATATCAGTCATTTTGTACAAGACAACTCAAATAAAAGAAACAAAATGAAAAAGAAAGTGAAAAATAGCATTCTTCAGTCTGTATTCAATCAATATCAGTTCTTTCTCTGGGGGTGAGTAGTATGCTTATCATTAGTCCTTTGGGATTGTCTTGGATCATTGTGTTGTTGAGAATAGCTAAGTCATTCATAGTTCATCGCATAATATTACTGTTACTGTGTACAACATTCAAATGAACGTTCTGTTCATTTCACTCCACATCAGTTCGTGGAAGTCTTCCCAGTTTTTTCTGAAGTCATCCTGCTTGTCATTTCTTGTAGCGCAATAATATTCCATCACAATCATATACCACAGCTTGTTTAGCCATTCCCCAATTGATGGGTATCCATTGATTTCCAATTCTTAGCCACCACCAAAGAGAGCTGCTGTAAATATTTTTGTACGAATAGGTCCTTTTCCCTTTTTTGGATGTTTTTGGAATATGAACCTAGCAGTGGTATTGCTGGATCAAAGGGTATGCATAGCTTTAAAGGTCTTTGAGCGTAGTTCCAAATTGCTCTCCAGGATGGTTAGATTTGTTCACAACTCCACCAACAATGCATTAGTGCCCCGGTTTCCCCACATTCCCTCCAGCATTCAACATTTTTCTTTTTTGTCATATTAGCCTCACTGATAGGTGTGAGGTGGTACCTCAGAATTGTTTTGATTTTCATTTTTCTGATCAATACACTAGTCCTTTAAACAGCATCTTTTGGCCCAACAACACCATTTGGAACCTTGGAGTATCTCTACTTCATTTATGTAAATCAGTGTTGTGAATGTGTTGTTCAAATTCCTATCTACTCAAGAACTAGCAGTGTAAATTTGATTATTTTAACTTAGTGCTATTGTTTATAAATTAATTTTTAAGTCCCTTCCCTTTTCTGAAGACTCATAGAACACCCATGACCTCAAAGAGAACATCATAAGCGTCATAAACTCTCCTTCTCCCCTGCATAAATGCCCCATCCTTTTAACAGCAGTTGACCAGTCAAGGTGAGCCAGAGTGAGGAACTTACCTGTGGTTTCATTGAACAAGTATTTAGTGTATGCTTGCTGTGTTCTAGGTGCAAGGGAAAATAAAAAATTTAGATAAAACATGGTCCCTGCCAATTTCTCAGTATACCCTGCCCATTTTTCAAAACAGAATTTATCAGTGAAGATAAAGGGGAGAGTGTGGTATGGTGCTGAACTTAGAGTCAGGAGGACCTGGATATGAGTCCACCCTAGACATTTCATAACTGCATGACTTTGGATAATTTAATTACTTTCTCTGAGCCTCATTTTCCTCATCTGTAAAAAAAAGATTATTGGACCTGATGACCTTTGAGAAGCCTTTTCTATGATTTAAGATTGGAAACATTTGGCTAGAAAGTAGTTCGTGAGAAAAATACCTGGGGGTTCTAGTTTGTTGAAAACTCAGCGAGGCAGTGGCATATGTGACAGGCTGTCCAAAAATTCCATTCTACTTTAGGCTGCATTAATAGAAGTACAACATCCAGTAGGAGAAAGGTGAAAGTCCCATTGTACTTTGCTCCAGTCAGACCACATCTGGAGTCTTTTGTCCTTTGGTTGGTACCACATTTTAGAAAGGATATAGGCAAGCTAGAACGTGCCCAGAGAGGGGAAGCCACAGTGATGAAGGGACTGGAAAAACATCGTAAACACACTGGAGTTATTTACCCTGGAGAAGAAAAGACTTGTGTGTATGAGAGGTGGGGGGAGATTATAAAAGCTGTCATTTTGATGATGATTATTTTGAGGGGAAGAATGAAGACCAGTAGGTAGAAGTTACAGGAATACAGATTTCAGTTTAATTTGAAAGACCGTTCTCTGACAAAAATAGAACATTAGTACCTTGTGAGGTAGTAAGTTCCTTGTATTTGAAGGTGTTCAAGCAAAGGCTGAATGACTGCTTGTCAGTTATGTTGTATTCCTATGCATATAGGAATAGGACTAGGTGATTTTTAAAGTCTCTTCCAACTGTTAAGATTATACGGTTCTCTTGACTGTTATACCTGCTTTTCTGGTGGTAGAATGACATTTGTTATCCTGGCCTGTGTTAAAAAACTACAAAGACTGATTGAGATGACTGGGGAATAGGTTCTGTAAGGAATCCAATCCTGAACTTGGCCAGCACAAGAAAAATATTTAAGAAAGATTTTAAGCTTGTGATCTTGGAAGAAGCAGGTGCTATGACCTAGATTGCCCTGAAGCAAGTGAGATTCAGAAATTTACCATGAACACCATTTCTTCCTAATGTACCCTCCCTTGCTAATGGCAGTAGAAACACAGGGAGGTTAAATTACCTTCCCAAAGTCAACCTATTAATTTAGGAATTTCTAAGATTATGATTCCTAAGCTATTACTGTCTCCTGTAGACCAGTTAGTTCCTCAGGTTTACTGTTGTCGAATATATCATTGTTGTAACATTATTAATTCTGAAAAAAGACTAGTGAAAAAAATGTTTGAGCTGATCCAGAGAGTGTATATGTATATGTATTTTAGTTTATCTGCAAGACTGCTGTAGACTTATAAATAAGAACCAAGTACAGGATTAACATCTTGTGTTTATGCATTACTTTTCCACTGGAAACCTATTATTAGAAAAAGGAAATGATTCTTCTACCTTTTGAGGTACTCCAGAAAGAAGTTGCTTTATGTCCCCTGAAGGTAATTTAAATAAGCATGATTTATCACATGATTTATTTAACACATAATTTATCTAGGGTCAAACAATATTTTTTAAAACTATTGTGGTGCTAATGTAATCAAAGATCTTCCCTGCCCATTCAGTTGTTATTAGGTGCTAAGCCCCCAGCCTACACCCATTTGCTACTAGGTGCTAAGCTCCAGGCCTACACCCATTTGCTACTAGATGCTAAGCCCCAGGCCTACACAGGGTACATATACCCTGTGGATAGCCATTAAGCTTAGACTAGAGAGCTGCAGAGAGCTGGGACGAGGAGAAGAAGACAAAGAAGAGAACAGAGAGAGAGAGAGAGGGAGAGGGAGAGGAAGAGGAAGAGGGAGTGTGGAGAACTGAAAGAGACAAGAGAGAGAACTGGAAAGGCTCTGACAACAGCAAGGGCTTTCAGAACCACAGGAGGAGAGGACACAGGCAAGCAGACAGTTAGGATTCATGACTGTTTACAGGAAGGCCCTAGCAGAAGGGAAGGTTACAGGATGGCTTGGCTCTTTGCTGTGATACTGTGTTTTAATCTCCTTGCTGTTACATTGAGGTGAACTTACTGGTTTTGGGATACAATTACTGCTATGTCAAATTGGGGTTATTGATTCTGGGATCTGATCCTCTTGTGTCTGAATAAATGTTTTACTTCTGCCTTCTATACAGAGAGTCTTATACAGGCATATTCATGGTTATCATCAATGTCGTGAATCTTGCCTTACTGATACGGAGCCAAGTTATCAAGGGCTTCACATGCCAAGCAGGTTTTATATTTGATGTCGGAGGTTTAGGGAGCCACTGGAGTTGATTGAATGTGGTGTGTGCCCCATGGCCAGACCTGTGTTTTAGGAAGATTAAATTGAAAGCTGAATGGGGGATGGACTAGAGTGGAGAGGGACTTTCTGAAGCAGGAGCCCAACCAGAAGCCTGTTGGAACACTCCAGCCATGAGGTGAAGAGGGCCTGCGCCAAGATGCTGGCAGTGTCCAAAGAGAGAAGGGGGCATATGCAAGTGATGTAGAAGGTAGAATCGGCAGGACTTGGCAACAAGTTGGATATGTGGGTGAGGAAGAAAGAGAAGAGTGAAGGATAACACTGAGGTTATGAGCCTGGGGGACTGAGAGGGTGGTGGTGCCCTTGTCCCTTGTAGGCAGTGAGTTTTCTTTGGTCCATTTTAATTTTCAGGAAGTGTTACTTGGATAAGGTTTTGCCTCTCTTGTGCTGCTAAGCTGCTAATTTTCCTTCTAAGTCTTACCTCTGGCACTTCACCTTCTCTTCCAATTTTGTTCCTCTAGAGCACTCATTTAATTTACAAACTGATTTTTAAATTTTTGCTTCATTTGTTCTAGGAATTCCAGTTGATCTTGTGGCAAAGTTGGGTTGGGTTTTTCTTTAAGACTGCTTTTAGATGTTGTAGACTTACTCTCTTCTTCAATATCTCTGACTCTGTAACAGTTCTTTACCATAGTTTTTTAGTTGCTTGGTTACTCATTATTCCAGCCTTATTTCCTGGATTTGGGACTTTTTTTTTAGGGCCAGGCTCTGCACACTTCTGGAGGGAGTTTTGGGACCTTTTTTGTCTGTGCTTTGTTTTCTCTTATGTCCTGCTGTTGGTTTTTCCACGTATTGAGCAGTATATTCTTCAAGGATCTTAGCAATGGCTCTGACCAGGGAGCTGCAAATTTTCAATATCCCCTAAATGGTCTGATCTGGGGAGAAGTCTGATTGAGGCTTTTCAGGCTCCCAACCCAGGGTTGGGTCTGAGTGACACAACTACAGGTTTTTCCCTGGTTGGAGAGACATCTGCTGGCCCCAGACCCTGTCAGTTAGCTGGAAGGCTCCACAAGTTCAGAGTTACAAAACTTTAGGCTTTTCTTTGGTCTCAGCTCCTTGCTCTGGTAATTAGCTGCAGACCTCTGCCTGGGTCTTTGGGCTAAATTAGAGATCCTAATCTAAGGTCAGAATGACATGTTTTCAGGAAATTCTGCCTATTCCCACTCCCTGCCTGGTCCTTCACCATGCTGACTGTGACTTTATGCTCTTTTCCCTGGTTGGCCCTAGGCTTACTTAGTCCGTACTAGGTCTGGGACCCTGTTCTAGGGTCAGAGCATCATAGCTTCCTGCTCAGTTTCCTTCTGTCCTGTTCCCTGCCTTGAGTGAACCCCAGGCTTTAGCCCTGGTTCTACAACCCTGCTCTGGAATCACTGACACATCTGCTAGCTCTTTTCTGTTTTCCAAGCTGAATCCTTGGTCTCTGGAGGCTTCTTGCCCTATTACACAGCCACAGCTTCTAGCCAAGTCCTTGTGCTATAAGGGTCTTTCTTCCTGGCTGGACCTAGTCTCCATTGCTTGAAGTTGTGCTGACCTTGTTGAAAAAACGATGCCCTGTCACACAAGGGGGAAAGGGACCCGTATGTACAAAAATAGTTATAGCAGCTCTTTTTGTGGTAGCAAAGAATTGGAAATCAAGGAGATGCCCATCAATTGGGGAATGGCTAAACAAGTTATGGTATATGAATGTAATGGAATACTATTGTGCTATGAGAAATGGGGAAGATACAGACTTCGTAATAACCTGGAAAGACCTACATGATATGATGGTAAGTGAGGGGAGCAGAACCAGGAGAACATTGTACACAACCACAGACATATTGATTCTGTGATGACTAACTTTGATAGACTTGGCTCTTCTCAGCAATACAGCTCCAAAGGACTTGTGATGGAAAGAGCTATCTACATCCAAAGAAAGAACTATGGAGTCTGAATGCAGATTGAGACACACTGTATGCTCTCTCTTTTTTTTTTTCCTATCTTTTCTTTTTTGGCTTTGTTTCTTCTTTTTCATGATTCACTCCATTGATCATAGTTCTTCTTTACGACTTGACTATTGTGTAAATATGTTTGATGCAATAGTCAATGCTGAACATATATTGGATTCCATGCCATCTTAGGGGAAGGGGGAAGGGAAGGGAGAGGAAGAAAATTTGAAACTCAAAAACTTGTGGAACTGAGTGTTGTAAAATCTTTAAAAAAAATCTAAAACAAAGAAAAAAACAAAACAAAATGATGCCCTGTGGTTTCTCCTTGGATTTCCCAATCACTGCTCAGTCTGGCGAGCTTCCTCAGTTTTTGTTGGATATTTATGGCAGAGAGCTAGGCCGTACTGTTTTCTCCTATTCTGCCATTTTTGTTTGTTTTCTACCCCCATCCAGTTCTGAGTAACCCCCAGAAGGAAGTAACAGTTGCGTGCATTGGGGTGAAAGGAACAGTTATTATGATTTTTTTCTTTTAGAATAAAACATGAACTTTGAACATTGCTGTCAGAGTTCTCCACCATTTGGTCATACCCTCATTTTCTACCTTTGTTTCCTCCCTTACACTATCTCATATGCTCCATTCTAGCTAAAGTATCATAGCTTCTGATCTCTTCTGATCTTCTGATCTCTTGTAACTGCCTGTTTCTAAACTTTGACCCATCTTAAAGGATTGCCTAGCTACACTTCAGAAGGGAAGCAGAGAAGAGAAGAAATAGGTAGGGAACATAGGAGGAGCCCTTTATCCCCACCTAGTTAAATTCCACTGACTGGTAATAATAGAGGTAGAAGTAGGAAATGGGCTTCGGATAGTGATGGTTTTACCATTCCCTGTATATTCAGCCTCTCTTCTGTCCTTTCCCTCCCTAATCCACCCCAGTTCTGTTATTGTGCCATGTACAAAAAATTCACAGAGGTCACAGTCCCAAGTTTTATTTATAGACTACTGCCTGCCTCTTTGGTCAGTGAAGTCCAAGGATCCGAGTTCCCATCCCCACCTCTGAGCCTTACTTCTTCCTATGCTTTCTGGCAAGTCATTTAACCTCTCTAAGCCTCAGGTTCCTCATCTATTAAATGAATTGGTGAGACTAAATGACTTCTAAGATACCTTTCAACTCTAAGTCTATGATCCTTTACCATATCCTCTCTGTCAGTTAGATTACAGCTGAAAGCTCATTCTTTTTAGGAAGTTTTCCTTGATTAGCCCTTTCTATTTTCCAACCCATGAATGTAATCAATAACCCAGTTCTTTACTTCACTTCATTCATGTTGATTTTTTTTATCTTGTCCTGTTTGGTAATATATAACTCCTAAACACTTAGAGCATGCTTTCATTCCTCGGTGACTCCCACTCTTCTCCTAGTGTGGATCTGTTATAAGCCACGAATAAGGTAAATTGTTGAAAAGTTGAGAGAACCATGGAAGAAAAAGTGTTTTTAATGTTGTGAATAGGAAGTATAAAGTAGAACAAAGGAATGTTGGGGGGCGGAAAGGAAATCAGAGGAGTAATGGGCTCTTAGATTATTTTGGAATATACTTTTCTTACTGATTAATTCTTCTCCAGGGTGATTTCACCCTCACACCCACTCTACCCCTGGCAATTTGCATTTCTATAAGTAAGTTATTGACCTTAAGTTAGTAAACCACCACCCCAGCCCTGAGTGGGGGGAAAAAAACACAGAATTTTGCTGTATATCTAGTAGCTAATTAATGTGAACTAAGTAATTCTTTTTCTCCATGCAGATTGAGGCGGCATCATGCAGCCCGATATTGAGAAATGCAGACCTAGGGCCAGAAAGCCAGATATGGCCCTTTATGTGCCCAAAGCTCGAAGAGGTTCAGTGCTTCCCATATCAAGTCATCAGGAAATGAGCTATAGTCATCTGAACGCTGTAGTGAAGCAAGGGCAAGAAGAAAGTCATCTGCCCTCAAAGAATGATGTCTTCAGAGTCAGTTCTGAACTTCAAAGATCTATTAGTAATCCTAGCAGACAAGAACACAAGGCCAAGGATGGAAAGAGACCTAATTCAAAATCAAAAAAAGTCATACACTTGAAAGAAAGAAACAGAGGAAAATTCCACACTCAAAAGGGAACCCCAGAGTCCAAAGAAATGTTCAACAAAAATCAACAAAAGATCCCAAATCCTAGTAGTTTTTCCAAACTACCTTCACAAATACATTTTAAACCAAAGAAATTTATGGATTCCCAAACCAGCAATATGACGCAATCTAGTACAGAAACCTCTGAGACTCAGGCTTCCAGTAAACCATTCCAAACTGTGAAATTATGTGATTTCAGAAAGGAAGAACTAAGTGAGATGAGTTCTGCAGAAAGAGACTTGAAAAACAGTGTTAGTACTGATTGTAAGGTAGTAGAGACAGTAGCTAGTTCTCAGTTTTTAGATGAGCCAATAAGTTGCAGTTCTCTTTTGAATCCTGACTTGCTGGCATCTGCACAGCTAACCCCATGTTCTGAAATTGTGCAAGAAGTTATACATACAATAAGTGGTATACCGAAGCCCACCACTGAAGACATAAAGAACATTGTTATCTGGGGGAGCCCAAAGAGTGTCATTGATCAAGCATGTACAGACAACGAACCTAATGTCAGTGACCTAACTGATGCAGTGTTCCTCAGCAGTACAGCTGGCATCTTGAATCAGACAAATGTGGATAGCATATCTGGGGTTGGGGATCCTGTCTCTGACCACATGCACATAGTCAGTATATTAGAGAATTCCAATGACATTGTGGATTCAATTTGCATGAGTGGAGAGTCTGAGAAGAATGGTGACCCTGCTGATGAGTCGCATGTGTGCTATGAACCTGATAATTTAAGTGACTTTGCTGATGAGACATCTACAGGTAGTGAGCTGGAGAATGACAGTGACATCACTAAGCAGGCATGTATGAGCATTACAGATGGTATTTTTGATGAGACATGTGCGAGCAGCACCTCAACAGTTGTGGGTGGAATCTCTGAACAGGCATGTAGCAGCATAAACAGTTTGCTAGACTGTATGGGAGTAAGTACTTACATAACCCCTCTTCTAGTAGCTAACAGCTTAGAGTGTGGGAATGAAAACTCAGGTGACTTGACAGTTTGTACAGATGGTTACACCGAAGATGTTTCATCCAGTTATCAAGAGTCAATGGGAGGACTAACAAAGGCCTCGTCAGATTGTACCTCTTTAATACCTATAAAGAAGGACGCATCCAGCAATCATGGTTCCTGTTTAGACTCTGAACTCTGCGTGTTAAATAGGACAGAATCGCTTTCCAACAAGGCCTTGAGCGGTGATCTGGATTGTGCAGATGGTATCGCAGAGTCTTTGAATAATCTAAGAACCGGTGAAGAGTTCAAAACAGGTGAGAAAGATGACTCTGGGAAGGTAGAATATACTGTTTCTTCAGACAACCAATTGGAACTGAAGGCAGCTAATCCTTCCTCCAGTGATGAAAGTGCTCCTACAGAGGAGAGCTGGGATTCTTTGTTTAATGATGATGGAGATTGCCTGGATCCACGACTTCTAGAAGAGGTATGTTTAGATGAAATTGGTGAATCTGAGGATGTCTGTGGGTCTGAGACTACTCAGGAAAAGTGTGGTGTACATCCATGCTAACATAAAGTGATTCTTACAGACTTAAAATGACAAAGGTTCAAAAAAACCTATCTGCTAGGTCTTTTAAATAAAATCCATAGAATATAATTTTGATACAGTTAGCCATTGCCTGTGGGACTTGATGGAGAATGTTAATAAGGAATTCAGTGGTGGACAGTGGCTGCCTATTTGAGAGAGACAGAGGAACTTTATTGGAGAGAATAACTGTATAGGGACAAAATGAATATCAGATTGCCCCTATTTAGGATCATGAGTTTTCAGAGGGCGTACCCCCCCCCACCTCCCGCCCCAGCACATCCCCATCTGTTGTCTTAATTAGTTCCACAGAAACATGACACTAGGTGAAACACCATGGAGTGATAGAATTTAGAATTGTAAAGAACCTTAGAGATTCTCAAGTCCTGGGTTTTCATTATACCAAAGAGAGAACTAAGGCCCTGAGAATTTGAATTTCCCAAGATTAAATAGGTTTGTGGATTTGAAGCCAGGGCCTATGATTCTAAATCTGGAACCCTTTTGGGTAATTAGTCCCATAGGAAATATATTATAAATGGGGAATCCTTTATGAGGCAGCCAGAGTTCAGACTATGAAAACTTAAAATAAGTATTTATAGAGACCTCAGGGTATATAATCTTTATCTTGGTAATGAATGTTAAATAAAACAATGCAATTAGCATAATTAAAATTAAAAACAACTTGAGGAAATTCATAAGAATGATCCTTCCATTGTGATGAGAGTAAACAGATTGATCTTTGGGAAGTTAATGCTGTTAAGCCTGAAATGCTAGCCTGTATCATTGCTGACTATACAATTTTTATCCTGGGTGATCAGCTGAAGTATATTATACCCATGACCAATGTAGCATTGCAAATCTCTGCTATAATAATGTTCCTGCAAAGTAATATTGATTGGATGATGCTACGAGGGGTATCCCTCTATTGATCCCTTTCCCCCCACCACACACATATAGTATTGTGTTAGTCACTGTGAGTTGAGTTTATATTTGTAAAACATAAAGAAGACACTTCAACTATCCTCTAAGAGTTTACACTCTAAATTTAGGGAGACATAGTACAAAAAAAATCATAGGATTGATTAATGCTTGTACATTGTATACATAACATACAATTGAATAATGAAGTACTACTGTGTTGAGTGCTTAGTTTAAGTTATCACCTCTTAGAGCTGGTTAGGAAATGCTTCATGTAGAGGATAGCATTCTAAACTTAACTTAGCAGAATATAGAGGAAAATTAGATGACTAGGAAAAGGTTGTTCACGAGAGAACTAGCTTCAGAGGAAGCTTTAAATTTTAAAAAAATGGCTTGACTTGGGTGGAGAGCAAACCTGTATAAGGTGGCGATAAAGTCATTTGATTCGCTTCTTAGCTAACATATCAATTCAGTTCAACTCAAAAACATTTACTAAGTGCCTGTTATGTGCAGAGAACTATGCCAAGTACTGAGAGAGATAATACTTTAGATAAGACATAGTCTCTGGCCTAGTAGGGGGATGTATATTGTGCACTACAAATAACTAATAAAAAATAGTACTTCATGAGTGCATGAGCAAAATACAATGTGAGATCCAAAGGGGAAAGAGATCTCACTAGCTGCGGTTTGGGAAAGAATCAAGGAAGGCTTCCCATAGGACATAGCATTTGGATTGGTCTTTGAAGAATGGGTCGTAATTCAGCAGGTAGAGGCAGGGGGCACAAGGTAAAATATTCCAGGAATAGGCATCAGCGTACCTTAACAAAGGTGTGGAGGACAGCAAAATAATGTAGTGTTACTGGAACATAGCATGCATTGTAGAGACTATTGTAAAGAGGTTGGCAAGATAGCATAATGCTAGCTTTTGGAGGATCTTAAATGCAAGGCTGAAGAGCTTGAATTCTATATGGTAGGCAGTAGGAAGCAGCCATTGAAGCGTTTTTGGTCAAACTCCACCTGAACACCCCACCCCTCAACCCCCTGGCCTCAGCTAATTGTATAATGTATTAGACACTAGCAGATGATGGAGATACAGAATTTTATATAGAACATACACTCCTAAGGGTCGACTCTCTAGATTAAATAATGTGACATAAAAATCAAAGGATAAATGCTTGTACATTGTATATATGACATGCAACTGAATCCATGAAGTGCCACTGTGTTGGCTGCTAAATGTAAGGTTTCACCTCTTATAGCTGGTTAGGAGATACTTCATGTAGGAGGTAGCATTTTAAACTTAACTTAGAATGAAAATAGAGTATAGAAGTCAAATTAACAGAAACTAACTGGATATGAGAGCCTGGGGAACTGTGTGAATTGTGGTACCACTGATACAAGTCAAGTCAGAAAAGCAAGCAGGTTTTGAGAAGAAGATAATAAGTTCAGTTCAGGATATATAGAGTTTAAGATGCTGATGGAACTCCCAAGTAGAGAGGAAGAACTCTCCTTTTTTTTAACAGCTGGGGAGGTACATTTGGCACCCAGAGAAGAAGTCAGTGATAGAGGTTTGGGAGTCTTCTACACATACATGATAGTTGAAGCCATGGGGTTACCAAGAAAGACAATATAGAGAAAAAAGGCCAAGGACAAAACATGAAGCAACACTTAGATGGAAGAGGAAGTACCAGAACAGAAGAGAATAGGAGCAGCTAAACAGGTGGAAGGAGAACCAAGAGTGCCCAGTGTCTTGGAAGACACAGAAGGGGAGAACATCCAGAAAGAAGGTTGAACAACAGTGTTAAATGCTGCAGAAAGATCATCGACAATGAGAACTGAAATATTTATACACCTAAATGAGTATTGTTCCCTTCAAGGTAATTATCATAGGAAACTATACAATTATTCTAATGGTGCTGTCATTGTTGAAAACATTTTTGGAACTCCTCTTTTAGAAAAGGTCAGAACCTTTTGCCTTGCCTCACTTACAAGAAATCTTCATCCCTTGGGGGTGGATTTGACTTTTGCTAACAGCTAAATGACATTCCGTGCCAATTGTGAATAAGGAAGATGATCAAGCTGGGTCACATTGCTTTTGTTTGACTTTTTTTTTAACTGTAATTATGAAATAATGATACAGATTTTGTGCCTGTGCATGTGACTCAGAAGTTGATTATAAAGGCCAATAACTTGGTAACCAGTACCTATGAGTTTGAAGTCTCCAACCCATAATGGCCTGACCTCATGTAGGATGTGGAAACAGGTGCCAACTGGCATACTTGTCACCCACTATCCAATCCCAGGTCATAAATCCAAGGTGGATTATGGAAGGGACCTGCAGCAAGGGGTGGATGTTCTAGGGTAAGGAGCAGTCACAGGCTCTAGTTTGTGTACTGATAGAGGAAGAAGTTCAGGAGCAAGCAGCAGCTATGTGACTCAGAACCCCCAGGAGCAGAATGGGATCTCAGTTCTAGCCCAATCTGAAGCCTGTGGAGGAACAACCTGGACAGGAATCCCAAACTGAAGGGGAGCCTACAAGTCTGTCACTCCAAACCAGCTAGCTTACACTGATTAAATCCAGCAGCTTACTGTTGCTCAGACCCAAACCCGGGTCAGGAACTTGTGGAGCTCAGATCAGGGTGGGCAGTGATCAGACTATGCCCTGAATCAGACCACCCTCAAAATCCTGAAATAACAACAATCATCATCCCCCCCAAAGAAGAGCAGGACCAAACTGAAACTCCCCTTGAGAAGTCTTCAGAGCCTAGTCCTAACATCAAGTCCAGAGTCAAGATATGGGCTGGCACAATGAGCAAACAAAAAGGGAATCCCATCATCAAAGGCTGTTAGGTTGACAGTGATGCTCAAGATACAAATCTAGAAAAAGAGACTCCGAAACGTCTATAAGCAAAACCTTAAAAAAATACAGTTGAATTTGTGCCCCAATTCACCTAGAATTCTTAGAATAGATAAGCAATGATTTTAAAATGTTTTTATCAATGAGAGTGCTAGATGAAAAAATTGGAAAAGAAATGAGAGCTGTGGAAGGAAGAATTGATCTTAAAGAATATAATATTGGTCCTCATAGTGAGATCAACATTATCCATATCTGTTTGGTATTAATGATAAAGGAGATTCATATTCTTTTTTAAAAGGTTTCAATTTTTTGTCTAGGCTTGTCAGCAAAAAATTACCTATTGGTGTACTTAGTTTCTCTAGCTATTTTACTATGCTAAAGGTGAAGTCACAAACGTTTCTGGAGGAGACCTCAATGGGAAGTATACCCCCTTCCCATTAACTGGTGAGTTCTGACATCTGTTGAATTAAATACACATTTCATTGAAATGAGTATATTTTTAGTTATTTTATTACTACTTTCCATGGGGTTTTTGGTTAAAGAAGCATTGCTAGTGTTTATTGAAGTACTCAGTCAATGACATTAGGTGCTTACTATGTGCCAGGCACTGTGCTTATTGATGGGGATACAAAGAAAGACAAAAGACAGTTCCTTTTCTGAAGAAGCTTCCAGTCACATGGGGGAGACAACATGCAAAAAACTATATACCAACAGTGTATACAGGGTGGCCCAAAAGTCCTGGTGCTTTTAAAACTTTTAAAGCTTAAAACTGCACTAAGACTTTTAGGACACCTTGTATACAGGGTAAATTGGAGATATTCAATAGAAGGAAGTCACTTGCATTAATTCATAGCATTGACTTTGTGGGGTTTGTAACAGACTCACACATTCAAGGAACATATTTTTGTTTTATGTTTTTTAAGGGGCAGGCCGTCAGAAATTTTAAGTTAAAGCTTTCTCAGATGATGATGTGAATTATAGAAATCTTTGAAAGCCAGAACAGGAGGAGGAGGAGCCGTAGTGACAACAGTAATAACAGTTAACACTTAGATAGTCTATCACTTGATTTACAAGTTTACAGTTATATTCCCTCACTCAATCCTCCCAACAACCCTGGAACCTAGGTATGATTATCCTTACTTTTCAGATGAAACTGAGGCTGAAGAACATTAAGGGACTCACCGAGGGTCACATAATAAGTAGCTACTGACAGGAGAACATTGAAAGGAAAAAAGCATTACCTAAATTACCTACGAACATCACCTACAGTCGACCTAATGTATCCTGTGCTGTCTTGCGTGCCCTGTAACTCTACAAGTCATCCTCTTTTTCTTGATGCCACAGGACTAGGGGCTAGTACATTAAGTGCTGATGTAGGCATCTCCCAAAATACGGAAACCCACTTAACCGAGTTCTAATTTGTAGAATTCTTACATTGAGATGCAGAAAAAGCACTTTGAATGATTTTCCAATTTAGTGAGTTAGCTAATAACTTAGAGATTTTTCTCCTATTGCTCCCCTCATCATCCTCTTCCACAGTTTGTGGATCACAGTCTTCGTGGTCTTGTCACCCTATCCTTCTACTTCCATGGGCCACCATTGTACCATTCTTGCTCCTGCTACTGGTGCCACTTGGAAAGTGGCAATGTGGAATGAGGGAAATGGAAAGGTTTACTGAGAGCCAAGGAGTAGGGATTTTAAGAGGTTGGGAACAGGCTCAGAGGGAGTTGTTGGAGTCTGTGGGTTGAGCCCCAAGTAGTCCTCCAGTTTTTGCAGTAGTAAGTAGCAGGAGAGAGACAGCTATAGGCATTAGGGCCTGAAATTACAAGAACCACAGCCTCTGAAATGTGCCTCCCATTTTTTAATGTAAATCTTCGGAAAAGAGTATCAGCAAAATGCTGCCCCCTAGAAAACAACCCTTCTGTTTTAAAAAAAGTTTTTACTGGTGAGTTTTGTTTTCACATTACGAACATTTCCAGATTACCCCTACTCTGTGATAACTCTTTTGTGACAAAGTAAAACAATTCTGCAAAACTAACCGTACAGTGACTCCAGTGAAGGTGCAAGCAGCATTCAACATCTGTGAACCCCTCCATCTCTTTAAGTATTCTTAAAGTGAACAGGAAGATATTTTCTTTCTCATGCCATTGAAAAAAGAGAAAAGAAAAACTAATTCTTTGAAGCAAATATACATAGTCAAGCAAGATAGGTTTCCTCAGTGGCTATATATAGAAATATATGTTCCTCATTTTGTATCTTAAACCCATCACCTCTTGGTCAGGGGGTCAATCCCATGTCTTACCAGGACTCTAGAATCATTGATGATCATTGTACTGATCGCAGTTCTTATGGCTTTTAAAGTTGTTTGTCGTTGCAGTGTTGTTATTGTAACATTGTTCTGCTTCTGCTCAATTCATTATCGGTTTATAAAAATTTTCAAGATTGTTCTTTTTTATAATACAGATGTTATAATATAAATTGTCCTTCTAGTTATGTATTTAACTTTGCATCAGTTCGTGCAAATCTTTACCACGTCTCTTTGAAATCATCTCTTTCCTTATTTCTGACAGTATAATAGTATTCCATTGCATTTATGTGCCACAAATTACTCAACCCTTCCTCAATTGATGGGCATCCCTTTAGTTTCCAATTCTTTGCCATGACATAAAAGCTGCTATGAATATTTTGTTCACATAAGACTATTTTCTGTTTCTTTCAACTCTTTTGAATGTATCTGGGTCAAAGGGCATGCGCTGTTATGGTAACTTTCTATATACATAATTCCTAGTTGCCGTCCAGAATGGTTGTACTTATTCACAGATCTACCAACACAGTTCTTCCAGTATTTACTATAATGCTAAGATTAAATGGGAAACAATTAATCGAGGGGAGATCTTTGCAGAAAGTTTTTCTGATATGGGTCTGGTTTCCAAGATATATAAGGTTCAAATTTGTAACAGTAAGAGCCAAATGGCTAAGGATATGAACAGGCAGTTCTGAAGGGAAGAAACCTATAGGCTATCCATAGCCATATTTTAAAAAATGCTTTAAATTGCTACTTATTAGAAAAATGCAAATTAAAGCAATTCTGAGATTTCACCTCAAATCTGTCAGATTGGCAAAGATGACAAAAAAAGGAAAATGACCCTTCCGTTTGAGAAGGGACATCTGGACTTCTCTGAGCATCTCATTACCAAAGTTATAGATGTTGCAGAAACAGAACAAAAAATAATTGCTTAAAGCTTTCCCTTTTTTAACCTCCTTGTGGATATTGTATTTTTTAAGCATTCATATTAATTTTGGCCTGAATTAGACACTTTGCTCTCTTTAATAAGACCATTCTGCTCAAACATTTCATAGTTCAGGCTTTTTCTCAGCCCCTAGTCATGCAAGATTTTTTATATCTGTTCCAGCCCATCTTAACACATCTCTAATTCATTTTTGTTGTAAAATTGTCTGAATTAACATTTTTTATTGACCGCCTTAGTGGAGATTTATAGACTTTCACCTTCCAGCCATGGCATACTCTGATGCAGTCCCTTGGGGCACCAGGAAAGGAGTCTGATTGAATTATGTACGCCATTTAAGGACCTGTAGTCCAATCCATTTGAGTATGATGATTAGATCTCCAGGTCATCCATAGATAAGGAACATTAAGGAGATTTGTTACATTAACATTAACAAATTGCTCTCTTGTTTTTATGAGGTGACCTCTTCAAAATAAAAATATTCTTCCAAAGCTTCCTTGACATTTCTTGCCTAATAATTTTCTTCTGAATCAGTACAGAAGTCTTTACCCAGCATATTTGCTTCCATTTTAAATAAAGAAATTAAACAGTTCACATCACTGAACTGGAGTAGTAGAAAGAGCGATGTACTAGGAATCAAGATGTATATTGTAGTCTTGGCTTTGCCACCAACTGGCTAAGTGACTGAAGGAATCAGCTTGTCTGTGCTTCAGTTTCTTCATAGGCAATATGGACTGACTTATCTCTAATATCCCTTCCAACATTGATATTCTGTGTTTCTAAGATTCTAGGTTCCTATTACAAAAGCCTCCCATTCCGGCATTCCTAAATGAGGGGCTGAGGAGATTTGTATGGTAGTTGAGGTTTAATATTAACAGGAAAAGGAAGTTTACAGAAAATTTATTTATTGAGGAAACAGTTGATTCAGTTGAGCATAGTTTTCTTTCGTATAGGTCAGGGCTGTCCAAAATACGGCCCTGCCTGTGAGTTTTAATTTTCACGAGTGAAAAAATAAAATAATAATTTGCATGGAATATGGATTAGATTTTTTAATTGCATCACTAATAAATAATCTCATTGATGTTAATTTTCTTTGGTGTTTTTAAGCAGTATTATGGATGGAATATACCGCGTGGAATTTTCATTCGATCTGTGGGATGCGTTCCCTCTGTATGATGCAGACTAGTCAGTATGCACCTACCTTTATACTGTTGCGTTGTTGCTTTGTTGTTTTGTGTTTGCTTTCACGCTTTGCAGCTACACCTGTCGTATTGATGACGTACGTTCCCCCACTTTCTGTTAGTGTACTGTATTTTTTATTCTGGGTGCGGCCCTCGAATAATTATTTTATTTTAATGCAGCCCTAAGATTACCTAAGGTTGGACTGCCCTGATGATCCTACATGCTTTTGGTCTATAGGTCCCAAGCCTCAGGGCCCAGGTGATACTCCTCATGGTAGATATGCCCTACCATGCTTGCTAATCCAAGCTTTGTACCCAAGCAGTGACCATTCATTTTTACTAAATATGGTAGAATATAGAGTTCAGGGCTGATTTCCTGCATGAGGAAATTGAGGTTGATAATATGAGGCTGAAATGCTGATTTTATTGGAATTTATTCTTTGGCAGACTAGAAGAGAGGAATGATGATAAAATCATATTAAGCAAAAAAGAACTAAAATATTCCTATCAATTTAAGGATTCCCTAGAGTTACCAAAATCCTCTAAGAATGTAAATGCCCCCTAGGAAGGGTCGTACCTCTGTATTCCTTAATGTGAATTTCTTTAGTCAGAAATAGAAATAGAAGGCCATTTTGGTTTTGGCAAACAGACCCGTGTAGCCCACATTTGAAGTTTTATATTCTGTTTTAGATACCATATTTTATTTTGATTTTGTTTTTTTCCTTTTTTTATTGTAATTTTATTCATGTTGAACATTCCTTTTTAAAATTTTTTTTAATTCCAAATTCTCCCCTCCCTTCTGTTTATCCCACACACATTGTGAAGGCAAGTAATGTGATATCAGTTATACACATAAAGTCATACAAAATATATTTCCATATTAGCCATGTTGCCAAGAAAAAAAAAGAAAAAGAAAAAGCAAGAAGAATAATGAAAGTAAAAATCTCCTTCAATCTTCACTCATTGTTGGATAGGCCTCTCTGTACTTAGCTAGGATAATCCTCAGAAATCAGGCACAGTCTATCTCCAGGTTTGTATGTGAAACCTACCAGAGATCACACTCATTGTATTAGTCTTCAAGAACTCAGAGTTGCTTTCATCCCAAAATGAGTAATTAGAGAAGGACTTTGTGGATGAAAGAGACATGCGCTTAATAGCCGTAAACATATTTTTTGTATTTGAAGATAGATTTGTAGGAATGGTCTTCATTTTTGCTGATTGAGAAAGCTTCAGTCTGTACTTAGAGTTCATTAGATCTCTTTCTGGAGGGGAGATAGCATTTTTCTGAATCCTTTGGAATTGTTGTGGATCATTGTATTGATCAGAGTAGCTAAGTCTTTCACATTTGATCATCATTACAATTATGCTTTTACTGCGTGCATTGTTCTCTTGGTTCTGCTCGCTTCACTTTGTTTCAGTTCATATAAATCTTCCCAGGGTTTTCTGAAACCATCTTGCTCATCATTTCTTTTTTAAAGTTTATTATTTATTTTGAAGATTTTTTAAAATTTTGAGTTCCAAATTCTCTACCTTCCTCCAGTCACTTCCCTCTCACTGAGAGGGCAAGCAACATGATATCAACTATATACGTGAAATCATATTTCCGTATTAGCCATGTTGCAAAAAAAAGAAATGAGAAAATTATACTTCAGTTTGCATTGAGAGTTCATTCATCACCTCTCTGGAAGCGGGTAGCATTTTTCATCATGAATCCTTCATAACTGCCTTAGATCAGAGTAGCTAAGTCTTTCACAGTTGATAATCATTATGATATTGCTATTGCTATGTACAATATTCTCCTGGTTCTGCTCGCTTCACTTTGCATCAGTTCATAAAGGTCTTCCCAGGTTTTTCTGAAACCATTCTTATAGCACAATAGTATTCTATCACAATCATATACCACATCTTGTTCAGGCATTCCCCAATTGATGGCCAACCCCTTGATTTCCAATTCTTTGCCACCACAAAAAGAGCTATAAATATTTTTGTACATATAGGTCCTTTTCCTTTTCCTGTTATCTCTTTGGGATACAGACCTAGTAGTGGTATTGCTGGGTCATAGAGTATGCACATTTTTTAGCTCTTTGGGCATAATTACAATTTGTTTTCCAGAATGGTTGAACCAATTAACAACTCCACTACCAGTTCATGTATCATGTTGCCACATAGGAACATAAGTTTAACCTTATTGAGTGTCTTATGATTTCTCTTTATGTTTACCTTCTTATGCTTCTCTTGAGTCTTATGTTTGAATGTCACATTTTTAAATTCAGCTCTGGTCTTTTCATCACAAATGCTTGGAAGCCCTCTATTTCATTAAATATCCACTTTTTCCCTTAAAGGATCATACTCAGTTTTTGATGGGTGAGTTACTCTTCGTTGTAATCCTAGCTCCTTTACCTTCTGGAATATCATATTATAAGCCCTCCACTCTTAATGTGGAAGCTGCTAAATCTTGTGAGATCCTGACTGTGGCGC
Source organism: Trichosurus vulpecula (assembly GCF_011100635.1). Lineage (NCBI taxonomy): Eukaryota > Metazoa > Chordata > Mammalia > Diprotodontia > Phalangeridae > Trichosurus > Trichosurus vulpecula. The sequence goes on along the minus strand of NC_050580.1, from coordinate 77,025,957 downwards.
CACAATATTTGAATAATTTCTTTCTGGCTGTTTGCAATAGTGTCTCCTTGACCTGGGAGCTCAGGAATTTGGCTATAATATTCCCGGAAGTTTTCATTTTAGGATCTCTTTCAGGAGGTGATTAGTGGATTCTTTTAATTTCTATTTTATCCTCTGAATCTAAGATAGTGGGGCAGTTTTCCGTGATAATTTCTTAAAAGAAGATGTTTAGGCTCTTTCTTTGATCATGGTTTGCAACTAGTCAAGTAATTCTTAAATGATCTCTTCTTAATCTGTTTTCCAGGTCAGTTGTTTTTCCAATGAGATATTTATAATTTTTTCTATTTTTTCATTCTTTTGATTTCATTTGATTATTTCTTGATATTTCATGGAGTTATTCACTTCCACTTGCCCAATTCTGACATTTAAGGAATTATTTTCTTCACTGAGCTTTTTTACTGCTTTTTCCATTCTGCTTTTTAAAGAGTTCTTTTCTTCAGTGAATGTTTGTACCTCCTTTTTCATTTGACTAATTCTGCTTTTTAAGGAGTTTTTTCTTCAGTGAATTTTTGTACCTCTTTTTCCATTTGGCCAATTCTGTTAAAATGTTTTCTTCAGTAGGTTTTTTTTTTGTTTGCTCTTCCTTTACCAAAGCTGTTAATTGTCTTTTCATAATTTTCTTGCATCACTTTCACTTTTTTTTTTTCCAGTTTTTAGTCTTACCACTTTCTTTAACTTTTGCAGGAATTCTTGTTGGGCTTGTGTCCAATCTGCAATTTTTTGTTCCTTTGAGGCTTTGCTTGTAGCTTTTTCACACTGTCTTCTGAGCTTGTGTCTTGGTTTTCTCTACTACCATAATAGCTTTTTATGGTCAAGTTCTTTTTGTTGTTATTGTTTGCTCATTTTCCCCAGCCCATTTGTTGACTTTGACCTTTATGTTAAAGTTGGGTTCTGCTTACCTGGGGGTGGGGAGGCATTGTCCCAAGGCTTCAGGCTTTTTTGTGCTATTTTTGGAGCTAGTTCTGGGGGTCTGACTGGAAGTTTTCAGTGCTTCCAAGGTGGTGTGACATGGCAAGAAATGTGGGAGAAGTATGATCAGTGTTCTCCTGGTCTACGCTCTGGTCTTTACCCAGCAAGGGCCCCTGCTTCCCCGCAGCCACAAGTGCTCCTCTCTGCCTTGGGCAGAAAATTGCATATGGGCAACAGAGTTGCCAATAGCTCCAGGTCCTGCACCCAGAGCCAGCAAAGAGTCCCCTGTAATGTCTTTCTGACTAGTTGTCTGATTCCCTTATCATCTTTGGGCTGAGAGCTCCCAAAGCTGTTGCTGCCACTGCTGTCTTGGCTACCTCCAACACCCACTACTGGTGTTCCTGCTCTGCTCCTGGGCCTGCAGCCATCCCAGTGTTACAAACCTCTCCTGTGGACCTGCTGAATTGGCTTAGGCTGGTAGAACATCTCGCCCTATCTTTTGTTGGCTCTGCCACTCTAGAATTTGATTCGATTTGAGGCATTATTTTAAAGCTGTTTGGTGGGGAATATTGGGAGAGTTCAGATGGGTTGCTGCTGCCTCTGCTCTGCCATGATGGATAGCACATTTTTGGAAGAATATTGATAAACTAGAAAGCATCTTGAGGACAATGGCAAGAATGGTGAGAGATTAGGGAATTTTTAACCGGTAGAAGAGAAGGCTTAGTGGAAAGAGCAGTGACTGGAGTATGGACCAGATTTCAGAATCCCATCTCTGATGCTTCTACCCTATATCACTTCAAGCACGTCTCTTAACGTCGAGACTCAGTTTCTGTAAAATGAGGGGGTTGGACTCAGTAACCTCTGGTCTCTTCCAGCCAGGCTAATCTTATTTCTTTTATTGATAGGATCACTAAAGTAGTACAATAGAGGTATACTATATAGTTTATGTAGATTTTATTTTTGAAATATTTTTATTCTGTACTTAAACACCAAAAAAGAGCATTTCCATACACACAGCAGAGCACAAAAAAAGTGTTCTATATGAAACTGAATCTCCAATTTATACAGCTTGCTTTATTTTTTAAAAGTATATAATAAATTCTACATATTACTTTAAAGACTGTCCTGCTTATCAGTATTTCCTTCCAAATTTCCTTCTATTCTTTTATGTGCATTTTTAAAGTCAAAATGACTGCTTTTGAAAAGAGAGCGAGGGGCGAAGCCAAGATGGCGGCTGGAAAGCAGGGACTAGCGTGAGCTCCCCACCGAGTCCCTCCAAAAACCTATAAAAAAAGGCTCTGAACCAATTCTATAACTGCAGAACCCACAAAACAGCAGAGGGAAGCAGGGCTCCAGCCCAGGACAGCCTGGATGGTCTCTGGGTGAGGTCTATCCCGCACGGAGCTGGGAGCGGAGCAGAGCCCAGCATGTCGCGGACCAACCAGACCAGAAGCCGGGCGGAGTGTGCCCTAGCACCCTGAATCGGTGAGCTTGCAGCAGTTACCAGACTTCTCAACCCACAAACACCAAAGACAACAAAGGTTAGTGGGAAAAGCTGCGGGAGTGGAAGGAGTTCCTGGTTCGGCTACCACCCCGGGGGCAGCGGAGGTTGGGCGGCTACAGAAGTACAGCTGCAGTTGCTTCCGGCCCCAGGCCCACCAGATGGGAGGAATTAAGTGGCGGATCAGAGCAGGAGTGAAGAGCCTGCTGATGATCTAAGTCCAGTCTGGGTTGGGGGTTCTTGGGGAAGGAGGAGTGCTGGTGTGGCAGAGCTGGCGCTTCCCCCCAAGTGTGGAACACAGTTCTCTTAACTCCACAAGCAGTCATACCCCACTGAAAAACTCAAGGGTTAAGTTAGTTGGCTGGGAATATGGCCAGGCAGCGAAAATGCACCCAGATTCAGTCTCAGACTTTGGATTCTTTCTTTGGTGACAAAGAAGACCAAAACATACAGACAGAAGAAGTTAACAAAGTCAAAGAGCCTACAACAAAAGCCTCCAAGAAAAACATGAACTGGTCCCAGGCCATGGAAGAGCTCAAAAAGGGTTTGGAAAAGCAAGTTAGAGAAGTAGAGGAAAAATTGGGAAGAGAAATGAGAGTGATGCGGAAAAACCATGAAAAACAAGTCAATGACTTGCTAAAGGAGACCCCAAAAAATACTGAAAAATATGCTGAAGAAAACAACATCTTAAAAAATAGACTAACTCAAAAGAGTTCCAAAAAGCCAATGAGGAGAAGAATGCCTTGAAAGGCAGAATTAGCCAAATGGAAAAGGAGGTCCAAAAGACCACTGAAGAAAATACTACCTTAAAAATTAGATTGGAACAAGTGGAAGCTAGTGACTTTATGAGAAATCAAGATGTTATAAAACAGAACCAAAGGAATGAAAAAATGGAAGACAATGTCAAATATCTCATTGGAAAAACCACTGACCTAGAAAATAGGTCCAGGAGAGATAATTTAAAAATTATTGGACTACTTGAAAGCCATGATCAAAAAAAGAGCCTAGATATCATCTTTCAAGAAATTATCAAGGAGAACTACCCTGATATTCTAGAGCCACAAGGCAAAATAGAAATTGAAAGAATCCATCAATCGCCTCCTCAAATAGATCCCAAAAGGAAATCTCCTAGGAATATTGTCGCCAAATTCCAGAGCTCCCAGGTCAAGGAGAAAATACTGCAAGCAGCCAGAAAGAAACAATTCAAGTATTGTGGAAACATAATCAGAATAACCCAAGATTTGGCAACTTCTACCTTAAGAGATCAAAGGGCTTGGAATATGATATTCTGGAGGTCAATGGAGCTAGGATTAAAACCAAGAATCACTTACTGAGCAAAACTGAGTATCATGCTCCAAGGCAAAATATGGATTGTCAATAAAATAGAGGACTTTCAAGCTTTCTCAGTGAAAAGACCAGAGCTGAATAGAAAATTTGACTTTCAAACACAAGAATCAAAAGAAGCATGAAAAAGTAATCAAGAAAAAGAACAAGAAAAAGAAATTGCAAGGGACTTACTAAAGTTGAACTGTTTTGTGCATTCCTACATGGAAAGATGATGTGTATGATTCATGAGACCTCAGTATTAGGGTAGCTGAAGGGAATATGCATATATGTATATGTTTTTGTATACATGTATAAGTGAATGTATATGTATATGTATGTATATATGTATGTATGTGTATATGTATATGTATGTATATATGTATGTGTATATATATATTTATATATATATATATATATAGAGAGAGAGAGAGAGAGAGAGAGAGAGAGAGAGAGAGAGAGAGAGAGAGAGCAGGCACAGTGTGAGTTGAAGATGAAGGGAAGATATCTAAAAGAAATAAAATCAAATCAAGGGATGAGAGAGGAATATATTGAGAGAGGGAGATAGGGAGAGATAGAATGGGGTGGATTATCTCGCATAAAGGTGGCAAGAGGAAGCAGTTCTGTGGGAGGAGGGGAGAGGGCAGGTGAGGGGGGAATGAATGAATCTTGCTCTCATCAGATTTGGCCTGAGGAGGGAATACTATACATTCTCAATTGGGTATCTTACCCCACAGGAAAGAAGAGGGAAGAAGATAAAAAAAGGGGGGGGGATGATGGAGGGGAGGACAGATGGGGTGGAGGTAATCAAAAACAAACACTTTGGAAAGGGGACAAGGTCAAGGAAGAAAATTCAATAAAGGGGGATGGGTTGGGAAGGAGCAAAATATAGTTAGTCTTTCACAACATGAGTATTGTGGAAGGGTTATACATAATGATACGCATGTGGCCTATGTTGAATTGCTTCCCTTCTTAGGGAGGGTGGGTGGGAAGGGAAGAGGGGAAAGAATTTGGAACTCAAAGTTTTAAAAACAGATGTTCAAAAACAAAAAAAAAAGTTTTTGCATGCAACTAAAAAATAAGATACACAGGCAATGGGGCGTAGAAATTTATCTTGCCCTACAAGAAAGGAAAGGAAAAGGGGATGGGAGAGGAGTGGGGTGACAGAAGGGAGGGCTGACTGGGGAACAGGGCAACCAGAATATACGCCATCTTGGAGTGGGGGGGAGGGTAGAAATGGGGAGAAAATTTGTAATTCGAACTCTTGTGAAAATCAATGCTGAAAACTAAATATATTAAATAAATAAATTTAAATAAATAAGAAAAGGGAAAAAATTATTTCTTTTACATCATGTATCATGAATTTAGACCCCAAAATTGTTACTTTCAGAGTTTTAATTTCTCTATTTAAAGAAATTTTCTTGAGTTTTCCTTTTTTGATGTATTAGTACTGCTTTTCCCCATGACTCACAGTAACCAAGGCAACTTGAGCTTATGAGTGGAAGAAGAGGAAAAGTAATGCCAATATTTTTAAAAATCAAGCATCTTGTAAAGTAGTTTTTCTCAAACACAACACAAATCAGATTCTTGATAAGGCATGAGTTTGGGGAACGTAGCTGGCCTCCCCATGAAGTTCACACAGTCATTAAATTCAGAGTGCACAGTCTTAGCATCTCTCAGGTGGAAGGTTCTCCATCCACCAGGGGCTGCAAGGGAAACAAGATTCTCAGCGCCCCCCTTCAAGAAAGTTAGTAGGGTTGGAGAGATAAGATACAGAGATGTTACTTAAAACTATACAAATGATCATACAAATTTGGAGGACATCTAAAAATTCTGTAAGATGTAGGGGAAAAAAAGTGTTTTTTGATATTATTGGTAATATTGCAGTTAGAATTAATCAAGAGAGCTTAGTAGTGAGTTTGAGCTAACAGAAAAATTTAAAAGTACCTGAAGAAAAGTATAGATAGGAATAGAATTAAGACTAGATTGACTCTTGATCTGTTCCTACCTGTCCCCTAGGTATCCAAATATTTAACAAGTTATTCATTTCTTTTTTTAGCACTTCTCTGATATGAGGGGAAAGGCATACATATTTCTTTAAAAAATAAATTTGATATTTCTGTTTTAAAATCACCTACATTTCTCAGTTTCTCCCCCTCTCAGAGGACCATCTCGTATAACAAAGACATTTTTTTAAAGTTCAGCAAAACCACCTCTGTAAAGAAAGGAAGAGAAGAGGCAGATGTTTTTCAGTCAAACAGTCCTGTGTAGATATCACCCATCCTTGAAAAAAAATGTTCACTTCATCCTCCCATCCCCTCAGGCTATCATCTTGGATCTCCCTGGCTTTCACAACTAAATCCTATGGAAAAAAGCTATCTGTCTATACTTGTTGCCTCTACTTTTTCTTCTCCCTGTAACTGCTGTGGCCATGCAACTTCCTAGCAAAGCATGGGATAAATAGCATTCAACTTGTCCTCATTTAATGGAGAAACTGAAACATCAGGTTGAAGCTTAGGCCTATAGTAGCAGTTGGGGGAAAGGAGCTCACTAGCCATTTGGTAGCTTCTTGTTTGAACTAGTCTTTCTAACTACTGGCTGCTAAGAGTACTGTTGTTTCTGTTCATGCTCTCCAAATTTGGCACCCTAGCTCTGAGCAGTAGTATGTAGCACATGAGCTGAGGCAGCTATCCCAGCTCTATTTGTACTAATGAGTTGGGTCTCCAGAGTGTTGCTACTTGGTCCACTCAGGGGCATCCAAGGGGTGAAGGGTTGTCTTTGCTAGGGCTATAGTATTTCACAAGTCCCCACCAGTGTGCTTCCCAGTGATTGTCAATTGAGAATCAAGTAGTCAGCCAGACTCAATTAGCTTTTAGAAAAAGGATATTTACTTAGATGGTATAATTGAGGTAAACATTCCCCCAGAAGCCTGTGGCATGTTACTACTAATACATTCAGAGGTCAAGGAAAAGTGGCTTCCAGCTTAGAGAGCTCATGTGGCAAAGGGTAACTCACAGCTCCTGGAAGTTCTTTTCCTGGAGTCCTGAAGGTGTGTCCTGGTAAATGTTTATTAAGTCGGGGTGGGTGGGGGAGGGAGAAGGGGGGGGGGTATGTTGCTAAGGTCCATGTGTGAGTTTAATCTGCATTGTCTTCATTTTCCTTTACTTTCTTAAGTTTGTACAATCAACAAAACAATGTCAAACTTTGATTTGTAGCATTTGGGATTTCCAAAGTATAAATGCCCACAGTGAAAGTTTGCTGTGAGGAGCAAATGAGATATTTATAAAGCATTTAGCATAGTCTGTGGCTTAGTAAATACTTGTTCCATTCTCATTCACCATATCTAGTCATTTGCTGAATCTTATCAATTCTTCAGCATCTCTTAAATCTGTTAGACCTTACACATAGTAGGTGCTTAATTAATGATTCTTGACTTTAGTTCCCTCTAGTTCAGACCAGTAGCACCTTTTATCTGGACTGTTCCAGTAGCTGCTGCTGCTTTTTTGAATTTATTTAGTATTTTATTTTTATTTTTCCTTGGTTACATGTAAGAACAATTTTTAACATTCATCTTTAAAACTGTGAGTTCCAAATACTCTCCCTTCCTCCCTCCTCCCACCCACATCAAGAAGGCAAGAAATTCTATCTAGATTGTACATGTATAGTCATGCAAAACATTTCCATATTGGTCGTGTGGTGAAAGAAAACATAGACTCCACCCCCCAAAAAAAACCCTCAAGAAAAATAAAGAAAGTTAAAAAAACTATACATCAGTCTGTATTCAGACACCATCAGTTCTTTTCTCTGGGCGTGGATGTAATTTTTCTTCCTAAGTCCTCAGTGTTGTCTTGGATCATTGTATTGCTGAGAATAGCTAAGTCATTCACAGCTGATCATCTTACAATATTGCTGTTACTTTGTACACAGTACATTTCACTTTGCATCAGCTCATGTAAGTCTTTCCAGGTTTTTCTGGGAGCATCCTGCTCATCATTTCTTATAGCACAATAGTATTCCAACATAATCACATATCACAATTTGTTCAACCATTCTCCAGTTGATGGGCATCCCCCCAATTTCCAATTCTTTGCCACCAGAGAAGAGCTGCTGCAATTATTTTTGTATGTATAGGTCCTTTCCCTTTTTGCTTTTTAACTTTTTGGATGTAGACCTAGTAGTGGTATTGCTAGATCAAAGGGTATGCACAGTTTTGTAGCCCTTTGGGCATAGTTCCAGATTGCTCTACAGAACGGTTGAATTGGTTTACAACTCCAACAGTACATTAAGGTCTCATTTTTACTGCATCCCCTCCACCATTTGTCATTTTCCTTCTCTGTCCTATTAGCCAATCTAATAAGTATGAGGTAGTACCTCAGAATTGTTTTAATTTGCATTTCTTCAGTCAATAGTGATTTAGAACATTTTTTCATATGGCTATATAGATAGCTTTGATTACTTCCTCTGAAAACTGTTCATGTCTTTTGATCATTTGTCAGTTGGGGAATGGCTCTTATTTTTATAAATTTGACTCAGTTCTCTATAGATTTGAGAAATGAGGCCTTTATCAGAGAAACTTGCTTCAGAATTTTTTTTCAGCTATTATTGCTAACTGTATTTACTTACCTCCATCCTATCTGCACCCCCCAGTTTATTCTGTTCTCTCTCCTTTCATCCTGTCCCTCCTCAAAAGTGTTTTGCTTCTGACTACCCTCTCCCCCAATCTGCCCTCCCTTCTATCCCACACCCCAACCCACCATCCACTTCCCCTCCTACTTTCCAAGATAGATTTCTGTACTCAGTTGAGATAGTATTTGTTATTCCCTCTTTGAGCCAATTCTGATGAGAGTAAGATTCACTCCTCTCACCTCCTCCCTCTTCCCCTCCACTCTAAAAACTTTTTCTTGCCTCTTTTATGTGAGATAATTTACCCCATTCTACCTCTGCCTTTCCTTTTCTCCCAGTACTTTCCTCTCTCATCCCTTAATTTTATTTTTTTAGGTATCATCCCTTCATATTCAATTCACACCTATGCCCTCTGCCTATATATACTCTAACTGCCCTAATAATGAGTAAGTTCTTTTGAGTTACAAGTATCATCTTCTCATGTAGGAATTAAACAGTTTAACCTTAGGTGATTCTTGATTGTAATCCTAGCTCCTTTGCCCTCCAGAATGTCATATTTGAAGCCCTCTGATCTTTTAATGTAGAAGCTGCTAAATCCTGTTATCCTGACTGTGGCTCCAAAATAACTTGAATTGTTTCTTTCTGGCTGCTTGCAATATTTTCTCCTTGACTTGGGAGCTGAGGAATTTAGCTATAATATTCCTGGGAGTTTTCATTTTGGGATCTCTTTCAGGAGGTGATCAGTGGATTCTTTCAATTTCTATTTTACCCTCTGGTTCTAGAATATTGGGTCAGTTTTCCTTGATAATTTCTTGAAAGATGATATCTAGGTTCTCTTTTTGATCATGCCTTTCAGACAATCCAATAATTTTTAAATTGTCTCTCCTGGATCTAGTTTCCAGGTCAGTTGCTTTTCCAATGAGATATTTCACATTGTCTTCTGTTTTTTCATTCTTTTGTTTTTGTTTTATTGTTTCTTGATTTCTCATGAAATCATTAGCTTCCATTTGCTTAATTCTAATTTTTAAGAAATTATTGTATTCAGTGAATTTTTGTACCTCCTTTTCCATTTGGCTAACTCTGCTTTTTAAGGAGTTTTTTCTTTTGATGAATTTTTGTACCTCTTTTTCCATTCAGCCAGTTCTGCTCTTTAAGGCATTCTTCTCCTCATTGGCTTTTTGTACCTCTTTTACCATTTGGCCTACTCTGTTTCTTACGGTTTTATTTTCTTGAGCATTTTTTATGTCTCTTTTTCCAGACTCTTGACTCTTTCTTTGTGATTTTCTTGCATCACTCTCATTTCTCTTCCCAGTTTTTCCTCTACCTCTCTTACTTGATTTTCAGAATCCTTTTTGAGCTCTATCGTGGCCTGAGACCAATTCCTATTTTTCTTGGTGGGTTTGGATGCAGGAGCTTTAACTTTATCTTGTTCTAGGTATGTGTTTGGATCTTCCTTGTCACCATAGTAACTTTCTGTGGTCAGAATTTTTTCTGTTGTTTGTTCATTTTCCCAGCCTATTTCTGGACTTTTAACACTTTGTTAAAGTAGGGCTCTGTTTCCAGGGTGGAGGGTGTACTGTCCCAAGCTTCAAGGTTTTTGTGCAGCTATTTTGAGAGATACTTCTAGGAGCATAGAAGTTTTCAGTTCTTCCAAGGTGGTTTGATCTAAGGAGAGAGGTTTACTCCTCTCATGGCCTATGGCCTGGTCTTTGAGTGACTGCTAGCACACTTTCTGCCCTCGAGGGTCCCTGCTCCACTGCAGCCACAAGTTCTGCTATGTCAGTGCTCCTCTTTGCCCTGGTACTGCCACCCAGGACTGTGACCTGGATCTGAGTATGGGCGAAGCAACAGTCCCTTCTTCTAACCAATTGTTCAACCCTGTTACCATCTGTGGGCTGAGAGCTCTGGAAGCAACTGCTGTCGCTGCTGATTCAGTTACTCCCAAGGCCTGCTTCTGGTTTGCTGGGGCGCAGTCTGTGCCAGCATGGCCTGTACTGGACTGTAGTCCTCTCTTACCCAAGTGCAACAGGCCTTTCCTGCTGGCTTTCTAAAGTTGTCTTTGGTTGGAGAATTATTTCACCCTATCCTTTTGTAGGTTCTGCCGCTCCAGGGATTGTTTTCTGGCGTTATTTAAAGCTGTTCGGAGCAGTTTTAGGGGGAGCTCAGGCGAGTCACTGCCTTTTCTCCACCATCTTGGCTCCGCCTCCCTGTTGCAGTAGCTTTTCAATCAGGCTCCCTGCATCCAGTCTGTCCATTCTCCAGGCTGTCCTCCACACTGCTGCCAAATTGATATTCCTAAAGTTAAGATCTCGCAGAATTACTCCCCTGCTCAAGAAGCTTCAGAGAAGTTCACGCCCCAGGATGAAGTACAGAATCCTCCCTTTGGCTTTTAAAGGCCATCACAGTCTGTCACCAGCCTGTTCTCCACACATACACACACACAGTACTTAAGCCAAACTGACTTATGCGCTGTTCCTTGTGTACAGCCTTCCATCACCTCCTCTACTTTTGTATCAGCTGACCCCTATGCCTGGAATGCTCTCCTTCCTTACCTCTGCCTTAGGGAGCCCCTCCCTTCCTTCCTGGCCCGCTCAAGGGCTGCTTCCTTCCAAAGAAGCCCTGATTCCTCCAGCTGTTAGTGCCACCTGGTAACTTTGTATTTATTTTACAAAGAGCCTTGAGGGCAGAGACAGGCTAGATTCTCCTTGTGCAATCCCCAGCACCTAACAGTTTCTGACACATAGTAGGTACTTAATAAATTCTTGTTGAGCAGTAGAAGCAGCAGCTCTGAGTTGTTTTCCTCTCTGCTGTAGCTGCTTTGAATATAGCTGCACCAGCCGTGCGAATTAACAATAACAGCAAGTGACATTTCTGTAGTCAGCATCCCCATGTGCCCCAAGGATCTTCTCAACTCGTCCAGGACATAAGTTAACCAGCTGCTGGGCCTGCCATCACTGCCAGCACTATCACCTAGTGTCTTACTGTTTGTTTATATGCACAATAAGGCCGTTTAGGGCAGCCAGGTGATGCAGTGGGCTTAGAAACAGGAAGACTCAACTTCGTGAGTTCAGATCTAGTCTTGGACACTTACTATGGGACCTTGGGCAAGTCAACTCTGTTTGCCTTAATTTCTCATGAGTTTAAAAAAAAATGAGCTGGAAAAGAAAATGTCAGACCACTCCAGTGTCCTTACCAAGGAAACCTCAAATGGGGTCACAGAGAGATGGACTAGACTGAAACAACTGAACCACAACAACAAAATATCATTTGCATGGGATTTGAGGAAAGCACTATGTTGGGAGTTAGCAGTCAGGTAGCATTTATTAAAGCACCTACTATGTGCCAGGCACTGTGCCAAATGCTGCCAATACCTTGTTTTATGACCTTGAGTAAGTCAGTTTCTCTAGGGCTTGTTTCCTTATCTCTACAGTGTGGATAAGACTTCTTCACAGAAGTGTTTTTATGGTCAAATAAGATAGTAGTACCAAAGCATTTTACAAAGTATGAAGCTTATGTGAATGTTAGTATTATTTGACTTGGGGGCTGAATAGAACTGATCATCCAAGAATTCCATTCCTCTTGTGTGTTTCTCTTTTTATGGCTCGAAACCAAACAAAACTATTCTTTTTTTTTTAAGCAAATAAAAATAACAATCCAGGCATCTTTCTCGTTCTTGCAGCTCAGCAGTAAGTCATGGCCAAAGCAGGTGAGGTGTCCTGAATTTGTTTTCAAGGCTGGACCCTTAGGTCATAAGAATGCTGAACTGAGTTATTTGGAAGTTAATTGAGCTCTGATTCTATGACTTTGTGGGGATTATTCATGAATAAATGAAAGAGGTTTGCTGGAAGCTTAGATTTAACTCAATGCTTTATGAACAGCAGGACTGGTACACTCCTCAGTGTATGCTCATAAGCCAGAACTCAGATGTTCATTCATACTGGCTCACAGGCTGCTGAATTTCCCCTGTATCCTCTGTCAGTCTCTCAGTCTTCCTCCTCCCAGAAATATTTCAGATTGGTCTGACATAATCAAAAATGCATATGAAAAGACAGGTTTTTTTTCTGACACATCTGGTCTCTCCCTTCTCGGAAGTATCAGAGCATGTTGTGCCTTTCTTACACACTTATCCACCATGTTCTAGTTTGTATTACAGGATATTTATGTACATGTCTTATCTCTCCAACTAGATCTTCTTGAGTGTAAGGATGATGCCTTATTTAACTTCCATTTCTTTCTGTTCTTGACACAGTATGATGCAAAAGCAGGCACTTTATATTTGTTCAAGCAAGTTATACATAGAATGGGAAGACAGCATTGACCCAAATAAGTGAACTGCAAGTTACATTGTTAGATCACTTAGCACAGGATGGGGAAACTACTGATAGATCTCTTAGCTGGTTGCTGCTGCCTTTGTATCTCTTCAAAGATTTTGAGGATTCTGTAGAGCAGTAGTGTCAAACTCAAACAAAAAGGAATCCCTATAGACCGCACAGTGACTTAGAAAACCAAAAGTTAATATTATCTATGTTGTATTGTATTTTCATTTATTTTCTTAAACATTTCCCAATTACATTGTAATCTAGTTCAGGCTACCTCTGCTTGTAGAGGGTAGGAGTACAGTCATCAGCAACATTCCCTCTTCTACTCTATTTAAGAACTTAATAGATTCATAGGATTTAGAACTAGAAGGGAAATTAAAAATCATTTCATTGTCTTTATTCTGCAGATGATCCGAGGGGATTAAGTTATCCAAAATCATACAAATAATAACAGAGCCAAACTGCGAAGGCAGATCCTCTGATTCCTAATCTAGCTCCATTTTTACTTCACCACTCTTCCTCTCTGACCCCAACCTGATGGTCTCAAAGCTTCAGAAAAATGAAAAGTAGTTCAACCTAAAAAAATGTTAGGAACTTCTGAAATAGTCCATTCTGGGAATAATAGGGAATTTTGTCCTGTAGAATTCTGTAAGATTCAGAACAAAAAATAAGTATGTTGACATTATTGGTAATGATGGAATGACTGGATTTAGTCAGAAGGAAAGCTTAGTAATGGGTTTGAACCAATGGAAGAAGAAAAAGTTCCTGGGGAAACTTCATTCTGCAGAATAGGAGATCAAGTTAAGACCCGCATGACATATGGCGTTAGGAGCTAAGGTGAGGCCGCCCCTGAGTCTTCTTGGTCCCCTTCCTGCCCTCTCCCACAGGGGGCCAAAATGTTTAACAAATAGCTCATTCCTCCTCTTTATACTGCACAAATAGGTAAGAAGATGTATTTCTATTTTTAATTCAATGCCCTCTACAAATTTGTTGAACTTGTTAGTCATGCGTTCTTTCAAATAGTTGATGAAGATGTTAAATATGAAGGGCCACAGACAGCTTCCTAGGACACTCAACTAGAGACCTCCCTCCAGTCTGAACCCCTTACTGACTATCCTTTGTATCTGGTCACTCAGCTAGTTCACAGTCACCAAACTATATTGTAATTCAGCTCATATCCCTCCTTTTTCTTTCTGCAAAGAGACATGACAAAATTTGTCAAATATTTTGCCGAAATCTAGATACACTTTGTCTATAGCAGTCTCTTAATATACTATCATCCTTGTCTTCCTTCCTCTCCACCCCTTTAACCTTGAACTACACCCTGGCCTCTTCACCTGTGATAGATGAGGTTTCAGGAGCCTTATCTTGCTGGGGAACCAGGCCTACACACCACTTTAAGCCATTGCCTCACTGTGTTACTACCTACTCCCTGGCCACCATCTTCATCTTAGCTCACTGTAACCTTGGCTTTGGGTCTTGGGGGTCTGAAAGGGGAACTTTCACCTCACCTTGCTGAGAACTCGGTCTCCTCTGCACTTCTTTGCCTTGTTCATATCTCGCCCAACCCTTCTTCTGGCTCCTTTATGTATGTTATGTTTTCCCATTGGAATGTAAGCTCAATGAGGGCCAGGACTGTCTTCCTTGCTTCTTTTTGTAACCCTAGTGCTTAGTAGCATGCCTGACACAAAGTAAGTGCTTAATTAGTACAGTCATTAGTAGGCATTCTCCCCTTTTTTGAAAATTAAGACATTTTGCCATTTAACAGCTCTGGAGCATGTCTCCCAGTCTCCACAATCTTTTAAACATTGACAGTGGCTTAGCAATCAGGACTCTAATATGCATAGCTTGTCCAGACCTGGTTATGTGAACCATCGAGGGCAACTGTGTGCTCACTCGATATCTCCTTACTTAATCTTGTGCTTCAATTCACTGTGAACCATTTTTGTTCTCTTCTTTTCAGTACAAAGGAAGTACAAAGTTAAGTAGTTCTGTCTTCTCTCTGTATCCCATTATCTTTATCTCATATCTCCTAAGTAGGGGTTCTAACCCTTCTTTGATCCTCTTTTTCCTAATTTAACTTTAAAAATAAAAAGCCCCTTTTATTGTCCTTAGCATTTATTTCTAACCTCAGTTCCCTCTGAGATTTGATACTATTCTTATAGTAACATATCATACTTTTTATTTATTTTCCCCATTACTTCCCCTTGCTTCTACCTTATATATGTTTTTTTAAAGTCCAAAGTCAAATTCCCTGGGGAAACATTGGTCCATTTAAATAGCCCCCTCTTTTCTGATGCATTATAATTGTTACTGTTGGCATCTTCGGAATTTCATTTTTTAGAGCTTTTCATCCCCCTTGGTGTGACTTCCCGTATGTAGGCCATGGGACCCTAACTATCCTCTGAACCCTTTGAAAACTACTTTTCTAAAATTTAGGGTTATGTGACAAAATATGCCTGGCTTTCTTCTTCTTTTCTATCATCAACACCAGGATGGAGCAGTTACTTTTCCCAAAGGTTCCCATCTTCACTACTTGAGCCATGGATTTTTTCTTGTTGGCCAAAATCAGGTCCAGAATAACATTTTCTCATGTTGCTTGAAATTTTAAGTAAGGCAAGCCAATTTTTTCATTCCCTTAATTTTAACAGGATTCTAGAAGATGTCTGGATAACTGAAGTCTCCTATCACTTTTATATCAGATTTTCATGCCAGGCTTGTTATCTGTCTTTTGATGTATTTCACATTTATTTCCCTCTTTCTTTTTCTTAGGAATTCCTCTGGAACACCTCATTTATTTCCTCCTTTCCAGTGATCTGTTGGATATTCCCACAACATTATCACTTCTATTGATCATCATCCAAGTACTCTTATATCTTATTTTCCCCTACTTTGATTCCTTAATTTCTTCACATGAGTATATCTTTTTAACATACAATTCTATGACCTTCTTTATTGATTCTGTTTTCCTTTTTGAATAAGGTAGACCTTTTCAGAGTCATATTCCAGTCATGATTCCCACCTTACCAAGTTTCACTGAGGTGAAATATGCTTTTTTGTATTGGGATATCCACTTCACTTTCCTTATTATTACTTATACTTTATATATTTGTGCATAAATCCCTAAGACCATAAGATTATAACTTACTTTTTTCTTGGATTTTTTATCTTTTATGAATTATCAGATATTCCTATTGCTACTCTCTGTGTTGAATTTGTTAGCCTTTGAGATAATCTAACTTGGCAGAGGTGTGTGGACAGTTTTCTTTTTTATTCCAGTTAAAATCTTTCTGAGCATATTTGCCGGAATACAGTAAATATGTACTTGTCAACCTCCTGGACCAAAAGTCTGTCATTCTTTTATTTTAAGCTGTCATCCAGGAATCTAAATCCCATTCTTAACTACCATCTTAATCAATTGTTCACTTCCCAAGTCTGCCTTTCTCTTCTGAAGCCCATGCCTTAAATCAGCAATTCTGATAAAAACCCAACCTGTGTCCCTAAGGCCTAAAGTTTCTTGCCCATGACTTCACAATTCCTAATAGTGCTTTCTGGGTTTCGTATAGCAGCATCATTTGTTCTTACATGAATCACCAGACATGATTTCTCTTTTAAACTAATACATATCATTAAGTTGGAGTACTTGTTTTTATTTCCAAGATGCGTTGCAGATAGTTAGGTGTCAGTAGCTAGCCATCCTAATGTACTTCAGGATTCACGCTGCCTTTTTACAGAATTGTGCACACATCAACAGAATAGAGTCGATGCTGGAACTTGGAGCTTTTGAATATCTTTCTCTTGTTGTTTAACCTATTCAGTTACGTTGTTCATATTCTCTTTCTCTTTAAACTTAGAATTAGGGGTATGTAACAACAATTCATTTTTCAACCACATACTCTATATTCTTAAACCCTCATCCTCTCTTCGTTTTTGGTTCTCTTCTCCATCAGAAGGACATGACTTGTCACTCTCCACACTTTATCTATTATTTTTGACTTGGAGTGTCAAGGAATACACGTTTGGGACTGTGGTAAAGGGTAGGAACAAGCATGGTGAAGCTTCTGAGGAACAGCCTACCTCTTTGCCACTATATCAGGGTGAGGTAACCTTGGGTAGTCACTGTGTTCTGGCCACTGACAAATGGGAAGCATAGTAGTCAGCGTACCGGTTTTACTGCTGCTTTCTACATCCCCACTCCCATTTGATGGACTTGGAGATCTGATTTTACCAAACAGGTATCAATCAATCAGTGAACAAGCATTTATGAAGCACCTATTATATACATGGCCCCCATAAAAGTTCTCCCAATGGAAAGAATTTTATATTGATTCCATTTCAGCATTTGAATAGGCCAAGAATAAATCTTTTCAATTGACTTTTAGGATGTCAAAATTTACATTTGTATTACTGTTTCCCCCACTAGCCCTTTACAGATCCATCACTTCAGTCTGGTCAAGATGATTCCTTTAGGTATCTTCAAAGCCATTGGCCCTGAGTATACCTCCTTATCCCATTTACCTGGGAAAAAATTCTGTTTCAAGGAAATTCTTTCATCCTCTATTTCAGCCTTCTTAACTAGGTCAACAGAAAGTAAATAGGGTTTTTTTCCTGTTTGTAAATTGAAAAAGCACACACACTACATGATGAATCTGATCAATAAGTACAAAAATGACGAGTGTCATTAATCCATCTCCAGAGCCAGGGGCCACAGTTCATTCCCTAAAACACACCACTTATAACTCCTCACATTAATCAGTCTTTATTTCCTTACATGCTGACACATAGGTGAAAATTCAGTTTCTAGTGCTACCTGTTCTCGCTGGAAGTTCATTAAAAATCATAAGATTTTATAAAAGCCTTATTCCCATCATTATCCCCATCATGTACAATCTTAACAGTAAAAAGGCTAGAGTCAGGGAGTAGGGGCTGAATGAACAAAGAAGGTATCCACATAGGAGAGGAATTTACAATCATTTGGCTTAATGGTTCAGTCACTGATGTGTTTCCTCCTCCTCCCTAGTTATCAGGGAGTTCGAAGAACAGGAAGAGTCTCCAGGAACCTAGATTTGATTATTACAACTATGAAGCTCGTGAGCTTGACATCAGCGATTGTGAACTTCCTCATGTCATTGAAATCTATGACTTCCCTCAGGAATTTCGCACCGAAGACCTCCTACGTGTCTTCTGCAGCTATCAGTGAGTGTTCTTGCATGTTTGGGGGTGGTAGGGGGGCTTGGGTTAAAGATATTTTGATAAGCCTTCTTCAAACACTTGTATATCTTCAGTTTTCCTAAGGATGACTACAGCTTCAAGTTAACTTATGTCCCTAAAGTTTAGAATTTTTTTTTCTACCAATACTGTCATCAAAAATAATTCTCCACAATTAATGACTTTTCAAACTCTTCCAAGCTCCTTAAGATACTGGTTAGTCTTTATAGACACCCTGTGGCTCAGATCATTTCTCACTCAAAGATCTGTTACCCTTAACTTACTCTCTTTACATTTGCTCCTTTAAATGGTGGAATGGTTTCCAATTGGCCATGCTATTTTTTCTGAGCTCTTAAAGGAGTCCAAACTGTTTCTTGTAGCATGTCTGTTGATCTCACTATGTGTCTGGACTCCCATCTCCCCTAAGTTTGCCTTAAATTTTTCTGACTGCTTCTTTTTGGCTTCCACTAAAAGGCTTGCCACTCCTACTTGGATAGGATCATGCAGCTATCAAATACTTTGCTTAGATTTCTTCATCCTGAGCATACCATTTTCTCCCATATCTCTTTAAATTAACTGTCCTCAACTTGACTCCATCATTTTTTACTACTCTCTGCTAAACCTTGTAAAGATTAGTGTGGGAAAAGATTACTGTAGTGGTTTGGCCCTGTATCTAGCTAGGACTAACAAATTTTCCCCCCACAGAATATTCTGTAGTGTTGAGTTCAGTCTTTTTCTAAATAACTTTGTAGTAAAGAATTTTATTCTTTTGTTCCCACAAATCCCAAAGGATCTCTCTGCTTCTTTACCTATTCACATTTAAATTTAATCATTCCCTTAAGAACCAATACTTCAAGTCCTTGAATTATTTTTGTTTTATTTCTCAGAAGTTTCTACTACTTTTTCATCTGCTTTTACCCTGCCAGTTATTTACTTTGAATATCAGTTCTTTTGATTATATTCACAATTCTTAATTTTAACATTAAAGTGCCATCTATTTCTTATCTGGTTAACAAGTATTTATTTAAAACCTGTTTTTTTGATAATACTTGCCTCTATCTTCTCTTCCCAAATAAGTATTTTCCTCACTCTCTCTGTCTTTAATTTGTTGAGTGTTTATCAAGTGCCTATAGTATACTTTTTGATTCTCTTTGTGCTGTGGGGGATTCAAAACCAATATGATGACATAGATCCACCCCTCAGGAAGTTTGTAGGCTTTTCAGGAAGATGAGGCATCCACACATAAAACAAAATATGATTAAGTGCTGTATTGTGAGTGGTACATCTAAATATTAGAACAGTGTAGATAATTGCTTATACTACTTACTTTGTAAAAGATATTTTTCTGAAAGATTTTGTTAATTCTGTATGTTTCTTCTGAAAGGGTAGAAGAGTGCCTTGCTAAGTGCTAGTTACTAATGTTGCTAGTAGGTTAGCTGCCAGGAGAGGGGAGATGGGAGCTTTCTTAGGAACCCTGGCTAACACAGTAAACAGATAGCTGTCAGTGACAGTTTGCAGGCAGAATAAGAGTTGGGAGTGTTGTCACATACTTTTTTCAACTTGGAGACAAGGAAATATTGATACAAAAGAAATTCTCGCCATGTCATATAGAGCACATAAGGTATGTTTTTCTGCCTGAAGTGATTGCCAGCTATATCTAACACACTATAAGCTAGTCTACTAAAGAAGGTAAAGGTTTGAAGTCCATCTGAAGTACATACACTTCTATCTTATTAGTGATGATAAAGTTTTCTTATATAAAATGAAAAATAATTCTAAAGCAAAATTATTTGGGGACAAAAGGACTAAAATCATTGTTTAGAGTTCGGCAAGTCGAAGATCGAGACATCGAGGAAAGAGAAGAAACATTTTCTCATTGGAACTCTATAATAGATAGATTTATCTTCAAAGAATAATTTGTTATACTCTGAAAAAGTACCATCCCATATTCCGCAGAACACTAAGGGATATTCACAGGCACAAACCAGTGGCAGAATTGTATTACCATCAAGATGAAGAGATCTATTCATGATGCTAGACCTGACATAGCAAGTGAAAATGTGTGCTGTCACAACATGTCTTAAGACTGTATCTCCACCAGATGACAGAGAGCTCCCATTAGAAGTACTCCATGATAGATATAGATATAGATGTACACACGCAATAGAAATTGGCATGGTTGCTGGGTGGAGTGGAGTACTTAGTACTACCTAGGTGAATAATGTTTAGAATCTCAGCTGCCAATGTAGGAATACAATAGACCCCTCCTTCCCTCTGCTTGGAGAGGGTAAGGGTGGAGGTTAGACATTGGAGAGCTACTCTCAGACCTTCCACTGTATTCACTTCATCATTTTCCACCCAGCTGTTCTCCTAGATTCCAAGGTATATAGAAAATCATTATTCTGCAAGATGAATTCAGTTCTGTAACTTGTACCTCCTCAACTAATTTCCCACCCTGGCTACAGGACTGCATCATGTTCCCTCCCACTGGGTACATACCACCATCACTGTCACTACCACTTGCTCGCAAGTCCGTGCGCATGCGGGCACACACACACACACACACACACACACACACACACACACACACACACACACATATATTTCATCTTCTCTTTTTATATTGTCTCCCCCCATTAGACCTTGAGCTCCTTGATGGCAGGGACTATCTTATTCCTTTGTTTTTTTTGCATCCCCAGCATTTAGCACAGTTTCTGGCACATAGTAGGTGCTTAGTAAATGTTTATTAACTCTGACAACAAAGTATAGATAGCAAAAAATGGTTCTTGAATTCAGGAAAGTAAAATCTGATAGGTTTCACTGAAACTTGGTGAGAGATTTATGACTAGAATGTGATATTAGAAATGTATACATTGTTCAAAAGGAGATTCAATAGAAAGGAAGCAGATGTAACACCACATAAAAAAGTATGTGTTTGCATTCGAGAACATGAGAGTAAAAACACAAAAGAATATTTAATAGATATTATTATAAACATATATTTATATATAAATATATATTATATAATATTATAAATGTTTAATAAATAATAAATAAATAAAAATAGAAACAGTATTGTTATATGGTCCAGCCAGGTAGAGAATATAGATGATGTTTTTCTAAGACAGACTATAAGACTGGCAGGGGAAGCAAAATTTGGTGATAATTTGGGTGGGAAGAGAATTTGGCAATGCAAGCATCTGCTAGAAGTTTCATTCTTTTAAAAGCAGAGCATCTGATAAATCCTTGACTGGTCTTGCTGTTAATTTATTTTCTCATAAGGTGGAGGAAGCAACAAAAGGAATTATTGTGGATGTTTTAGGATTATAGCTTTAAAGTGTTAAGGAACTCAGAAACTGTCTAGTCTCTTCCCCCACCCATCCCCATTTAACAGATGAAGAGTTTGAGGCCCATGGAATTGAAGTGACTTGTATGTGTCACAGGTAAGATTTGAACCCAGACCCTCTGACTGCAGACCTGTACTGTACCAAATTCTAACAAACGAGAAAGAAGTTGTTGAAGTGGAAATGGTAGGAACTTTGGGGAAGGCAACCAGATCTTGAGATTCCTAATAGCAAGGGAAGGGAATGCTAGGAAAAGTGGAGAAAGAGGAAAGAGCGCTGTGATGCCATGGTCAGAGACTCTGAAGAGAGATACAACTCTTGTAGCATAGGAGAGTCTTAAAAAAAAAACATTGAAAACTCTGTCAAAGAAGGGGCAGTGGGGCACACAGACAGGCACACAGGTGGAAACCTGTGTGCCAGTATAGCATGCTGTCTGATGAGCTTACATTTTTAAAAGATATGTCCAGAAGATGAAGGAGGGGGCATGTGACCAAGGATAAATACAAAACAGTGACATAGCCTAGCAGAAGAGAGTCCAAGAGGCTACAGCCAAGAACAAAGAATATTTTCAGATGTACTTGGAGATTAAGAAAAGGATAAAGTAGGCCCATGTGTTGGAGACATCATAATAGAAGGCAGAGCCACTTAATTTCTTCTTTCCCTCCCCCCACTCCCCACCATTTTCTCCAGCAAGGAAAAGGGCATTCTTACTAAGATGTGGAAATCATGTGATAGGAGAAACATCTGGAGGACCTAGAGATAATTGAGCCTGGAAAGGAAGGAGGATGGGGGATGGGGGGTGGGGGTGGGGTCGAGAGACTAAAGAGACTGATGGTGATCTTGACTGTGAAGAAACTGATGTGTTCTCTCTCTGTTGTGTGAAAGGCCAGAAGTAGAAGTAGTAGTGGAGCAGCTTGGGGTATTAGTGAGCTCCTGTGGCTGGAAGTCTTCAGAGAGGGATATATCCCTTGATCAGGGATGTTTTAGAAAGAACAATTTCATGGGCCGGGAGGCTGGATTGGAGAGCTGCTGATGTTCTCCTCCTTTATGTGGTTCTGTGATGGGAGTTTGGAAAGGGGGCAGATGGCAGGTGGGGCCTCGATTATTTAAGTCAGGTCTTCATGGAGGACATGAGGATGGAGTTGGATTTTTAAAAATGGCTGTAGAAGAAGGAGGAGAAAATAGCTTGTGCAGAGGTTTCAGAGACAGAACTGACCATGCACTGAATCATTTCAGTTAGGAGTTTGGGAGATACATTTGTGTTGATGAGTAATAAAATGAGAATGCTTACTCAGGAAGGGTCCAGATTATCATGGTAAGCATAGAAATTGGGCTGAGGAACTTTGACTTTGCCCTGCAAGCATTTGCAAACCAACTTGCATTTTTTGCATAAAGCAGTATGTTAAGAAGTTAAATCTGTAGATGCTGTATTCAGGAAGTAGCAGCCTCTCTCTCCTTGGGAGTCTTATGTCCAAAGGCCTCTTTCCAGCTTGGTTGTCGCAGCAATTCTTTTTCAGGTGTGGTATGAGCTAACATCCCTTCCAACTTTGAGATCCTTTATGTAGATTAATAAAAGAGAGATTGAATGAAGGAAAGACAAAAGGCAGAAAAAAGCAGGAGATTGTTGGTAGTGATACAGGCATTAAATAATAAGGGCCTCAATTACTTGGCATTGATAATGGAAGAGATTGGGTGGATACAAAGGGCTTCTTGAAGGCCTAATAGACAAGATGTAGTAAATGAGTGGGATGAAGGAAGGATGGATTTAATTTATCATCTCTATGCAGATGACATCCAGACCTGTACTTGGCTGCCAAAGTGGTTTTTCTAAAGCATAAATCTGACCATTCTCCACTACCACCTCCACCTTCCCACTCAGTGGCTCCCTATTATCTACAGCAGGACTATCCAAAATGCAGCCTGAGGTGTGATTTATTCAGCCCACCTACAAGCATAGAAATGTACATAAATGCTTTAGTAAATGAAGCTGAGCTACTGCAGAGCTCTCACCAAAATGGCAAATCAAAATATATTGTCGTTTCAATAAACACCTAAGGTTGGACAGCCCTGATCTACAGAATAAAATATAAATTCCTCCATTTGGCATTTAAAATTCTTCATAATCTCACCTTTTCCTACCTTTCTTTCTAGTCTTCTTCTATGTTAGTCCCTTCCACAAACTCTATAATCTGGCTTCAGTGGTCTACTTGAAGTTCCTTGAACATTTCTGGTTTCCTGTCTCTGTGCCTCACCTTAGATTACCTGGCTTTCTTCAGGATGCAGCTTCAGTGCTGCCTTCTACAAGAGGCTGTCCCTAATCCCTTCTACTTCTAGGCCATTCCCTTCTCAGATCACCTTCCATCTTTTCTGTCTTGTATATATCTAGTTAATTACATGATGTCTCCCCTCATTAGAACATAAGGTCCTAGAGAAGGGGGGCTACCTTTTCTTTTTATCCCCAGGGCTGAGTATCATGCCTGACACATACTGAGTGTTCACTAATCAGTTGACTCCATATCCAGCCCTAGTCTCTTTACTGAGCTCTAGTCCTTCCCCATCGGCTGTCTGTTGCACGTTTCTTTGTGGTGTTGTTGTTTTATTCTGAAATAAACAAGCAAAGCCAATTAAATGGGCATTTTCTGTAGATAGTAAAACAGAGAAAAGGGATTTCACGAGAAACTGCAGGTCTTCCTACGTATGTAATAAGTCCAACCTGTAGTTTTCAAAGCTGTCTGGCTTGTCTGTGCTCCTTACCAAATTTCCTTCTGTTCTCTGCATTTAAAAAAAAAGATGCATCAATTATCTGCTTGTCTTTCTTTTTTTCTCTCCTGTGCATATCCACCTTGACTTTCCGCGCCTCCCGATATTAGAAAAAGAAAGCCTTGTAATAAGTCAGTCAGCCAACAAACATTTATTAAGTGCCTACTTAATGGTAACTATTAAGTGTCTAATAAAAAAGTGCTTACTTAGCACTGTACTAAGCACTGCAGGTAGAAGAAGAAGCAAAAGACAGTCCCTGTGCTCCAGGAGCTCACATTCTAATGGAGGGGACAACAAACAAACAGATATGCTTGAACATGCTAGTGACAGGGCAAATGGGAAGTAGGTAAGAGACAGTAGGCACTGGTATTAGGAGGGAGGCTTCCTGTAAAAGGGAGGATTTTGGTTGGGACTTAAAGGAAGCCAAGGAGGTCAGTAGGTGGAGATGAGGAAGGAGAACGTTCCAGACATGGGAGAGGGCCAGATAAATGCTGAGAGCCAAGAGATGGAGGTTCCATGGAACAGCAAGGAGTAGAGTCAAGCAAAACAAATTCCCACATCAACTGTATCTGAAAATGTATGTATGTCTTATTCTACATCTTGGGCTTCAGTACATTTCAAGCTGTAATCTCTTACCCAGGATGTTCAAAACAGAACTTAATATCTTTTCCTCCCAACCCATCTTTCTTCCAGACTTGTTTGTTATTGTCAAGGGCACCACCATCCTTCTACTTACTCAGTTCACAACCTCGTAATTATCCTTGCCTCCTCAATCTCCCTTACCCCATCTATCTAATCAGTTGTTTATGCTTCCACAAAACCTTTCATATCCATCCCTTTCTCTCTACCCATACAGCCTTCAACCTAGTTCAGTCCTTCATCACCTCTTGTGTAAATATTGTAATGCCTCCTAATTAGTCTCCCTGACTCTGGTCTCTCCCCAGTCCTCCAAACAGCTTGTCAAAATGGTTTTCCTAAAGCATCAGTTTGACTATGTCACTCTACTATTCAGTTAACTCTAGTGGCTTCCTCTTGCCTTTGGACCAAATACAACTCCTCCATTTGGAATTTAAAGGCCTCACCACCTAAAGGCTCCAACCTTTCTAGCCTTTTTAACACTTTCACACTCTACGTGGTCCCAACAAACCAGCCTTCTTACTGTTCTTCATTACAACCTTCCATTTGCTGTTTCTGTGCTTGAAGAATAGGGCTGAAATCCCAAGCCTTGAGAAAGAATCTGCTCTCCAAAGCAGAAAGTAACAGTTGTGCTTCCCAGCTCAGGAGCTGAGACCACTTTTTGTAACTCTAGAATTGGCCCTAGAGTTAGCGAAGCCTGGCTGTGGTTCAGAAGGAATCTGAGAGACCATGTCAGGAATCCCATTGTGCTCCAGATTAGAGGGGCTGCTCAGAATTGAGTTTGGTCATTAGTACCCATGTCCAAGAATTCACCAGCGTGGACTGTAATGATAGATACCATGATGTCTAAGCCCACCTGAGTTGTACCAGGGTGTTGAGTATCTCACTTTGGTAAGCTACATCTTGAGAGCCATGATTCTTGTTTGAAAATATTAATTTAAATATTCATGACTTTATGTATTGAATTGATGAGATCCTAATTCTGAACATGTAAAATAGATCAAGGAGTCTAAAATATGTTGCAATTTTTTTCAGTGTCAGTATTAAAGGCACATTGCTTATAAAATACATAGCAGATTTTAAAAACCAATTTAATCCTCTCCCAAAAGAGGTATTTTCTAAGTTAGGCCATTGTTAGTGAATAGCATATGTTAATTCTATTGTCCAAGTACTTTTATTTTAGTCTTTAAGGGATAAACATTTATTATTTGTTTTCTAGACTTTGCCAGAGAAAGACTATAGGCCCTTCCCATCACTTTCAAATATACATTTCAGACTGTGGCAACAAGAATCTTCCAGAAATTATAAAATTTATCTTTTCATCACACAAATCTTCTTGGATAGATTGCTATCATGTTACTGAAGCTTTCCAGAGAAAGACCCTCTCCAGTCTCTGTAGTAACTTGAAGTGCTTAATCATTTTTGCAGCAAGGAAATCCTTTTTTTCTTATTAACCTAAATCACTTTAATTTCCTTTTATCTGGTTTTCCTCAAAGTGGTCTTTTCCTGAATGGATGTCCTGAGAGTAGGGTGTGGGTAATGCCTAGATTGGTGTGCTTTTTAAAGTTAATCCAGAATCACCTTTTTGAGAAAGCAGGAGGGCAGATGCCAGATTTATGCCTTCAGACTTTTGAATTCACTGAGTGCTATAGAATCCTAGAGTCGGAACTATAAGAGGCCATAGAAAACATTTAGTTCAACCCCTTCCTTTTATTCTTAAGAAAAATGGAAGCCCCCAAAGAAAGACTTGCTCAGAGGCATGCAGCTAGTTATGGCAGAGCTGGGCCTAGAACCTGGACCCAGAGCCATTGTTTCTACCTCCACAACATCTCATCCCCATCCGCAGATCTCCACTCACATCCATCACCCTAATCCAGGCTCTTACCACCTGACTGTTATAGTAGCCTCACTATTAATAGACTTACGTGCTTGTTGCAATAGCCTTTTAACTGCTTTCTCTAGTCTCTACCTGATCCAGTCCATTCTGCATACAGCTGCCAAAGTGATTGCCCCAAAGTTCAGGTCTAAGCATATCATCACCCTGCTCAGTAAACCTCAGTAGCTCCCTGTTACCTCTAGTATCAAATATGGTGGCATAGTGGATAGAGTGCTGGGCCTGGAGTCAAGAAGACTTTAATTCAAGTCTGGCCCCAGATACTTACTAGCTGCATCACCCTAGGCAAGTCACTTAACCTCTTATTGCCTCAGTTTCTTCGGCTGTAAAATGAGGATAATAATAGCACCTTCCTACCAAGGTTGTTGTAAGGATCAAATGAGATATTTATAAAGCACTTAACACAATGCCTAGCACATTGTAGGTATTTAATGAATAACTTCCTCCCTCCCTCCCTTTTTCCCTTTCTTCCCTCCTTCCTTGCTTCCTTCTTTCCTTCCCTCCCTCTCTGCTTCCTCCCATCCTCTTTCCTTCCTTTTTTTCCTTCCCTCTTTGCTCTCCTCTTGTCCTCCCTCCCTCCTTGTCTCTCTCCCTTCAGGCATTTAAAGCCTTTCACAACCTGGTTCCATCTTGCTTTTCCTGACACATCACTCCCTTTTATGTATACTATGTTCCAGCCAGATTGGCCTTCTTATTTTTCTTCACACATGGCACTCCATCCCCCCTTCATGCCTTTTGTACTAGTTGTCTCCCATGCCCAAAATGCACTCCCATCCCTCTTCCTCCTCCTAGCATCCCTAGCTTCCTTCAGGGCTCAGCTCCAAGGCCATTTCCCCCATGAAGCCTTTCCTGATTCCCCGCCCCCCCCCCCAGTTGCTGGTGTCTTTCCCACAAATGCTTTGTGTCTGTTCTGTATACACTGATGTGTGTTTGTACGTGTAGTCTGCCCCTCCAGAGACTGTAAGCTCCTTGAAGACAGAAATAGTTGTCTATCTACACCCTAGGACAGTGCATGGCACAAAACAGGTGTTTAACCTTATTGATTGATTCTGCCTGGCTCCAAAGTAGGCAGCCTGTTAACTTCTGCCAGATGGCTAACTTTCCTCTGCTTTGTCTTCTAATCTGGTCTGGCATCCATTTTATATTTTATTTCCCTTTATCATAGTTCCTCTGACTTCATCATAGTTTTTACTGCAATAGTACGAAAGAAAAAACAAAAGATGCCTTTTAGTTGAGCTGCCTCATCTTCATTATTTGCTTTTTGCCTTTTTTCTATGAACTCCATCTTACTGTGTAATCTCTCTATGCCCTTGAGCCTACATTTGCATTAAATCCAAATAACCTTCCCAGTTCACCCCCTCCCCGTACCTGCTGTCCACCTCTCCCTTGTCCCCTGCCCACATAGTGCATTTAATGTATCCCCTCCCCAGGGACTTGTGAGGATTAATTAGTTGATGTCTGTAAAGTACTTGGGAACGGCAGATACTCCCGGGTGGTGCTCTGTGAGGACATTGTTGCTTTTAAAATTCAGCTACAGCTTCTGTTCCCCAAGCTGCTTTTTTTCTGTGTGTTATTATCCACTTTTGACTTTATACGAGATGGGCTCTGTTTCTTTCCCTTCCTTTCTCAATGTAACGTGTTTTATGAGACTTTATAGGAGCTTAATAAATGTTTATCAAATGAATAAAACTCTTATCTTATTTTAAGGAATAAAATTTGCTTTCTTGTGTTGCAGAAAGAAAGGATTTGATATTAAATGGGTGGATGACACACACGCTCTAGGAGTGTTCTCCAGTCCGATTACAGGTATTTCTCTTTTATCCATTCTTATCAATTGAAGGAACCAGGCTTGTTTAGCCAGAGAAGAGAAGACTCAGAGGAGACATTAGAACTGTCTTCAAGTATCTGAAGAACTGTCGTGAGGAAGAAGATTAAGCTTGTTCACATCGACCCCAGAGAATAGCTTCCCTAAAAGGCAGATTTCAGCTTGATGTTAGGAAGAACTTTCTAACAGTTAGACCGTCTGAAAGTCAAATGTCTGGTCTCCAAAGGTGCGGAGTTCCTCCAGCTCAGTGGTCTCCATGCAGGGGCTGGAGAGGCCAGAGGGCCACTGGGTTCCCTTCCAGTCTGATTCTCTTCCTTTCTTGCCCTCCCTTTCCTCCTGTAATATGGCTGCCTTTATTAGTTCTAATGCTCATTTGGATTTCTCTTCAGACAGTAGGGGCTCTAGGACAACTGCAGGTTTTTTAAAGTGGTATCTTGGCACATTGATCTTAGATGATAGTGATACAGGGAGAGGAATCCTTCTGAAGCTGGTGGAAGGTGTTACGTTTACTTACTAATACCTAGAAGAGATATTTCCACAGTACTTTTGATGCTATTTCATCACCATAAGCAGCAATGAAATCATAAATCTGAACACCTTCCCCCCAAAAAAGCACCAGAAGTAATTAAATTGTGGTGACCAGAAGACCCCTTGGAAGCTTGTAATAGCCACACTTTTTTGTTGTCATATGCCTTCATGTATGTGAGCAGCCCCATGAAGGAACTGAGAGAGTGATCTTTAGACATTAGACTCCCCCTACCCTCACCCTAGACTCCCTTGAGGCCAGGATCTGTTGTGTTTGTATCCTGAGTACCTAGTATAGTTCCTGTAATATAATAGGAATAAAGAAATATTTGTTGAACAAGTGAATAAAATGGATACTCTCTATTACTTCCCCTAAATTTTTTTTTTTATTTCCAAGCAGTTCCTTCTGAGAACCAGCTTCAGCTTTTTCTTTACTTCATTTCATTCTTACATGTTCATGTTAAAACTTCTCTGCAGCTCGTGATGCCCTGAATAGTAAGCACATGATGGTAAAAATCCGACCCCTATCTCAGGCCACAAAAGCAGCGAGAGCCAAAGCAAGAGCTTGTGCTGGTGAGTCGGCCCCCTTGGGTGCCTGGTTTTCTGTCCCTGTGTCACCGATCCCAGAGCTGCAGGGCTGCCCCACTCTGAGGCCTCTGTCAAGTGAGGAAGGATGTCTGGGGCTCTGGTGGGGTTGTCGAGGCAGGCGTGCCCTCACTCCAGCCTGTCCTTCTTTGTCTCTGCTAGATCCAGGTCTGGCTGAGACTGACTGGTTTAATGTAATCACTGCATGAAGTTGTGTTATTGCAAATGATGAAGCCAAGTTGTACTTCACAATGTTAATTTCCTGTGATGCTCATCTAACACTGGTATTAATTACTGCTGATGCAGCCCTTGTTAGTCTATTTGGTATGTTAATTACTGTGTTAAATCACTTAGGACTGAGCTGCTTACTCCTTCACTCCCTCTCCCTCCCTTCTTCCTCCTTAGAGTTTCTCCAGCCAGCCAAGGCACGTCCGGAGACATCAGCTGCCCTGGCCCGAAGGCTAGTGATCAGTGCCCTTGGGGTGCGGAGTCAGCGGACCAAAGCAGAACGGGATGCCGAGCTCAAGAAACTGCAGGAAGCCCGTGGTGAGTTGGAGAATTGATTCCTCCCCTAGCTCTTTTTAAGAACTTTTCTGGAGCATCACTGAGGAAAGGAGAGCAACCTGTTTCGTTTTGCCATTTCCCTCCCTGTGAGAGCTCTGGAGGGTGATGAGATGGTTCTCGTGCTGATATTTGGGAGAAAGGCATTCTACAATCTGCTCGCCAGTTTTATACCCAGCCAGATATTCTAATCAATGCTCCTTGCAATTTTTTCATGAGATATGTATCAACCCTCTAGATAACATCTATGGTTCTTTGTAAAGCATAATAATGTCTTCCCTAACCTTTAGCAAGGACTTTCTTGTGAAGTACATTTCCAGTGGAAATCCTACCTCGAGCATGAAAGGAAATTTGCCATGGTTTGTGCTCAGCACATCCGTTATATCACTGTGACCTAATCTTATCAATACTCAGGTAAGAAGTAACAGAGAAGGAAATACTGGCATTTCTGTTAACAACTAGAGAGAATGATAATGATTTTTTTGGGGGGGGCTGAGACACCCCTCAATATTTCCAGTGTGTCATGATCTGGAGTTCCTGTCTTCTAATTTTTTTCTAGTAGCTAGAGTTCTAGGAAATGTTTCTAGTCCACTGTTAGATTTTTTCTTTCCCCACAGTTGGGAGCTGAAGTTAAAGTCTGTCTCTTTCCCTTTATCGGCTGTTGACTTCTTCGTAAAGGCTTGGGATTCTGGCTTGGCTCCTAAGTACTTTTTATTGACATTTAAGGTTTAAATAGTCTCATTGCCCCAGCTTAGGATCTGGGGAATCTGTGAAGGCAATTTATTCTGAGAATTCCACTTACCAGAAAGTAACTTCATTTTTCCATTAAATGAATTGAAGTTTCGAAGACCTTGTTTATTGCTGGTCTAACAAGGCCATTAATACTTCCTGTCCACTCTGCTCTGGTGATAGGCGCCAGCTTGCAGCCTCTCAGCTGCACTGACCAGATAACCAGTGACAGAGTGTGTCATGGCAGGTGCTGAAGTTTCAGAGCTGAACCCAAACTGTTTTTGAAACCTTAGTGATTGTAATGAGCTAGTTGTGAGTTGTCTACTGTGCTCCGTCATTGAAGGCCTCTTGGAGACTCTAGAGGCAGGAGAGAGGTTTCCTGTCGATTTTGTGGAGGCAGTAACTAAAGGGCCATGTGGAAAACAGTCAGGCTTGTTAACCCTTTACTTCAAGTGGAATGTTAACCCCTGTGCTGTGTCATTTTTCTTTGTAGATATTTCAGTTGGCAAACATGAGTCTTGCCCAGCCCTCCCAGTCAGCATCCTTCACTTCTGGTTTTCCTTTGTAGGACTACAGCAGGCAGTGCTAGCCATAGCCCTATCAGTACCTTGCCGTGCAAATTATGTGTAGATGATGTGGACGTAGGGGCTGGGCGGGAGGGAAGCAAACATTTTTTAAAGCACCTTTTATGTTCCAGGCACTGTACTAAAGTGCAGCTATTATCTTGTTTGATTTTCACAACAACCCTGAGGCTAAGTGCTGTTACTGTCCCCATTTTAGAGTTGAGGAAAGAAAAGCAAATAGTGGATAAGTGACTGGCCCAGGGTCACTCAGCTAGTACGTGTCTGAGGACAGGTTAGAATTCCTGTCTTCCTGACTCCAGGCCCGGAGTTCTATCCACTGTGTCACCAGCTGCCTCTAAAAAGGCCATTGTCTTGGTGTAGTGACTGTGACAAGTTTCTTTGTGGTGGTACTGATGGTCTAAAAGATGTGTCTTTGTAGACTCTTCCTTATTTTCTAGAAATGATCCTAATCTTTGTGTCTGAGAACAGGATTTTTGTAGGAGGATTTTGTGTTGTAGTAAAATCTCCTCCCTTACTGGCTCTGTTCCAGATTAAGTAGATGCCATTGTGTTTCTGTGGAGCCCCAAAATGTCCACTTATCAGCATCCAAATTCAGGCCCTAACCTTCTCTTTGATGAAGATGAGAGAAAGCTCTAGGAAAAATGGAAACCCACCCAACACTCTTTCCATCATCTTTTTCTTCAGCCACAACACTTTATATTTTCAAAACACTGATCAAATCCTACCACTGTCAGGAGACCTTCCCCCCACCCCCCATTCATGGGTTAAGAAAATATATACCTCCCTGAGGCATCATAGAGAAGTAGTTTCTCTTTTCATTGCTGCCCTGCAGATTAAAGTTAAAAGTACAAAACCATAAAAATCCCATCATCAAGCCAGGTTGGATGAGACCTTGAGGCCATATCATGCTTAACCCTTCCCTGGAAAATGATAATCAGTTCTGTATTGAAAGACTCCAGAGGAAGAAGTTCCACAACTTCCCTTGGTGTGACCACTTTCAGCTTCTAACAACTTTTACGTCTAACTCAAATTTGTTGTTGTTAACCTTTTTCTCCCTAGTTCTGTCCTTAGTGGAAATAGAGAATCCTTGTGAAGACAGACTTAGGAGTGGGAACAGACCTGAGTTTAGCAGTCAGAAAGTCTGTGTTCTGGTCTGGTCTCTGCTTTTATGTGTCTGGGTGGCCATGAGAAAGTAATCGTGCCCCAGTTTCCTCATGTGCAAAGTGGGCATAAAAATACTTGACCTGCCTCCCTGATGGAGTTTTTGTGAAGATAAAAATGAGCTGGGGCATGAACATGCTCGGGAGAACGGGCCTCAGCTTTCTCCTCCTAAAATGATGCGATCGAATTATGTGATTTACAGAATCCCTTCGAGCTCTAACATTCTCTGATTCTGCCACCGAGGAATCCTATTCAAATGCCAGATGTCTTGTGATTGTTACTGGATGAACTTGTTGTAAATTCATTATCACAGTATTGACATCATTGTTACTGACATCCTCCCATCCTTATCCCTCGGCCTTCTCCAGACTCATAAGCCTTATTTAATCATCTTCATGCCTTGCTTCTCATCTCCTTTACACATTTTCTCCATCCTCTTACTATATACAGCCTGGACAGCACAAGAAACTGTCCTGTCCACGGATTCAGGATCTGTGGTTTTGAATAATTCATGTAGTGCTTCCTTATGCTATGAAGCCATGTGTGAACACCTGACTCAGAAAGAACTGCAGGACTTTCCCTATTCACCTTGGACAAGATCCCCTCTCGCACTGATTTGTGATAGCAGCCTAAACTTAGCCACCTGTTGTCTTCCCAAGCTTTCTAGACTTCTAGTCCACACTGCCCTCAGTTCTGCTGTTGTGACTGAGTTGTAGACTGGAAGAAAGAATAAAGGTCAGCTTTCATCACCCAGTCTTCCTAATTAAATCATTGATAATTTAAAAGCAAGGTCTTTTCATAGATAACTCTGGAGGTGCCTGTGATAGAATTATCGTACAGAATATCTGAGGTGGGAGGGACCCCGGAGCCACCGTCCGGTCCGTGCCCACATGAGACTTTCCTGGGTGACAGAAGGGGAGAGGCCAAGAGTCAAAGGACCTGGCTTCAGCCCCTGTGTCTGAGGTTTAGACCTCTGTGACCATCAACAAGTCAGCTCACCCCTCACAGCCTCTGTCTTCAGCTGTAAGATGAGGGTGTTGGACCACATGGAGTCTAAGGGCCTTGCAGCTCCAGAGCTCTTGTCCTCTGGTCCTTGTGCCACATACGTAACAAATGGTTATCCCCACTTGGCTTGAAGAACGCCAGTGAGGGAGGAAGCCCACTACCTCCTGAGGAACCTATTCTGTTTTTGGACAGGTCGAGTTATTAGGGTGTCCCCCTCACTTGGCACTTGAAAACATTTTTTCTTTGTATGAATTCAATAATCATCAGCAAATACAGATATTCAAATATACACATACTTATAAAGATTATATGTGAAACTGAAATTCTGTTACATAGTTTGTATTGAAGAGTGTGTATTAAACTTAACTTGATGACAAGATTGCCCTAATTGTTTGTGTTCCCTTCTGAACTTATTTTTATTTTCTTCTTTGTAATTTTTAATTTAATTCTTATTATCTAGTATTCTCGCAAAAGCTGAAAAATGTTATTTTAACTCAAAAATAATGCATTCAGTAATTGAAAGAATTTAAGTTGTTTTTTTTTTAATCTTGAATTAATACTAGTTAAAAGAATTCCCTATGATCTTCCTTCCTAAAATATTTATTAAGTCACTCCAAGGTTCCACAGTCCAGGTGTTGTTTAGGAATATAGAAATCTAAGTCATAGCCCCTGCATTATGAAGCTTACAGCCCATTTGGGAAGACAGTTCAATTCTGTCTCTTCTATATGTAAAGCAAATAGACAGCCTGTTGTAGAGAGCTGGTCTCCGAGGCAGAAATAGAAAGGTCCATGCACGTCCGCTGACACAGTGGTTTCTTGACCTTGAGGGAACCTCTTGTAGCCCAGGTTACAAAATAGTTGCCAGATCTTCATTGGAATAAGAAATTGGCTCACCAGAAGTTAACGACAACAATGAAACCACAGGTCCAGGCCAAAAGCTCATTGTAAAGGGAGAGAGACAAAATTAGGTAGACACTGGCCCTTCCCTCATGGGACTCACAGTCTGATGCACAATAAATAGATTAGAATAATCTAAAAGCTCAGGTCAGAAGGGAACAGTTGCATCTGACTTGGACGTTTCCAGCAGGGCTTAGTTCTAATGTCAGCGTTCCTATTTATGCGTCCTATTGTTGGGCTTTGCTCAGGTGGATATTTACAAAGTTTTCTGTTCGTTCCAGTTTAGGTTGCTCATTATATAAATTTCAGTGCCTTTGTATCTGTCCCACCACATCACCAACACATTCAATCTGTGTCCTGCCCCCGCCTCAGGGTCTTTAATAGTTGTAATGAGCATCTCGTTTCTTCCATCACAATCAGCCATGAGAGTTCATATAGCTCTTGACAGTTCATACAGTGCTGACCTCACCACAGCCCTGAGAATATGTCATGGAAATATTTGCCCATTTTACAGAAAGGGAAACTGAGAACTAGACATAAATGATTTGCCCAGGGTCACAGAGCTAATAGGTGATAGGGCCAGTACATAAATCTGTATCTTCTGATTTCTCCAAGTCTCCCTCTCCTTTCCACTGAACCATAAAAGAGTGATGAAATTGTTTAACAACCTTGGCCTAGGAGCCCTGCTGAATACCACTTAGTTCCCCAGATTGATAATACTAAGCCATAGATAATCATCCTCTAAGTGTGACCTTTCATGGTTGTGTATCTCCCTACCTCCAGTATAACTGTTCTGCAAGCCGAACTACATTTTCTCAGCATATTGATAACTATCTAAATGCTTGCTGAATCAAAAATCTAAAGCCTTAGCCAAAATCAAGATAGGTCACATTTTTCCCCTCCCCTGGATCTACCCCATTTTTCACTCAGAGTAATAGAAGGATATTAGATTAGTGTGGTTGGACGTGTTCTTAGGAACACCGTGCTCGTTGTTATTCTGTAGGTGTTTGTGAATTGATTTTGTGATGATTTTTTTTCATTATTTTTCCCAGGTGTAGAAGTAAATCATACAGGTCCCATCCCTTTTCTCTTTTTAAAATGAAAACACTGGCCCATTTCCAATCTTTTGTGCCCCAGGTCTGAGGAATGGTAGCTAGTGACCTTTCAGTGACTTCAGTCAATTCATTTAAAACTAGGAAATGTATAAATCATTAGGGCCTGTTTATTTGAATGCATCAAGGTGCTTTCTTACATTGGTGCCAGTTCTGCTATTCTTTTTTCCTCTGTCTCTCCTAATCTGTCTTTTACAAAACTGTCCCTGCTCTTAGCTTCTGCATCACTTATTAAAATCACCGTGGAGCTCCACAGAAACAGGCAAAACAAACTCCCACCACCTTTTAGTGTTGTCTGTTATCTTCAGTTGGGTAAAAGGATAGCATTCTTCTTGAGTTTTCTATTTCACACATTTTCCTCTTTGTGTTTTCAGACTGTATTTTAAAGTGGCATTGGGGAGCACTTGGCTGAGAGCATAGAAACCCCTGGCTCCCAACATGGACTTTGGAAGCCCCTCTCTGGTCCTCCTTTCCCTTGTCTATAAAATGAGCATGGTGGCCTGAAGGATCTCTCTCCTTCAGCTCTGAGATTCTCTTATTCTAGGCCTACTTGAGCATTTCAGGATGTATTCACTGTTGCTTTGTACCGATTGCTAAGAGGGTTGGGAGGGTTGGCTTGTTTATTGGCATGAACCAACTAGTTTCCTCTCACACTTCCCATAATTTTTATATTCTCTTGAAAGATTAATGTTCATGAAGTCGCCCTGCTAGGACTCCTTTGCCTTTTATTCTACTTTCCCCTAAAACAGGTGTTCTTAATCATTTTTGTGTCATGGATGGACCCCGCTGGCAAGCTTTTGAAGTCCATAGACCCCTTCTCAGAATGTTTGTGGCTCACATTCCTATTGAAGTGAGTGCTAACTTTTAGTGAAGGATTAATAAAAAACAGAGAGAGATACATATTTACGGAATATTCATGTGTCTATATATGTATTGTATCTGTGTTGGTGTGTATACACACACACACACACATACATACATACATGTGTATATACTAGTACGTTTTTTCTCCTCCCCCTGTCCCCCAATTAAAGTTCATAGACTCCATGAAAATCTGTCCATAGATCAGTCCCTTGGTAGACCACAGACACTAGGTTAAGAATCTCTTGACCTCCAGCCTTTTAGAGTTTCCTTACCTTGATTGAAAAACTTGAGTTTTGAAAATTCATTTTTTGTTTATTTTGCAGGAGTCCCATTTACTGTTCTTGTAGTCTAGAATCCTTATCAACTTCTGCTCACTTTGTCTGAAGGTTCCTAACCTTTAATTACTTAATAAGCTCCTCTCTGTTAGAGAACTAGACCATTCCTCAGTTTTCTAAACAAGCCGGTTACAGCCATTACACTTAGATGCCGAATGTCTAGCTACCCTAGTCTGACCTAGAACTAAATCATAACCTCGGGGTTATATCCCCAAGCAGTCGTTTTCTGACAGGGAAGGAACGGGGCACTGATTGAACGGCCATTTGCCTTGATGAACTGCTCCTACAGGCTTGTTCCCATTTTTTACTTGGATATCTTGGCTGCTGTACTCAGTGCATGCCACAAGATGGAGCCCAAATTGCAGTGAATTCCTTTCCCTGTCATTGTCACTTGCTAGTCTGCAACCTGGCAGTGCTTTTGCCCCCAGAGTGTTAGAGCCAGAGGGGTAAAGGCAGGCTATCTCATTTCTCTGTATAGATGTAATTAAAAAAGTATTTTTCTTTATGCACTCTCTTTGATCTTCATACTGTAAAGTTCCTTCTAGCTATTAACATATTTAATCCTTTCAGC
Source organism: Trichosurus vulpecula (assembly GCF_011100635.1). Taxonomy (NCBI): domain Eukaryota; kingdom Metazoa; phylum Chordata; class Mammalia; order Diprotodontia; family Phalangeridae; genus Trichosurus; species Trichosurus vulpecula. Next base: position 76,988,647 of record NC_050580.1, on the reverse strand, counting down.
AGACCCAGATGGCAAATAATTGGTAACACTTGTTTTATAAAGTTTGAAGATGTAATTTCATTGGTGGAGGGAGCTCCCAGGTGAGGAAACTCAACCAATGCAGGTTGGCAACTTTTCTGTAACTTAAAATCTTAAAGAGTGGCCTGGAGCATTGAGAAGTTGAGTGACTCACCTGTAGAATCACACAACCAGTTTGTGTTAGAGGTAGGACCTGAACCCAGGTCTTCTTGTATTCAGGGCTGACTCTCTGTGCACTCTGCTGTGCTGCCTCTCACTGTCAAATTATAAAAAGACAGAATTAAGCCACTGCCCCCAAAATTGTGTTTTCAGTGGTCTTAGAAGCAACCTCAGTTCTCCACCATTTCTTGTGGTCATTATCATTTGCTGGATATTCATTCCTGCCCTCATCTACTCCCAAATTCCCCCATCAGTAATCTGAGAACATTGAACTTAGGAAATATTTTGCAGTAAAGGAATGTTAAGAAGGTATAGCCTATTCCAGTGTTACCATTTCCATTAGAGTTTAGTACTAGAGGTTTGGTAGTGAGTACTTAAACATATTCTTAACAGCTCACCCCAACCCTTGTGCCTCTTGAGAATAATGAGAGATGAATGTAAAACAAACTAACCCCAAATGACAGGCATTCTGAAGGAGGCACTAATAGAGTTGAGAAGCAGACTAAGAGAGGCAAAGGTAACCAAGCAAGAACTGATAGCTGAGATTTGCTGGAGTCTGATCCTAGTTCTGAAATTTATTTTTTCCAATATCAGTACTAAACATATGTGTACCAAATGGTATAGCATCCAAATGTTTAAAGAAGTTAAATGAGTTACAGGAGGAAGTAGTAAAACTATACTAGTAGAGGACCTCAACTTTCCCCTCTGAGAACTAGATAAATCTAACCAAAAAATAAAAAAGAAAGAAGTTAATGAGGTGAGTAGAATTGTAGAAAAGTTAGATATGACAGACTTGGAGAAAATTGAACAGGAATAGAAAGGAATATACCTTTTTCTCAGCGGTACATGGCACCTACATAAAAATTGACCATGTATTAGGGAATAAAAATCTCACAATCAGATGCAGAAAGGCAGACACATTAACTGCATTCTTTTCAGATCATAATGCAATAAAAATTATGTTCAATAAAGGGCCGTGGAAAGAAAGATTAAAAATTAATTGGAAACTAAATAATCTAATCTTAAAGAACAGGTGGGTCGAAGAACAAATCATAGGACCAATCAGTAATTTCATTAAAGAGAATGACAACAATGAGACAACATTCCAAAGTTTGTAGGTTGCAGCCAAAGGCATACTTAAGGGAAAATTTATATAATCTCTAAAATCACTTAAATAGAGAAAGAGCAGATCAATGAATTGGGCATGCAACTAAAAAAATAGAAAAAGAACAAATTAAAAATCCCCAACTAAATGCCAAATTGGAAATCCTGAAAATCAAAGGAGAGATTGATAAAGCTGAAAGTAAGAAAACCATCAAGCTAGTAAAAAAACTAGGAGCTGGTTTTATGAAATGAACCTCTTCATGCTTTCCCTTGTTTTTCTATAATATGACGTCTTCTTATTGGTGTTGCAGAGGCATTAGTTATGAATAACCATGTCAGGAAAAACCGGTGATTCTATTTGTCTTGGTTGAAATTTCCTTGAAAACTTGGACTGAGGGAAAGTCAATTAGTTGGTGTTATATGGAACCAATTTTAATATTGCCTGTCTTTACAGAAAGAAAGCGGTTGGAGGCCAAGCAACGGGAGGACATCTGGGAAGGCCGGGACCAGGCTACTGTCTGAACATCACCAAAAGAAAGGGATACTTTCACGAATTCAGAAGATTCCAGGCTCAAAGACCCATGTTGAGTTTCCTTTGTGTGTGAGAAAGACAGAGACTGTGGGTTCAGAGGGAAAGTAAACTTCTCTGTCTTGGTAGTTCTGCTTTCTAGACCTGGGAGGGAACAGTTTGGAATCATTCCATGTGGAAAATAGGAGGAAGTAGTGTTCATCAACTAGGAAGAAACTTGGAAGCTGAAGCTTCTTTAGAGTCCACTGGGCAAGAGAAGCCATAGATTTGTGAGCGATTTATCTATGAAGAGCTTAACCACCCTAATAGCAGAACAGAAGAAGGATAGAAAAGTCACCAGGGCCCCAGGCCAGAAGATACCAGGACCTTGTGAGGAAAGACGTAGGCCCTGAGAGACATCCTCCAGCACCTCTTCCAGCTGTGAACAGAGATGTCTGGACAGTCCACAGATGGAGGTGGAGAATCCAGTATTCTCAGGGTACCCAGAACCAGAATCTTAGTGCTGGCTCCTTTTTAATGATAAGTCCAGAGCCTCATAGCTGGCTGACAGCAGCACCTGTTATGAATGTTGGGTCTCGAGAGTTTCAGCTTTGCCGAGAGCCTGCCTGCTGCTGCTTCTGTCACGTGGCAGCTGGGGTGTGCCCACGGCACAATGGCCACCAGGGCCTGTGTAAACACTGATGTCATGGGGTAATAGAGATGCATTAAATCTATTTCCTGACATGGGTGGCTCTACTCTGTTTTGTCATCACCACAGCCATAGGGAGGGTGGTGCTGCAGAGGGAATTCCTTTCTTGTCTTCATATCATGAATACATATGATGTACAGGTTAAGTGGAGTTTTTATTCATCCTGCACCCTAGTGATCTAGTCCTATGTCTCCAAAGCCCTCTGTAACAGTGGTCTTTTCTGACGTGGGATTATTGTACAATTGTTAGCATTTGGCATTTGTGACTTGTAGCCCCCTCCTTCTCATCACCCGTCACCCTCTAATCTGTCATCCCACAGAAAGCATCTGGCACACAGCATGTTCTTAGTGTAATCATCTCAGCTTGTGCCAGCAGCACTTGGCAGGCAGCTAGAGACAATCCATTAAGACTAGAAGCAGCCAGGGTCAAGTAAACCCCTCTGGGCAGGGCCAGGAGACTTTCCTACAGGAAACAGAACAAGTCAGAGACCTCAGCCCAGACCCTATGCACCATGGAAGGGCCAAGCCGCAAGGTGCCAGCATGGCAAAAATTGTCCTTTCTTGGGGTCCTCAGCGAGGCCCAGAGCCCTGCTCCCTTGTGGCTTAGTGCTGGGGATGTGATAGATGAGCAGCACTGCTTGGGTCTGGACAGAGGAGGGGCTGTGGAGGAAGCTTTGCACAGATGTTCCCCACAAGGGAGCCTTCACCCTAACCTCATGCTTCTTGGAGCCCCCATTGGCCTGCATCAGGGCCATTTCTTTTGTGATCTGGTTCTTGGTTATCACTATCAGTGTCCATTGGTCTTGCTTCCTACCTACTTTCCCTTGTTTACCCAGCCTGCCATACCCTGTTTTTTCAGTTTTTGAATCACTCACTGATACTTCTAATTCTGATCCTTAATCCCTCTGTCTGTCTCCAACAACAACAATGCCTTCTCCTCCCTGTCTTCCCAGAACAAGCTTCCCTTCGGTCTTTAGCCAGATTTCTGAGACAGAAAACCTCTGTTTAGGAAATATCAGTGCTAGGCCTGTAATAGAGTGACTTCATCTGTGGTGGTCTTTCAAAGCAAGTGCCATGGAACTGTGTGTTCTCAGCTCTGCTGCCTCTTCCTCGGGGGCATCCTTTTTCTTGGCTCTGTTTCCTTAGAGTTGGGGTCTTTAGCACAAATAGGGAATTTTCTTATTCTTCTCGTTGAGGACTCTTGGCCTTTCCTAAGAGCACGTTAGCCTTCAAAGGCAGTTTCATTGTCAAAATGTGCGGTCTAATGCAGATTACATTCATTATCTGAGATGTCCTATATCCCCCTCTCTCAAAAAGTCACTTCTGCCTCCTTCCTAATATCCTGACTTTTTTTTCTCCTAGCATTTATCCCCATAACCTAAACGAGAAGAGGGATTTTCTTAGGCAAAAATCAAAAGCTCTGGGACTCTTCTCTTTCTTATACACATATGACTCTACTGACTTATCAGTAGGACACATGCTTTGAGTTTTTTCAGTAGTGGTGGTGAATCTGCACTTGCCTGTTTCCATTCCCTTTTTGAACAATGACATTTTTTTCAAGACCCAGTTTGGGTGAAGGACACAGGCAGAAGTCATGGAACAGGTTGACCCTATGGTAACCCTCTGCTATAACCCATTGCCTACCAAGTAGAGTCACCCCCAAATGGAATGGGCCTCCTTGGGAGGTAGAAGATTACTCCTCATGAGAGCTCTTCTAAGGCTAAGGTTAGATCACCACTTGCTGGGAATTTTGGGCACCTCCTGGTCAGGGTCGGACTAATGCCTGAGAGCCTGTCTAACTCTGAGACTATGACTGTATCAAGTGGAGCTAGCCATGGTGAATCATGGCGTTTAGCCCTGGGAAAGACTTCAGAGAGTATTTCAGGACAGTCACACATCTCCGCTTGATAAATGGGAAAACTCAGAGATAGTGCTAGCAAATTGCAGAGCCGGGATGCAAAACCAGGTCTCTGACTCTTCAATCCAGTGCTCTTTCCCTGTACTGTACCATTTCTGTTAGGGTCTGAGTAGATGCAGTCCTCTTTATATGCATACAGTGTTCCATCCTTATTCAGTCATTAATGTCTGGTGATTTAGTGTCTTCATGCCAAGAATTAAGTCCAGAAAACAAATATTCCCTGTTAGTCCTAAAATCCTCTGCCCACAGCTAAAATAACTCATCGCGGTTCCCAAAGCCCCGGAGGCCACGTAGAATACAGCTAAACTCAGCTTCTGAGGAGTGAGCTCAGGTTCCTCGTGCCTTAGCTTCATAGAGACTGAAATATGCTGAGGCTCCGTCCTCCAGCTTTTTGGGGTCTGTCTGGAATCTGGTGGTTGGCCTTTGGTTAACATTCCTCACCCAGTTATAAGCTGTGTTAGCCAACACCACCCCCTCCACATCCCCCCTCGTTCCTTTTCAACTTAGCCCCGTAACAGCACGGCCCTTGTGTAGCCTCTTCCAAAGGTTGGAATGGCCACTCCTCTCCAACGTGTGATGTGGGCAGCAGCATTGGGCCTGGGATGGTGGCTGTCTGCCTGACCTGCTTTCTCTGGCACTCTTTGAAACTGGGTCCTGCCGGGAGCCGGGGGTAACCTCCCTGCCTGGATCTGGCCTGCCGTAGTCATCAATCAGCACACACTCCTCCGCTAGATGCACGCTTTTCCACAGACCATTAGCTACATGTGTGAGTATAATGTTGTTACTGTTTGGGAGCTGTTTGCTGAAGCCAACAGGAAATCGGTCCTTCCCTTGTTTACCCAGCCTGCCATACCAAAATATAATGTCCCTTCTGCTTAATAAAAGCTGGGGGAGTTGAGAAGAGAAGGTACAGTACAGGGAACGAGGGAACACAACCACGCCATTTTACATTCATGGAGTACACCCCAGAACATGACCCCTTTTGCTCCCAGAGAAGAGAGACAACTCTAAGTGGAAGGAGAGAACAGCTGAAGTGGGTGGGGTATCGATATGGTTATAAATTTGTCCTGTCCCCTCGACTCTCAGCTACAGGAACAAAAGAATACCTTCCCAATAATAAAAACTAATAACCCTTGGGATTTATCTTTTCATTTGTTTTCTTGTGTCCCACCACTCTTGGCACTGAGCCTAGGGCATACTGTTTGAGGGAGGCAAGAAGCAGAAGCTGGCTGACCACTTGTATGGGGGATAGAAGAGGGGATTCATTTATCAGACACAGGGTTGGACTAGATGACCTCCAAAGCTAAGTATGATTCCGAGGTTTGTGGTAGCCTAGGAATTTGCCTGGTTGGAGAGATGGTGTGAGGACTGGCACTCTACTGACCACAGTGCCCCAGGGTGTGTTCCCAGAGTGGTTGGATTTCATGCCACCTGCATGTGGGCTTTTTGATAGCCCATAAGAGTCACGTTGCCCAGTTCAAATTTCCATCTGGCACTTTGTCTCCCCTTTCCCTCAACTACCTCTCTTTCCCCAAGATTTGTTAACAGATAGATACTCATTACATTGCAAAACGTATTTATTCATTATGAAGTTCACTCTAGAGACCTTGTTCAGACCTGGAATTAAACTAGACCAGAGGCCAATCCTGAGACAGAGTGACCCTGAGGCAAGTGTATTGATGACAGACATCATTCTTTGGTGCAAAGACCCTTGGCATGCCCTAGAGCCCAGATTTTACTGTCCTCTGTGTTTTTTCAGGCCATTGTTCTGTGTGACCTATATATACATCCTCACAGACAGCAGGCACTAGTGGTAACCTGAGACCTAAGTTGCCAGGGAAATGGGACCCATAGACACGTAGCTAAGTGTGGGTGAGGATCCAAAAAGAAGACTGGGCAGTGGTGCAGGGAAGAGAGCGGATGGAAAGCTGTGGATGGTGCAAAGCGTGGGACCAAATCCACTGATTTCTATGACCATGTTGACTTATACGTCACTGTTGACTTTTACTCAAGCTGTGTTGCTTGAACTGCTAACAAAGAACAGTTTATTCCATTAGACTTCTGTTGGCTTCTCCCCAGTGCCACTGCAAAATAGACAAAGCACCGTAGAGTAGGGGCTCCTGGCCATCCCACGAAGGTAAGAGTCTGTGGAGCTGCGGGCACAGCCGGTGGCACAGAGTCCAGGGAAAGGTGGCTCTGAGAAAGACTCAGGGCTTGGCATCCTCAGGCTCCATGTGACAAAGGTCCAAGCCTAATGCCATCTTTAGGGAGCTGTGCACATCCTGGTTTGGCATTTTCTCCTTCCAAGGCTCCCTGAGCATATTCTTGTTGCTTCTGGGCACTGTCCTCTCCTCAGGAGGCTGAAGCTCCACGAGGGCTCTGGCTCCAGTAAGCTGAGGTATCTGGTGTTCGGGCAGCAGGTGGACGGTTATGGCCAGGACCTCAGATGAGGTTGTTCACTAGTCGCTGCTGCTGTTCCAAGGCTGCTTCTGTGTTGGCTCCATAGGCATCACCTATCATGTGGGACAGTCAGAATGAAGGGGCAGATCAGTTTCTATCACAGCTCCTTCCTCACTGCCTCGTTGCAAATACACACATATTCTACTCAGTGTTTACCCACCAGTCAGCCCTGTGTCCTGGCCCCCTCTCCCACTACCACCCCAGACAAGTAGGTAGTTTCTATGCAATCAGAATGAATAGACTGAGGCTTTGCTGTGAATTAATAGAGGCCTCTTTAACATCCTCAGTGGTCATGGAAACTACTTTGAGAGAAACATGGTTTCTCTTCCCCTTTCACTTCATGTAAATGGAGTGACACCCCAGTATTCTGGAGCATGATGCTGTGTGGAGGGTAGGTTAACTCTCCATTCCCAGCCCCAGCCTCTATCACTACCGCCATTATCATCCCTAGCTTGTATTGCCTGAAGGGTACCCTTGGGCTTCCAACCAGACCCTGGATCATCTTCCAAAACACCAGCCTTCTCGATGTTCAAGTCCAATTGAAATTAGGCTAAATTCAAAAGGGAAATCGGGGAAGGTCTCACCACTGGATGACCTTTTTGTTACCCACCACCCTTCACTTCTGCTCTAACTCCCCCCTTCTCAGTCTTCTTGCTCAGGATCCTGTAGCCACAGCTTGAGATGAGAGCGCAACACTGAGAACCATTTCTACTACTGCTGCCAAGCATTGCCATTGTCCATGTGGCAGCCAGGGCAGGGAGAGGCCAAGGGTGGGTGTGGATGGGAGAAAGTGCCAAGAAAAAAAAAGTCTAGGAAAAGGGGGAAAAAACTTGTTTTCCTCTTTGTCTGTAGCTGGGAGTGATTGAAAAGGTTGAGGGTGGTTGTGGGGCAGACAGTTAAGAGGCTATTTAGGTTTTGGGAGCTGTAAGGGTCATGTAGGAAAGTAGGTTCTGGACATCTATGTGCAAGACTTTGCTAGGGAACACATCCTCCCCTCAATTGAATGCCCCTTACACACAGTGAATAGTCATAACCAGATGTGACTCCACAAGGTCAGCAAGTCCAACCTGACTGGATTCTCCTATCTGCCCTCAGCCCATTACCTGTGTGACAGCCATGCAGCCAGACTCGATGCCCATCGTACTTGCATCGGCACCGCATCATGTTATTGGAGAAATCTGACTCAGCCACCTCAAATTTGGGATTTACAACCACCTGAAGGAGAAGTAGGGACAAAGAAAAGCATGGAGAATCTGTAAACAGTAAAGTGTGGGTATCTTGCCTGTTTGAGTGAAAAGAGGGAGGAGGAGTCGAGGGAATTGCAGCCCCCAAAGTGGAGTAGGCACATCTGACAAATAACACTCTCTATGTGCTGGTAGAGAGGACATTCCAGAAACACCACAGTAAACAACCTCCAAGGGCAATATTATAAAGCATGGTTAAGTCACAATCTCCCTAAGCTTTAGTTTGCCCTGAATAAAAAATATGGTCGATCATCCTTGACTTACCTACCTCACAGGGTCATTGGGAAGTGTTAGGGCTTTGTTTTTGGGGGTTTTTTTTAAATAGTCCATGACCCCAGTAAGGTAGACAATAGCAGTACTCTCAGGACCCCAGGAGGAAGAAGGTAGATTTGTGAATTATGGTGGACCTGATCCCTGGAATGGACCATTACCTGGAAGATATAGTCCCCAGGACGCACATCTGTAATGTCCACCCACTGGCAGTCAATATCATGACGATAGGTGTCCCAGCAGCCCACAGTTACCCCCTGCTCTCCAAAGTTGGCACAGGCATAACGCTTCTGTAGTCCTAAAGGGAGGCAATGGTAGCTTTGGAGGTGGGGGGAAACGTGTTTGGGAAATCGTGGACAACAGAATATCCTCCCCCTCCCTGCCTATTCCCAGGGCCCCAGGCAGCAGGAGGACTTCCTTCAGTTGACTGCTAGCTTTCTTTAGCCCTTACTGGAAGGGTCTTTGAGGGCTTGGAATAGCAGGGAATTTAACAGCATAGGGAGAATGGGATGGGGATGGGGAAGAACCTGAGATAGTGGTCTAGTCTGAGGATGGAGGGCCTGGTTACTTTTCCTGGGTACCCCGTACCTGTAGGACAGTTGGTGTCCTCTAGACAAAAGCTAGCCTTGTGTCCTTCAGCAACCTTGGAGCCATTGAGAGTAAGAAGGTCATAGTGGGTGAAGACTTCAATGCTGTGGTAGTGCCTACAAAAGAAACAAAGCCTGTCACTTCCCGGCATCAGGACAGGGTCTATTCTGGGGGGGTCAGCTCTATTACTACCCCGAGGAGGGCTGTATGTAACAGCAGAGCGATGCCCAGAGCTGCCACCTGGATGCAAGGCCAGTGTCTGGCCCAGGGCCTACTTTCCAATAGCATATTCCCTGCCCTCTGCCAGGCAGCACAGCAAGGCTGTCCCTAAGCCTGAAAGGGCAGCTCGGCAGGGCAGGGCATGATAGGGGCTGGAAGCCTTGGTACCACAAGGCCTGGGGACCTGTGTGGGAGCCAAGATGCCTTTAAGGGGAGCTCTTTCTTCCATGTCAGGCTGGGACCAAATTGCTAGTGTGCTGTCCAAACTGGCAGTAATGACAGCTCTGTTGGGAATGTTGGGAATGGTGCTTATTATCCTGGGTAGGACCAGGTCCCAAAAATGCCTCCTCCCCACCGTGCCCGGTGCAGCTCTTTTCCCTAAGGGAAGGTGTTTTGCTGTCTTTATCACTGGCATTGTCTCTGCCTCTGGTTAAATCTCTGTCACATGCCTGAGGCACCACAGATTTTCAACCTTCCCCCTCTGATTTCTGGGGTCTCCACTTTTCCCCAGCCATTGAATGACCAGGAATTTGTAACTAGGTTCTCCGAGGGCCAGCATCCTGGATGAAGTACTTGAGATGCCAAGGGGCCAGGACAGTACGAGAAGAGTGAGCCCCTGAAAGGACCCTCCAGGAGAAGGTACCAAATCCATAGTTGCCACAGGGCCTAACCCTCTGTGCCTCTGTGACCAGGAGAGCTGTGGAGTTTGGAGCCAGGACCCTGAAAACCATAGTTAAGAATTCTGGTACCTGGGGCAAATTCATTTTGGGGTACAGGAAAGATGCCAGACACCAGAGGCCTGGGGGGAGATAGGGGCATCAGGCTTCTTTCTCTGAGTAGGAGAAAGGTCACAAACATCCTCTATGAAAAGGGTGGCATGGGTCCCCAACTGGGTCCACCCTGAAAGTCTGATCTGCCTGCATGGTGCCAATTCAAACGATGTGAACCCCTCTCCCAACTCTCAAGAGAATTCAGGCAATGTAATGGTGGCATTGCGGGAGCGGGGTCCCAGGAGGGGTGGGAGCCCAGAGGGCCAGGGGAGCCATGTCATTGGGCAGGGTCAGTCATTAAGTGCCGGACTGCTATTGAAGGAGGTACACCCTCTCCTCCAAATGCTTCAATGTGTTGGGACAAAGCCCTTCTCACATGGCCAAGATTTTAACTCTGACTCAACGTGGGAGCAGCAAGGAAAGAAGAAAGACAGTGCAGGGTCTATGCCCATCCTGGCATGCTCTTCAATTCCTACCTTGGAGAAGGGGCCATCTAATCTGTAACCATCCACCCCTAGAGAAAGCCTTTCTGATGGGGTCAGTGAAAGGTCCTAGCTGCCTGGCGCCGTGGGGTAGCAGAGAGCACTGAAGCCCCACGTCAGGCTGAAGCATCTGCTGATTAGGAGAGGCATCCAGGCTTTCCCAAGCCAAGGCTAACATGGGTGCCCACCTATGGCACTGGTGCCAGATCCAGCTATGGCGCCCAGTCTTAGGTCGGAAGTCTGCCCGGCCAAGGTTGTGGATTTGGGAAGAAAATCGAAGCAGGCGGCGGTGCCCATAGGGCCACTCCATGTGGTCAGCTGACTTGGAGAGACAGTTTTCCTCATGGGCACAGTACAGCAGACTCAGTGGGCGGTCCTCTAGGTAGGCTGTCTCTTGTACCAATTGTGCATTCATCACCAGGTCTGGGGCACCTGGGGTCAACAGAGGGCCAAAGGCTGATGGCATCCCCCAACCTCCCCTCCAAAAAAATAAAGACGGTCCCTCCTGTTCTACCAAACTGGGGCCAGGGACAGGCTTTCACCCGAATAGCACTTCACACAGGTATCAAGCAGTTCTTTAGCGTGTACATTCTCGGGTAAGGCTCACAACAAGGCAGAGAGACTTTATGAGGCCCGTTTTCAGATGAGGAGCCAAGGTTCAGAAATGGAAAGTGACTTTTCCCCAAGATCACATGGCTGCTGAGTGAAGAGGTCTCCTCATTTATTATTCATGGTTTCATCAATGAACAGACCTCCCCTCCCCTACGGACCTGGCTCTTTGAATGAGATACAGAGACTCCAGAGTTGGCCAAGCGCTAAGGCTCCCTTTGCTCCCCTCCCCCATGCTAGGAGTTCCAGCCTCAGGCAGGGACAGTATCTGGAGCTGAGAACAACCCCCACGGCTCTTACAGCCCAGGAACCATGTCCCTCACTGTCTGTCCAAGGCCCTCATGCCCCAGCTGTTACTCACTATCTGTACAGGTGACTCCTGCTGAGAAGCGGCCAACGCCGTGGGAGCAGTGTACGGGCCCATGCCGCTGACATTGCTGTAGAGCCAGCTCTGTGCCCGAGCAGCGAACCCCACTCATCACCACCTTGCCAGCCCCTGGAGTGCCCTGCCAGTACCAAGTGTCCTGAGAAAACAGCCAATGACATATCAGTCAGCACAGATCACCTTACTGCAGGAACAGACTTCAGGGGGGCCTGGCTCCAAGAGCCCAGGGACTTTACCAAGGGGCAGTACCACCCAGGGACTCCCATGAGACAGACCAGAAAGGGATCACTGGGGAGGCCATCAGGGACCTACCTGGATGGCATGGCTGGCGAAGCCCATACCAAGCTGCCTACAGGCCACCATGGCTTCACTGAGTCCCCAGAGGTCACTACACACAGCTCCCCATCGAAGGGCCCCATTCATCTCCACTAGGACCTCCACCACGCCCTCCTCTGGACTGCGCCCCCCAGCCAATCGGATCTGCAACAACCAAAGCCGTGCAAATATCATCTCCACCTAATATGGCAGTAACGTCCATTAGGGAGTATTATTTAAGGATTGCTCCAAGGTCCCAACTGCCCCTAAAATCACTTGCTGTCTCGATGCCTCCTCTCCTAGAGGACCAGAAATTCCCACCATTAGACAACATTCCCCTAAGGTTAAGATTTTTTTTTAAAAGGCGAGAGTGTGGTCTCTATTAAAAATAAAATACCTGGTACCTGGGAGTACTTCCCTTTCCCTACTAGTGAAAATTAGTTGATAGCTGAAGGTATCTAAGATCTCGCCCTTAAGAGATTAGGTAGAGGATGTGGTTTTCAGTGGGAGGCAGAATGCCCTGAGGACAGCAGAGGAGACAAAGAGGAGTCTTGGTCCTAGAGAGGGTGCCCCAGGGAACCCTGAGCCAGGGAATGTAGTCCCAGGGCCCCTCATCGAGGGCAGGATGCAGAGGTGGTCAGGACCTGAGCCGGCCTCAGCCATGGAAGCACCAAAGACAAGCTGCCTGCCAGCCAGTGTGGGCCAGGGACGGCATCTCCCTGTGGAAGCTCTCTGCTCCCAGCCCTGGCTCACCTGTTTCTGGAAGTCCATGTTGGGGATATTGCATCTGACGGCGGCATCGTTCTCATGCCGACAGCCGCTCTGAGCTGCATCATGAGCGGGGCAATCACTGAGGACCCTTTCATACCCACTGCACTGCACTTCTCTCAGGTGGATGGGTCCCAGCCCTGAGCAAGAGGAGGGGATGGTAGAGTTCAGTCTCTGTAGGCCCACCCCCTTGAAATGTCACCCACTCGGGCCTCAGTTTCCCTCTCATTCCATGCCCACATTTATCACTTTTTGGACCCTGCAGGATGAGCTCTCCAAGATTACATTACCTCAGTTGGAGTGTCAGACCCTGTCTGGAGGCTCCTCACTCACCTTGTCCCAGCTGAGCCCCAAAGAGGGCCTCCCTGGCAGAGCCGTAGCCTAGCTGGCGACACAGGACACTGGCTGAGATCAAGTTCCACTTGTGGTCACAGACGGTGCCCCACTGGCCATTCATCAACACTTCTACCCGGCCCTCACCCACCTGGGCCCCAGCCCGGAGCCGCACCTGGGCCTCCTGGAGGGAGAGACCTGAGATGAGCAGGCAGCTTGGAAGTAAGGACTTGTGGAGGTAGGGCAAAGCGATTGGGGCCAGGCAGTGAGGAGAGCTCGGGTCAGGTCCGGGCCCTGCCACAAATTCGGTGGGTGACCTTGGCAAGCCACCAAACGGATTTTTTTGTTTGTTTTTAATCAATATAATGAGGCTATTGATGACCAGCAAGGTCCCTCCCAGATCTGAATCTTCTGTGATTCCAGTCCTTTCACGTGCCAGAGGTTGATAAAGCATCCTTTGAAGCAGCCTAGTACCATAGAAAGAGCATCAGACTTGGAGTCAGGAGAGACTTGTGAGCAAATAAATCCCAGCTGGGACATGTACAATCTGTGTAATGGCACCACTCTCCAGTCTCACCTTCCTCATCTGTAAAATGGGGTTACTTACATTGTGAATACTTACACTTTCTGCTTCTCAGGGTGGATGTGAGCAAAATATTTTGTGAATTTTAAAGCACTTTGATAATATGAGCTGAGCAACTTTACACCCTTTGCCTTAAATCAGCTCTCCCTGGGAGCTTTTCATTTCTGACCAACTGCTGGGGCTTCCAATGGACCCTTCCAGGGCTGCTTGTCATCATTAAGAATAGCCTTCCTTCTCCCCTCCCTCTAAAAGCCCTTACCTCCTTGCGGCGGGGCTTTCCCTTGGGGTGGCGGAAGCGTGGTCCTGCCACACAGCTGACCACGGCATGCATGCCTGTGGGGCAGGCTGGCCGCAACTTGCCCTTTGGTGGGGACACCTGCATTTGGCATTTAGCCATGTGGGGCTCAGTCCCCAGGCAGTTCACCCTGTGGATCCAAAAGGAATTCTTCTTGGTCAGGTTCCTCAGCCTACAAAACAAGGGAGGAGGAGAGCATGAGCTGGCTGAAGAGAAGAAAGGAGAAAGAGAGAGAAGGAGAGAGAAAGAGAGAGAGAGGGAGGGAGAGAGGGAGGAAGAGAAGAGAAAGCGGGGAGGAGAGGGGGAGGGAGAGAAAGAGAGAGGAGAGAGAGGGAGAGAGAGAGAGAGAGAGAGAGAGAGAGAGAGAGAGAAAGAAAGGGAGAGAGAGGAAGAGAGAGAGGGAGGGAGCACATAAAGGGAGGTGACAAGAAGAGGAATGAGCAAGAAGAAAGAGAAAGGGAAAAAGCTGACCCTTCCACCCTCCTCCTTACTCTTCACCTGGATTTGGGGTCCTTCATCTTCATATTCCAGAGTTTCCTGCGGTTGAAGAAAACTAGAAGTGAGTGATTAGAATGTGGCTGCATGGACCCTTCCCTTCAGCCCTTTTTCACTTGCTCTGGGCACAAGCTTTGGGGTTCAATGGACAGAGCTGGATGATCTGGATTCAAATCCTGGTTCGCTCTACTTCTTACCTTTGTGTCCTTGGGTGAATCACTTAACCATCCTGGCCCTCAGTTTCTTTATCTATGAAAAGAGGGCCTGGGCTCCCTCTGAGAGCCTTTCAAACTCTAAAGCGATGACACCCTGACTGTTCCAACGAGCCCCTGAATCCATTCCTTATCTCCACTGCCTCCTTTCATTTCCTCTGGATCCAGGGGAAAAGAGACGGAAAGGAGTAATCACCCATCAAGGTGAAGGTCACTGGTTCCAGGGAGCAGCAGCCTAGGCTATAATCAGGGGCTTCCAGGGTGGTGACTGAGTCAGCATTGGCCCAGACGTGCAATTAGTAGAATTTAGGCCAAGCAAGGACCTATGTCCTGGCAGCAGTCAAAGCAGGAATCACATGATCCCCTCGTGGCCCCTTGTCACCCTTCATTTGGATTATATTGGTCTGTGGGGCAGGGGGGTAGCACGTGAGGCTGGAACTTGGGGCCAGGCCACATGGTGCAGTCCGGGAGAGAGGAGGTACTCGGGTGGGGGGGGAGAGGATTCCCAATTCTGTGGAAAATTAAGGTTTGACCCTTTCTGGAGCAGGGCCCCCACCCAGGCCACTTGGGATTGTAATCTTGGCTAGCTTTGAGTCACCTGACATCGAGCCAAAAACACCAATTAGACCGCACTTTAAATAGATTTGACACAGTCCAGATTTTTACTTAGGAATTTAAACATGAACGTTCTCATCAAATTCTTTTAATGTTGCAGTTTTTCAGTTTCACAATTAAATACTTTTGTCTTGCAGATGGATTTTTTCCTCCTTTCTTTTCTGGTCGATTCTATTTCTACACTCTTTACCCGAACAGTCCCGTGTTAAGCTGGTAGCTGTACATTGGAGAAGCCCACAGTGGCCCCGGGTGACTAGAGTCTGGCTTCCTTCCTACTACATGGAATCCCTGAACCCAGAGCATCCAGCCTAGGCACACACTTAACCTCAGGCCCCACAACCCTGACCCTCGAGGTTCTCCTAGCCTTTCTGGCACTCAGGATCTCCCTACCTGTAGAAATGGGTGTTGACTGGCACCTCACTGGGGAAGCCCAGCATCCCGCAGACCACTCTGCTGTTGTTCATGGTCCAGCCCTCGTCACACACCTGCCGCCAGTGACCATCGTATCTCACCTCCACAGCACCCTCCAAGATGGGACTCTGCCGTTTTGCACTGGCCAGCACGGGCTTGATCCGTACCTCCTCCAGCCGCTGTCCCTGCCCAGACACACAGGATCATATAGACATTGCGAGTATAGGAAACCTGAAGAGAATACTCCACAGAATCCTCTTTCCCTTCCATACTGCCTATTGGGGAACCACCAGGAATGAGCTCCTGGGGCTAGGAAGCTAGGAGCCAACCTCCACTGCCTCTAGCCTGGTCCCTAGACCTTCCATCTACTTTCTGGGATCCCCTCTGGCCCTGGAGCCATCTTGGCCCCAGGCAAGACCACTGTGGAGAGTTTTGCCCTTCATGCCCCATCTTCCCCCATCAGGTGGGCTGAGGGTGGCTGCCCTCAGGCTGGCAGCTATCCCATGTACAGAGTCCTGCCCTGCCTGCCCTTGGTTGTTTGGCTGTAGCTGTTTTTAGCTCTGGGATGTTTGTGATGGGAAGAGGCAGCAATTGTGGCTAGCTGTGTGGGTGAAAGAGCCCCGGCTTGGACTCCTTCGTCTCCCTCCCAATTGGTAAGCTGCTTCCGCAATTCCCAGCAGGCCCAATCTCTCTCTTCTCCAAGTCTGCTCAGCCTCAAGAGACAAGATGCTCACTGGCCTTGGGTCTGGGCTTCTGCCTTCATCAAAGAAACAGGCCTGGGGAATTCATTCTAAGCCCACTTACTCATTCTTTCATTCTCTACTCTCTGGGCTCCCATCATCAATTCAATATATTCAGTTAGCATCTGTTCTGAACGAGGCAGTGTCCTACCCTCTAGGGATACCAAGACCAAATATATATACATATACATACACATGCGTGTGTATATTCCCTGCCCTCAAGGAGCTTTCTGTCTCCTGATGTACAGTAAGGAGACCTCTCCGCCCACAACACCAAGGTCTGTGTGTCTCCTCTGTCCGGAGCCAGATGGGAGTTCATTTTCCAGGTCTGTGTGGAAGCTCTCCTCTCACCTGTGGCCCCAGGGTCTGGGATGGCCTCTCTGAGCGGTGGCCAGGCAAGCGCTGGGGGTGGCACACGACCCCGACGTCTTCAGAGTGGCTACAGTCACTGATACCCCAGCCGTTGAACCTGCACTCTGCCAGGGAGTTCTCCGTGCCCACACAACGCACATTATCCATCCAGATGTGGCCTGTCGGGGAAGAAGGCATGAGCAACGGCTGCTTAGGGCTAGGAGTAGATGAGGTCAGAGGCCACTGACCCCCCTTTCTTTCTTAACTTTGAAAAGATCCCTAAACTTGGTGATTTTCTCTGAATCAATCAATCCACAAACATTCGTTAAGCAAGTACTGTATGATAGGTACTGTGCCAGCAGTAGGGAGTGTGGAATGTATGGGAAAATGGGATGGTGTTTGCCCCTTCTATGTAGTGAAAATCAGCACTTTGCTTACAAAGCAGTTTACCAGCATCTCATTTGGCCTTTACAACAACCCTGTGACACAAATGCTATTATGAATCCCATTTATAGATAAGGAAACTGAGACTGAAAAAAGGTCGTGAGTCTTGCCCCTGGATTACAAGGCTAATAAAAATATCGGGCAAGATTCAAACTCAGATCTTTCTGACTCCAACGCCAACACTTTATCCATTATGACACCCTAAGAGAGCTGTCTCTTTTTCTTGGCCAGGGGCCTCCTCGAAGACCCCCCTGGCACCTGAAGCTGAGCAACCCCAGTAAAGAAACTAACAGAAAGAAGGGGAAGGGGGTGTCAAGGGAAGTTAAGGTTAGAAGGGACCCTGGAGGTGATCTCTCTCTCCTCTCCTGCATCCTACCCATCAGGGGCTCTGGCATGAGCTCAGCTCCTGAACCCTGTGGCCTGGCAGCCTGGTCACTCACCTTCGCCTTGACCATACTTGGCACTGTGTGCCCATGTCAGAGCAGACTCAAAGCCAAGCTGGCGGCAGGCCACGTTGGCCTCCGGGAGGCTGAAGTCATCATCACACACGGTGCCCCACTGACCCTCGTGCAGCACCTCCAGGCGACCCTCTTCAGGCTGGCTCCCAGCACCCACTAGCCGAAGCTTAAGGGATCCCAATGACTGTTGGCAACTTGGTGGGGCCTGGCATAGCCACAGCAGGATCAGAAAGCAAGTGGGAGGTAGGGCCCACATCAGGGTAACTTCAGAAGCAGCAGGGGCTCAGGAATCTGGGAAATAAACAAGATAATGATGAGTAAAGACCCCAAATCCACTTGGGCAGTAGAGGCTTTGCCCTGTCTGGGGATCGCAAAGCCTTGCCCCACTTATACAAGGTGGTAAGGAAGTACCTGGCATACAGTAAGTGCCTAATAAGTGACTGCTGACTGACTAACCCTAAGGCAAGAGACTGAGCAATACAGCATCTCTGCTGTTGGTCAATATTTATGGAGCAGTGGTGGTCAGTGCTGGGCCCCATCCTCAGAAAACTGTCTAGGACCTTTGGCCTCTGTTGAAACTATTTAGGAGCTGGGATAGGAACGAAGCATCCTGTGCCCCTCGGTGGTCTTGTCAGTGTCTGGCTAGCCTGTCAGTTCCCTTCAAGCTAGTCAGCAAGGCACAACCATCTAATGTCATCTCTGGCTGGCCGCTTATCACCAGCTCTGCCAGCCCCCAGTGACTTTGCGGGGAAGCCAGAGAGAAGAATGCTTCCTCCACCCCGGATTTGGATGTGCCCTAGAACAATTGCTAGGGTCTCATCAGGGCTCCTTCACTGACAGGTCCACCCAAGGCTCTGGAGGCACTTCCTGGCTCCTGGGGCCCTGCAGGGACCAGGAGGCCAAACTAGCTTGTACCATCTGCTTTGTTTGATTGACCCTCCACAGAGGTGAAGTAGAAGGCCACGAGTGTGGTATAAACGGGGGAGGTAGACAGAAGGGAATCCGCCCTTGAATCTCTCTCCCCCAACCCTGGCCCACCTGCCATGCTCAGGATTAGACAATGTCCACAGAAGGCCCCTGCCATGCTGAAAACACACACTGTGGTCCTCTCAGATGGGGTGGGTATAGGAGGAAGTTACCCCCCTCCTCGGCTCCTCCCGGCCCCAGACACACACCGGTAATTTCATTGTTAAAGGGAACTCCCGGTCAGGAAACTCCCTCTACCAGCTCTGAAGCTGGCGGTCTTAGAGAATGGCCCGGGGCACTGAGAGGTTGAGTAATTTGTCCAGGGTCACACAGCTGGTATGTGCTAGACTAGACTTGAGCCCTAATGCTCCCCTGGCCTTTTACACTATAAAAGAGTGGCTGACATTTCCTAGCCGTAGTATATATATATCATTAACAGTAACAACAACAGAGAGTTACAAGCTGACAAAGGCAGTTGGCATACATTATCTCATTTGAGCCCCCGATCTCCCCTGAGAGACAGTATCTTTGCCCTCATCTTACACATGAAGAAACTGAAGCTGGGAAGGGTAGAGAGAGTTGCCAGTTTAAGGGTCAGGGCTGGGACTGGGTCCCAGGTGCTCTGACTCCAGCTTCAGTGATGCCCCTCCTACACCAAGATGCTTCCATTACAGATTTAGAGAGGAGTAGTTTATTGGGTTGTCTAACAGTAACCCTGAACGCAGAGAGCGGGGGATGGGGCGGTTTGATTTGGCGGAGTCAGATATAGCCAAAAGGAGAGCAGCTGGAGGGAGGGAGGGAGTGGGGCAGAATGAGGACTTCGGGGTTTGCGGGGGGGGGGGGGGATGGGGGATTATCTGGGTGCAAGTGGAGAAGCATCATTTGGGAACAATGACTGTCCGGGCTCCTGGGGTTCTGCCCTAGGCTCAGAACTCCAATTAAGGCAAAACTCCCTTTCAGCAAACACTGCCTTGAGCAGCGTGGAGCTAGATGACTTCAGCTCGTAGAAACAGTCTGGGCTAGAAGAGCCTTCGGGGATCTTCTGTTCTAATCCCTTCATTTTAGAGAGGGTTCTAGAGTCAAGCTTCCTGCACTCTTTCTTTGAAGCTGCTCATCCAACCCTTCCTCTCTGCCTTCACTGCTGCCATCTTGGTCCAGGTTCTCACCTGGCATCTGCTGGGATAGTAAACCATCCGAGAGTCAAGAGATCCAGCCTCCTGGCCCAGCTTTGCCAACAAGCTACATGACTTCTCCTCCATTCCTTATACTACTATCAGCTTGCTAGATGGCAGCAGGAGGAAGTTCACTGAATGCAGAGGCAAAGGTCCTGAGTTAGAATCCTGACTCTTCTTCTTACTATCTGGGGGAGACTTTGAGCAAGTCATTCACCAATCAGGTGAAACAGTGAAACAAAACAAACGGACTCAACGGTCCCTCCGTGCTATGGATCCATGATACTGGGATCTTCCTAAAACTCTGCTTTCCTCATTCCCCCTCTCCCGTGCTCCCCATTGCCTCCTAAGTCAGGAATAGGTAGCCCACACTTTTGGGTGCCTCTGATTTCTCCAAACTACACGATTGACTACAATAAAACAAACAAAACCACAAATTGTTGTTTCTGAAGTCAACATTTCAGTCATTGGGGCATACCTGGCATAGGGTGATGCCTGTGGGTCACTCCTAGCCCTCTCACCAAAAATAAAGAAATAATCACTCAGTGTGTGAGTCTCCCCGTGTGGTCAGAGAGGCTTGGAATGGTTAGTGGACAAAGAGAAATAACACCTTGGTCAGTTAGTCACCAGTTTGGGTCTGGCCCAGAAGGAGAGGCGGATCTTCAGGTGGGTGGGTCTTCAGTGTGGTTTGTGGTCAACAACACCTCAACGTGCACCCAATATGAAGGACCTGGAAGGAAAGAGACAATGTGTGATAGAACATTATTGATAGGTAATACAGGGATAAGAGAAGGCGCAACGGTGGGTAGTAGTCAAGAGACCCAAGAGGTCCCCACTCTGCCACTTGATATCTGTGTGACAAGCCTCAGTGTCTCCATCTATAAAATGAAAGATGAGACTTGATATCTACTGGATTAGGATACCTTCTTTTTTTCCTTTTTTTGGAGGGGGAAGGCAGGGCAATTGGGGTTAAGTGACTTGCCCAAGGTCACTAGTGTATCAAATGTCTGAGGCTGTATTTGAACTCAGGTCCTCCTGACTCCAGGGCCAGTGATCTACTCACTGCACCACCTAGCTGCCCCAATTAGGATACCTTCTAACACTATGACTACGATCCTATGGTTTTAGGGACTCTATCATCCCATTTATCTCTAATACTGTGATTCTAAGGGGGAAAGAAGAGGCTTCATCAGAGAAACCAAAGTCAGGTAACAGCTCCAGGATGACTTTCCCTCACTTTCCTCACTACATGGGAGAAGTTCATCGAGCCACTGACCAGCCTGGTTCCTGCTCTGAGTCCCTCTGGTCCTAGGCACAAAGATCATTAATTTAGAGCTAGAAGAGACGAATCCAACAGTGTCAAAATCAAATAGAAATGGATCCTCATGGGCCACACATTGAGTTAGAAACCCACAAATTAGCAGCACCTATGTTGCACTGTATTTTTATTTATTTTGCTAAACACTTCCCAACTACATTTTAATCTGGCTCTGGTGCTCAGGAGTTTTGCCTCATTTTGGCAGCTCTGATGTAGTCCAGCCCTATGTTTTGAGAAGGGAGTTACCCAAGTAGTAAGTAGCACAGGCGGGAAGGAGAACCCAAATCTCCTGACGTCCAGCCTATGGTTGTACCTTCTCTTGTCTCTGATCTCCTGAATTACTAATGATGTGTTAACCACATTCTCTCTCTATGTGTCTCTATTTCTGTCTGTCTCTGTCTCTCTGTCTCCCTATGTGTGTCTTTCTCTGTCTCTCTGTCTGTGTCTCTCTGTCTCTCTCTGTCCCCATCTGTCTCTCTCTGTCTCTGTCTCTATCTGTGTCTCTCTATCTGTGTGTTTTTTCCTCTGTCTCCGTCTCTGTGTGTCTTTCTCTGTCTCTCTCTTCCCTCGGTCTCTGTCTTTGCATTTCTGTCTCTGTCTCTGTCTGTCTCTCTGTCTCTCTCTCTCTGTCGCTGTCTGTCTCTGTCTCTCTCTCTCTGTCTCTCTGTCTCTCTCTCTCTCTCTCTCTCTCTCACTTCCCCATGTTGGTGGCCATGGCATGAGAATGCCTACCACAAACTATACCAAAGACCTGCTCAACCACAGGCACACCTCTACCTCTGGGTCAGACCCAAGTTGGTGACTAACTGGTGGTCAAGGTATTCTTTCCTTGCGTATACTAAGCATTTCCAAGTCAGGATTCAAACCCAGGTCTTTGAATTCCAAGGCTAGGCAGTCCTCCTTCTCTCGCTCCATGCAGCTCTATTTCTACTCTGTGTGGGCTGATGGGGTGGGATGGGGGGTGATCACAGAGATAGTTGGAAATAGGAAAGAGAGATGGTTAGTGAAAAGGGATAGGGCAGGAGAAGAAACAGAAAGGTGTCAGGAAAGCAAGACTCTTACCATAAGAGAAAGTGAGCTTGAATGCCAAGTTTCATTCACTAAAGAGAGGCAGCAAATACAGGCCATGCAGAAGCGGGGCTGTGGGTAACAGGGTATTAGACAGGAAAAGTGAGAGGGACATGTGAAGAACAGGTCTAGGGGAGAAGAATGAATGAAATTCCACCAGGTTATGCGCTGATTTATGACCCTGGCATAACTGTGTGAGAGCCCTGGGGTGAGTGCCAGCTCTGACCTAAGCCAGGAGACAGTTCCCAGGCTGATTCCAGCCCAGGGTAGAATGAGGCACCTGCTCCATGGTCCTTGCCAAACAAGACTGGCACCTGGCCTGACCTGGCTGAGCAAGGAACTGCTAGGTATGGGGGAATCCCAGAGCCTGCTAGGAGGGCCAGTGGGTGAGTATTGGGAGCAGAAGGGGGCAGTTTGGACCTGAGGGACTCTAATCTCAGGTCACTTATGCCACCTTTTCCCCAGAGCCTCCTCAGTCCTGGGCTCACATGCAGGTGGCAGCTTTGAGTGGTTCCCCTTAGTCCAAGCCTCCTGCAGCATAAGGGATGGAGGGAAGTCAAGCCGCCCATTTAGAATAGGCTATAGAAGGTCAGGAAAGCCAGGGACTTTTGAGATCTTTGAGTCCAACTCCATTTTATGGATTTAAATCCCCACCCCACCCCACCCCTACCAGGATCAGAAAGGTAAGATATCTTACTTATAAGTGGCAAAAATGGGACAAGAATCCAGGACTTCTGATGTCTATACCAGTTCTCTTTCTACTACACCATTCTATCTCCTAAACTGACCTTCAATCTATTTCAGGCTAATGGGCTGAAGTATCTATCTTTCCAGGTTCACAAAAAGTGGAATTTAAGCCACATACACACACACACACACACACACACTCTCCTCTCCAACTCCCCTCCCATCTCTCTGTCTCTCCCTGTCTGCCTGTCTGTCTGTCTCTTTCTCTCTCTCTGTCTCTCTCACTCACCCCATCTCTCTGTCTCTCCCTGTCTATCTGTCTCTCCCCCTCTGTCTCTCTGTTTCTGTTCCTTTGTCCTTGTATGTCTCTCCCCTCTGTCTCTCTGTCTCTCTCTGTGTCTCTGTCTCCCTCTAACTCCAGTCTGCTTTTGCCATGGACACTTCTGCCAACCTCCAAAGGCTGTCAACCTTCTTTGCCCAAAAACCACCAAAAAAGTTACTCCTAAAGAAAGGATGTGCTCATGCCCACATGCAAACTAGTTCAGTCATTTTACCAACCAGTAACAGGCTTCTAAGCAATTAGCAAACAGCTGAGGACCAATCCAGTGGTACAATCCAACTTACTGGAAAATAACCATCCCCCCCCTTTTTTTTTTCATTTTCCAGAGCTTTATCGTTTTCAAAGTACACACATCTCTAACAATCCTGCCCCAACTCGAGCGTAGGCAAAGCAAGAGTTCTTATTCTCCTTTTACATTATGAGAAAACGAGGCTGGTCGAGGGGTGGGGGTGGGGGGTTAGGCAAAGGGGTGACCAAGATCGCTCATCAGTCAGAGGTGCAGCTGGGGTTGGAATCCACATGTCTGGATTCCTGGGTTAGTGTTCTTTCCAATGCAACATGTTCTGTTTAGACATAGCCCAAAGTTGTTTAAAAAAAATCATCCAAACCTCAGAGTCAGACAGGCTGACACAGGGACAGAGAGCTGGGAGAGATAGAAATACCCAAAGATGGAGGGGGGGAAAGGGGAAAGACTCCAGTAGAGAACCAGGAGATCAGGAATACTGACTCAACAATCAGTTGGTGCCACTCACCACTTGGAGCATAGAATGTGTCAAGGTAGCCCGGGGCTGCTTGCTGCTGCTGCTCCTGCTGCCACCACCTCCTGGATTGCTTCCTGTCAGGTAAGTCTTGGAGCTGTCCGGGCCCTTATATCCTGGCTCCCTTTTCCCTACCCCCCTCCCTCTACTCCCACTTCCAGTCTAGTCCCTGAAGCCTAACGAATCCATGAGGAGGGGATGGGGAGGAGCTTCCAGGGGCCAGATGCCCAGCAGGCGGGAACCAGCTCAGCCCAGCCCAGCCCAGCTCAGCCTCCTGGGCACAAACCTGAAATAACCAGGGCCTGGCTCCAAGCTCTACAACCTGTACCCCACAACCAGGACTACCTCACTGGGCGGGGAGGGGTGGGGCACAGTGAGCTGAGTTCTGAGGCTTTGAAAGGGAGAGTTTGATCGTGAAGCCTGAGGCCAGAGGAGAGAAAGGGAAACCTCAGCCCCGAAGGGCTGGGGAGGTGCTTCCTCAGCTGAGCCAAGGGCTGGTCCCAGTCAGCTCCCCCAGAGACTAGGCAGGCTCACCCTCTTCCCTGTGCCCAGGCTCCTGGTGACACATGCGTGTCGTTCTTCTCCCCCTGAGGTATTTTTTTACGCGGCTTGAGGTCTTGGCAGTCACAGGCAGCCCAGCACACGGCTTTATGGAGGCTATTTTCACTGGCTATTTTCTATTTTCACCGAGGACCAAAGGAAAGGAAACACGCATAAACAGAAGCATGAGAAATCGAGGTCAGATAGAGGGAAGCATTTCCTGGCAGCGGAGTTTGTCAAATATTGGAATAGATTACTTAGGGAGGTTGTGAAATCCTGCTGGAGTTTGAAAGGGGCTCTAAAAAAGAGATTTGTGTGACATGGTTTAGCTGTGGTCCTGTCCCAAAGGTGGGAAGTATAGACTCAGTCCTCATCAGTAACAGAAAACATTTGTTGAGCCCATGTGACATTTATACCCTCCTTCCTAGCCCCCCCCCCAGGTCCTTTCTTTCTCACCCCATGGGGAAACAGAGGTTCTTCCCTAGGTCAAGGAGAATCAGGGAGGATTTATATCCTTATCTTCCTGAATTTTATCACTATGTGACTTTGAGAGACGCATATTCCCTCAAAGTGTTCCCATCTATAAAACGGGAAACAATTCACCCCAGCCAGTCTGCCTCCTTCCCGAGCCCCAGAACAGGACCTCTCTCCACCGAGGCTAGCCTCTCAAGTCGTCGACTTTGATCTCGGGCTTCGGAATCCTCTCCCCCTCTCCCAGCCCCCTCATCCACATCTATAGCCTTTCTGTCCTGTCTGTAACCCTGCCCCACCCCAGTTGGAAGCGAAATATTCCTCTAGCATGTCCTGAAATGAGTCAACAGGAAAGAATGCTTCCAAACCTGGGTCAGCTGCTGTTTGGGGCGGCTCCTGGGGCCCTCTCCCTGGGACACTGAGGCAGCTGTGGGCCCAAATGCCAGGTATGTTCTTCCTGCCTCCCCTCATCCCCAGCCACCTCTAATGCGGAGCCAGGAACAACACTGGGCGACTTGGAAACACTGAAGCCACCAGCTGCCAATCATACTTTGTGTTGCCAAGTCCTAAAAATACCCCTCGAGAGGGCCTGGAGGGTGGGGGTTCTCTTGAGCTGGAGGATGGGGGATGTAGTCTGGAGTTTCTGGGAACACCAGGAACAGGAGAAGAGGTGATCTCCAAGCCACTCAGAGAGCCCTTGATATGGGGCTCAGTGAGTAATTATTGTGGGCTTTGGAGCAAGGGAACGTGGAGTGGTTTCCCTTGCCTATTCAATAGAATTGAAACTCCTGGTTCTAGCATTTAAGGCCTTCTATGGTCTGCTTCAAATCTTCCTCTCTGGGCTTCTCTCACATGATTCTCCTCCGTGTGCTCAAAGCTTCAAGTAAACTAAACCGCTTGTATCCTTTGCTCTGGGAACAGCAGCCAAATCAGCACGTGACAATAGAAAGCCCTCTGAGAATTGTCCCACTTCTGACACGCACTGGCCACGTGTTTCTGGGCAAATCTCTTCACCTGCCAATGCTTTAGGCCAGGGGTGACAAACTCAGAAACAGGGGCCACTAAACCAGACATAAAGATCCTTGCATGCCCCAGGGAAAACTTGGAAAACCATAATTTTTTAAAATTGCATATTTAATTTTTTCCAATTACATCTAAAAACAATTTTAACATTCATTCTCAAAATTTAGTTCCAAGGAAAACCACATATTAACATTATCTATCATCATTTTGTTTATTTTGTTAAATATTTCCCAATTCCATTTTAACCTGGTTTAGTAGCAGTAGGGGATGTTGCCGGCTGGGGGGCATCTTTGACACCTCAATTCTAAGGCAATTCTCTAAGCCAATAATTGAAGAAGAGGTGCCAGCCTGCACGGTAGAAGGAATTTCTTCTTCTGGGAACTTCCTGTATCAATGAGATACCACTTCTAGTCCTTATCTCTAGGGCTCCTCTCACCATTGCTGTAACTTCCCAAACAAAAATACCTTTCCCTGACCCGGAGCGCCTTATATGTCTTGTCTCCCCTAACTAGAACATACGCTTCTCTTACTTTTGCATTTATAACCCCAGCAGCATGTAATAAGTGCTTTTGATTCATTTGGCATACATGCTTTCTTGCCTCTGTGTCTTGACTTACAACATTCCCTCAGTCGGGAGTACCCTGCTCCACAATGGCACCCACCTGTGAGATTCCTGGGTCCTTCAGGACCCAGCCGAAACGCCCGCATCTTTACCGAACCTTCCTTGATGGTCCCTGTAGGAAATAGCCCTTTCTCAGTACTCACAAAGCACTTTATTTACAACTCTCCTACACTTACCTAGTTTATTTTGCACCATGGTTATCTGTGTATACATCCTAATACAGTAGAAAGAACATGGGCTCTGGGAGTCTCAAAGAATGTCTGGTGAAACCCTGCTTCAGGCACTTACTTCTTGTACAACCTTTTCTTTTTGTATGGACATACAAAATACTCAGTTCTTACATGTATGCACTTGTGTCAATTTCATTAAATAAAATAGAAAAACTCAGTTCTGTGCCAATCACATTAAAAACTATTTACAAATCTGGTGGGTGTTGGCGTTGAGGTCATGTAGTGGGAAAAGCAAATATCGTTTTATCTTATTATAAATATTTTATTATTAATTTATATTATTATTTATTAATAATTAAATAATGATAACAAATATATAATATATAATAAATTATTAATTTATTATTATAAATCTTATCTCATTATAAAATTCCATTTATCAAATCTATATGCTGAAATTAGTCCTTACTGCCAAACTGATATACAAAGTCGGGTTGTGTGTATATAGCTCCCCGTCCTTCCTGAGGATTCATATCCATAAAATTGCTCGAGCTCATTCCTGAGGCTCCCGTTTGAATGGAGGGATATGGAGGAGGCAGCTCTCCCCAGTTTCCCACAGAAGCTTTCAGAGATGTGAGATCAGTCAGATGTAAAGTCTCTTAACTTCCCTAGGCTTCAATTTTGACAACTGAAAAATGAAGGGATTGGACAAGATTGCCTCTCTAAATCTATGATTCTCAGAGATGCTTGCTGCTGGGAAAAGTGTTACTAGTCATAGGAAATCAAGTTGAGTCACGGAGGGTCAGATATATGGCTCTCAGACAAAATCTGTGCAATAATTTATCACGACTTGTAGCATTTCTTCTGTCCTATTTCCGAAGAAGTGCAGGGTCTTATTGGGGACCATGAAAGACATTCAGGAAAACATTGAATCTCTCCATGAGCTCTTGGCTTCATTTCCTGGAAATGTACCAGCTGGGGCCACACACACAATTCTAAGGAAGACAGGAAGCAAAAACCAGCCTTTCATGGCCCAGTTGTCTCAAGTTTCTTGGAGCCTTATCTGCTCCTTATTTCTTGATTCTTCAAGATGCAATACTTTAACTCTATCACAAGGAGAGGTTGGTTTGACCAGGGTTTTGGTATTCTTTTCTTTTTCTTTCTTTTTTTTTTTTGGAGGGGATAAGGCAGGGCAATTGGGGTTAAGTGAATTGCCCAAGGTCACACAGCTAGTAAGTGTGTCAGGTGTCCGAGTCCGGATTTGAACTCAGGTCCTCCTGACTCCAGGGCCGGTACTCTACTCACTGCTCCACCTAGCTGCCCCAGGTATTGGTGGTGTTGTTCATTTGTGTCTAACTTTTTTGTGACCCCATTTTGGCGTTTTCTTGGCAAAGATACTGAAGTGTTTGCTTCTTTCTTCTCCAGGGTCACACAGCTGGTAAGTGTCTGAGGCCAGATCTAAACTCAGGTCTTCCTGACTCCAGGTTTGGTGCTGTAACCGCTGCCCCAAGTAGCTGCTTGTTGACCTGGCTAAACCAGTACTATAAGCAGTGGAAGGCTGGTTTAAATATCTATACTTACCCTTACCAGATAGGAGTGAAGCCCCTGCCTCTTATCTCTGGTGCATGTCTCTGAGGTCCTTCAACTCAAGACTTTTCCTAACATTTGCGTTGTATGTAGCCCTTTTATGAGACCACAGCAGGGGACATGTCTAAGCTAACTCCTTATCTCCTCTAAGACTTAGCACAGGGCTCTGAATACACTAGGTATTTAATAACTTTTTTCCTTTTTGTTGTTGTTGATGTCGAAAATGATGTTTCAAGGAGATTGATCTGGCCATGGTGTACAGAGAGATAGATGAGTATCAGCAAGACCAGCTGGGAAACTCTTCATAGAGTGGCAGGACCAGGCCTGGGATTAAATCCCAGCAGCACAACTTCTTCCTGTGTGACTGTGGGGAAGTCACAACCTTTCTGGGCATATAAAGAGGAGAGTTTCCTTATATATAAAATGGGGGGAGGGAGGAGTTAAATGACTTCTAAGGTCCCCACCAGCTCTAAATCTGGGACCCTCTGATCCAGGCATGCAGGGATGGGAGCCTGGACTAGGATAGTAGCTGAGCAAAGAGAGGAGCGGGCTTCAGAAGCGCTGAATGCTGGAAGGGGTTAATGCTGAAGTTAGAAAGAGGGCGTTGGAGGCCATCGATCCAACCCCTAGAGAAGAAAGAGAGGACGGATTCCCCTCCAGGCTTTGAGCGTCTCCTCCCCAAATGGTTTTGTTTGGGCTTTTTATGCATTTTTGTTGACTTATTTGCGTATAGTTGTGTGTCCAACCCCTCTCTGATCCTCTCCCACTTTGGGCCCTGCCCCCACCCCGTGTAAATTCCTTAAGAGAAAGGACAATTTTTATATTTGATTTTGAGTACTTACTGCCTAAGGCGCAAGGCCTGGAATCTTCACTGACGTCAGGAATTTAAGTGAATTGAAAACTTCAGTGCCAGGGTTTTTAACCCGGGATCCACAGACAACCCCCCACCCCCACCCCCACCTCTGTGAACTTGAATGGAAAAAAATATTACATGCTTATTTCAATATATAATTGGGTACCTTTGTAATTCTATGTATTTTGCTTTATTCGTTTAAAAATATTCTGAGGAGGGCTCCATAGGCTTCACCAGGGTGCCCCAGGGCTCCAGGACATAACAAATGTTAAGCTATCCTACTTCCAGTGACTTCCTATCTCCTCTAGGATAAAGTACAAACTCCTCCATTGTTATTCAAAGGTCTGCACAACCTGGGCCTGACTTGGATTTCTGGCCTTTCTGCAGCATCTCTACCCTTTGTCTACTCACTGTAGAATCCAAACATGTTGGCCTCCTTCCTATTCCTCACATACAACCCTCCATCTCCCTCCTCCACACCTTTGCATTGGCATGTATGCCCTCCTTCTCTCCACCTTTTAGAATTCCTCACACCCTTCAGAGTTCAGTGAGGACTCTCTAGCTCCACCTTCCCCCCAGCTGCTAGAGTCCTCTCCCCATAAAGGACATTGTCTCTACTCTTTTTATAAGTAGCATCTGCTTGGAGGTGTATATGCTAGTCCACTGAGGGCAGGAGCTGCCTCAGTTTTGTGGTTGTATCCTCCTCACTTCTTAGCATGAAGCCTGGCATGTAGTAAGTACCTAATAAACAAAAACAAATGCAATAAATAGCTAGCATTTACATGGTGCACCAAGGTTTGCAAAATACCTTACAAACATCGTCCCATTTCATCCTCACAACAACCCTAGGATCTTAACAGACAAGGAAACTGAGGCAGACTGAGGTTAAGTGACTTGCCCAGGGTCACACAGCTAGTACGTGTCTGAGGCCAGATTTGAACTCAGGTCTTCCTGACTCCTGGTCTAGGGCACTATCCACTGCACCACCTTGTTGCTGCAAATACTTGTTGCTTGGGGCAGCTAGGTGACACGGTGAGTAGAGCACCAGCCCCGGAGTCAGGAGGACTTGAGTTCAAATGTAACTTCAGACACTTGACACACTTACTAGCTGTGTGACCTTGGGCAAGTCACTTAACCCCAATTGTCTTCCCTTTTCCCCTCCAAAATAAAAAAAAAAGATACTTATTGCTTGATTGAATATAAGCTCTGCAAAGGCAATTACTAGGTCTTGGTCTTTTATGTATTTTTTTTTCACAGCACCTAGTCTGTTCTCATAGGACTTATGGTCTGGGTAGATAGACAAGACCGTTCTGTAAGATGTCTAGTTCTATCTAAGGAATATCCCAAGGTCGTGGATGCAGAATTAATTATTAATCAATTATTCCAAATGAGCAGCGTGAGTTCAGAGGGACAAGGATCCTGGGGCAGCCTGGGAAATCTTTACAGGGAAGCAGTATTCCCATACCAATAGTAACAACGGTAACTGCGGTTTGCACGAGGACTTCAGGTGCGTGCTCTTTTGATTTAAGGGGCCGTGTGAGGTTATTCCCACTTTGCAGATGCGGACGCTGAGGGTCAGAGAGGTAACACAGCTTCCCCACGGTCTCGGAGCTAATAGATCATAGAGTCACAGAATTGTATAATTGGGAGGGGCCTCCGGGGCCATCCAGTCCAACCCATATCCCCCTGTCGCATGCCTGACTAAGTGTCACACAGTCTTTGCTTGGAGACTTCCAGGGAGGGCGATTCCACTGCTTCCTAGTGGGAAGAGAACCGGTGTTTATTCAGTGCCTACTATGTGCCAGGCATTGCACTAAGCGCTCTACAATCATTCTTATTTGGTCCTTACAACAATCTTGGAAGGTAGGTGCTAATTATCCCCGTTTAACAGTTGAAGAAACTGAGGCAGACAGGATGACGTGACTTGCTCAGGGTCTAGTAAGTGTCCGAGGCTAGATTTGATGCCCAGCACTCCATCCCTGTGCCACCTAGCTGCCCAGGCAACTCAAACCACCTACTAGCGAGTTCTACCCAGCAGGACATTTTTCCTTTCATCAATCCATGTGTGTCTCTCTTTATAACGTCCACCCTTTGTTCATGGCTCTGCACCTTGGGCCAAGAAGAGCAAACCTGATTCCTTTACTATATTAACAACCTTTCAAAGGCTTGAGGATGGGTACCACACCCTCCTGCTCAAGACTTCTCATCTCTGGACACTAGAGCCCATTTCTTCAGCCGATTCTCATGTGACATCACCCCATGCCCCTTCACTATCCTCATTAACCTTCTGTGGATGCTCTTCAGCTTACCAACGGCTTTCCTAAAAGATGGTCCCCAGAGCCGAATTCAACAATCTAGATATGGTGGAACCAGGGCAAAGTGCATAGCAACGATCACCTCCCTGGTTCTCTCTGACGTCAGGACACTTCTCCCAGGCTTATAATTATGTTAGCGCTTCTAAAATAGCATTTGTGGTCAAATCTAAGTTGCAGAGTGTGCTGTTTGCCTCTCGTAAAAGTCATCTAGACATCTCTACCTGCTTAATCCCTACAATTTCAAATAAACTTCTCCTCACCATTTCCCACCCACCCATCCCAGCTCCCAGTGCTCTTCTGAGGGAATTAGAACAGCAAGGAGTAGTGAGAATTTAGTGAACTACACTGACTCCATCTTGGGATTCAATTCTGGAGCCAGCTCACTTTCCTTTCTATTCAATTATGGGTCTAGTCCAATTTCTGTCTCATGGGAAAACTTTATTCACTTATGGGAAACTTTATTGCACTGTTTGAACCTAGCCCTGCGTGACTGGGAAGCTGAACCTCCTCTACCAGCTGCTTAGAGACCCCTAACTAAGGACTTACGTTATGCCAATCAGAAACCCAGTGAGATCCGAAGATTGATACAAGGAATTTACTCACAGTCATACATCTCAAGCAACCCATGTGTTTTATCTGAAAACTAGCCCTCTTCCGATCATTCAGGTATTTCATTTCACTTTTGACTGAATACAGATACTCTTTTTCTGATTTCAGGAAATTGCGCCTGTTTGCTCTCCCCCTCCCAACTTGGAAAGTCCCTAATCGTTCCTCCAGTCAGAAATCAAATTACCTAATTTTGTATCCTGGTTAATGGTTTTCTTTTAATTAATTGGTCTTATTTGATTAATTGATTTTAATGGATAAAAATCTGTCTCCCCCTCTATTCTGGGTCCAGTGGCAAAGCTGAGGAGGCCTGATCCCCATTTGTTTGCGATTGTCATGTATTGCTTGATAAATTGATACGGTCAGAAAAGTAAACCTTTCTCTCCTCACCTGCCTCACTTCTCACCTGGAGATACTTCCACCCCTGCAGCTTCTTTGTCTGCTCTATGAGTTCCTCTTTGGAACTTCAGTTTCAAGAAATTCCTCAAGAGTCACGTTCACCTCTCTCCTGGCTCAGCTCCTGGCTCTCTGGACTGCTTTTCTACCTTATCCCACCTCCGGAGTACCTACCTGCACCACCACCCCCCATACACAGTATCCCACATTGGCTTCTCTGCCCCTTCTTCTGCCTTGTCTTCCCCATTTGGCTAGAAGCTCCTTGAGAGCAGGAACTTGTACAGTATTTGTATCCCTAGTGTTTATTTAACACAATGCCTTGCACAAAGTGCTTATTAAATCTTAATCTAATCTTTTCTTTAATGAGAGCACCATTGCCCCAATCTCCAGACTTAAAACATCAGCCATTTCTGGTTCTCCATCTCAGTGGTTCCGCCTACTCCCTCCCTAGCATCCAACCAAGTGCCCAGTCCTGTTAATTCTAATAAAGTAATATTCCTTATGTCCATCAGCTCCTTTCCATCCTCACTCCAGCAATTCTAGCTTGGGCCTTCATTACCTCTCACTGAAGCCGAGCTGGGCTTTTGGACTGTAATTCCCAGTTATGGCCTTTCCACTATGGCACACATGGCTCCCCATGCACAACAGAACTGATAAAGACAGGTCTGGCCCAAATCCATTGGCTCCATGAGCTGGTAGAACCCGAGATGGTCTATAGTAGCCTATGGAGTTGGACTGGCATGAAGCCGAAGCCAAATCCCAAAAGATGGTTAGGATTTGAATAGTGGGGGGGGGGTGCGAACTGGGAGAGGAGGGAGGCTGCGTTGCAGGTGGTGTGAACTGCATAAACTAAGGCCCCAGGGGAGTGCAGGAAGTTAGCTATGAAATAGCTGAGAAAAATAAAGGAATTATTAAGCAGCCTTGAGTGCTCAACTAGAGATAGGCAGCATGAATTTGAAATGTGCCAAGTTCAAGTTTGCATGGTTCTGTGATCTTCAGCCTGGCACAGGAACCGAGGAAACAGATGGTGGCAGCAGGCCAGGTCTGGGTGACAACACAGAAGATGGTTAAGAGACTGGGGTATTAGTGAACGCAGCATTGGCCAGCCATGATCTTCAGCCTGGACAGAATGGGAGCTAAGAAAAGGAGCAAAGGAACGACACTCTCAAAGGAGAGACAAGAGGCGGCATGGGCTGGGTGAGTCAAACCACCACCACCACTGCCATCACCACCTTCCCTCAGACCCCCCTGGAGATGGCCCAGGACTCTAAGCCCAAGAGCCTTGGCATCACAGCACCACACCCCTCCTCCCCCTCACAGTCCTGTATCCATTCCAGCCCTTGAAGCCATTATTCAGGAAACCAGCCCTTGTGGAATGTGACCCAGCAACTGCATTTTCAGAAGCTACAGCCTCTGCCCCTTTGGCAGCCACAGCTTCTAAAGACCCAGAAAATTGAGTTTTTGCCACCAAACTCCTGGACCCTGTTAAGTGGCTCAACATCAGAAGCTGATCCAGTTTTATCACTGGAAATAATGTAAACTAAGATGAATCACCTTCTTTCCTTGATGCTACACCCTGAGGACCATGGGGCTTTTCCATCTCACTTGCAGGTGAACCCTCCTTGGTTGGCTCACCTTATTAGAACTGCAGAGACCACCTTGTTTTTCTATTTGTATCCCTAGCATAGTGCTTTGCACTTACTGGGGGCTTAATAAATGCTTTTTTCATTAAGTTATGAGAAAGCTGGAGGTTGGAGAAGACAAGGCATAGCACTGATGCAATCAGTGTTGGGGAGGAAGAAATGTGAAAAATATTCTCCAAGAAGGGATATCAGTTCATGTTTTTGGAGGCAGGGTCTTCATGCAGTGATGAAAATCATGGTATACAGTTAGGGTCCCAAAGGAGGCAGATAGTGATGGGGCCCAAGGGCTTAGAAATTCACATTCAATTTAGCCTTGGAATGGATGAGAATTTTGTTCTTTCCTGATCGTAGAGGGGAGGCACCAAGGATGGATAAAAAGGAGGGAAGAAAGAAGGTACCCAAGAGAGGACCTTAATTTTCTTAGTGAAGCAGGAGACACAGTCAGTCAGAGAATGGGGGAGATGGGGAACACAACTGAGGGCTTAAAGATAGTGAAAAAGTTCAGAACAGTCATTTTGAGGAGCATGTGGGAAGAATAGAAGAATTGTCAATAGCATGAATGGCCTGTTGAAATCAATAGCAGGTAACATGACAAAACAGAAAGGGGTTTGGGTGTTGGAGAAGAAAGAGAATTGGAACACTGGTGCATTGTTGGTGGAGTTGTGGACTGGTCAAACCATTCTGGAGAACGGTTTGGAGCTATGCCCAGGGAGCTGTAGGACTGTGCATACCCTTTGACCCAGCAGTGTCATTTCTGGGTCTGTATCCCAAAGGGATCATAAAAATGGGAAAAGGACCCCCATGTGCAAAAATGTTTGTAGCGGCTCTTTTTGTGGTGGCCGAGAATTGGAGGTTGAGAGGAATGGCTGAACAGGTTGTGGTATATGAACGTAATGGAATGCTATTGTTCCATAAGAAATGATGAACAGGCAGACTTCAGAAAAACCTGGAAAGACTTACATGAACTGATGCTGAGTGAAGTGAGCAGAACCAGGAGAACATTGTACACAATTACAGACACATTGTGCAATGACTAACTTTGACTTGCCTCTTCTTAGCAATGCCAGAATCTAAGATATCTCCAAAAGACTCATGATGGAAAACACTATCCACATCCAAAAAAGAACTATGGAGTCTGAATGCAGGTCAAAGCATACTATTTGCTCTCTTTTTTTATTTGTTTGTTTCTTCTTTCTGAGGGTTGCTCCCATTGGTTCTAATTCTTCTTTACAACATAACTAATGTGAAAATATGTTTCATATGAATGTATATGTAAAGCCTATATCAGATTACATGCCATGCCGTCTTGGGGAGGTGGGAGTGGAGGGAGGGGGAGAAAATTTGGAACCCAAAATCTTATGGAAGTGAATGTTGAAAACTAAAAATAAATAAATAAAAGAAAGATGTTAGCAGGAATTTGTAGTAGATTTGGTCTACATGGGCCCGTGATTCCTCCTCCCCCCACCCCCTATCCCTATTGTGACTCTTTAGCCTGGGACCAGAGGAAATAGAAGCTGGCAGGAACTCAAAGTCGAGGGTGGGCATGATGAGCACCACAGGTCACATCTATGGGGAAAAGCCTAGTGAAACGACAGAATATGGCATCCAGGTCTTATGGACTGCCCCTGACTAGAAGTCAAATGGAGCCAGCAGAGACAAGACGGATTGGGTAAACCAAGAAGAGCAGAATATTAGCCATCTCTGGGAAAACAAAGAGAAGGTTCAACAGGCATGAAGAGAAGAAAGAGGGTCTTTTTGTAAAAGGAGGACCAGATCAGCTCTCTGGGAAGTTGGATGGCTTTTTGTTTCAACCAAGCACTTCACAGAACCACAGAACTTGAGAGTCGGAGAGTTGGTCATCTAGTCCAAGCCACACCCGAAGGAGTCCCCACTGCAATGTACCCACCAAGTAATAAGCCAGCCTCTACTGAAGATACACAAAGAAAAGGAATCCGCCACCTCTGGAATCAGGCCATTGCACTTTTGGAATCACTCTCCTTGTTGGGAAGTTTTACCTAACATCAAGCCAAGTAGGTTTCTTTGTGCCTCCCACCCATTGCTCCCAGTTCTCCCCTCTGGGGTCAAGCAGAACAAATCTAATCCTTCCCTTATAGGAAAGGCTTCAAGCACTTAAACCCAGCTCTCTTGGTCCTCCATCTTCTTTTCTCCAGGCTAAATACGCTTGATGCCACGAATCCTTTTCTTTTTCTAATCCCTTCTTAGCTTTAGTGTTCTATGATTGAAAGGTTGTATTTGAAAGGCATCTATCAATATTTAATCTTAATCACTAATCAATTTACTAATATTTTCTGCATATCCACTCTGCAGGTTTGTGGTGGGGATGCGATGAGATAATGTATGTAAATGTGAGCTATTAATATCATTATCTTCATATGTTCAATGGAGTTCAAATAGAAACCATCTTTCAACATATCGCAACCCTCTTACTGTTCTTTTACATTTAATGTTTCACTGACTATTGCTTTTCGTAATTGAATAACCATGCTGGGCTGTAAGCTCACCAAAAACAGCTTTGGGCCACCTCCATTATTGCTGGGGGATGATGGGTACTTTATTGTCTCCCCACATGGCTTTGATTTCCACCTCTAGGTCTCTTTTTCTTGAGTGCTTTTTATGTTATGTAGTTTGGAGGTTATGGGTGTTTTCTATGGTGATATCTATTTCTAAAATGTTGTTTTTACAATTTAGTGGGTCAGTGTTATGCCTGGGCAAATGTGGGCAACAGTTTTGTCTGCAATGATGTTCCAATTCCAGGACAATTTATTCATTGAATTTTGGGGATTCGGATTTGTAGTACTGAGACTTGTCATCTGTTAGTTTATGAACTCTGTCCTGGATCTTCTCCATCATAGTGGCAATTACCTTTGGCAAGTGTACATCTCCTTGTTTTATGCCAGGCTTGATGTTTATTATCAGAGGGTCATTGAACAGAGATCTTTCTGTTGTTTCATCTTCCAAGGAATCATGAATGATCTAGACGTACGAATGGGAAACACCTACCGGTACAAGAACCTATAATGGGGGAATTTGGGAAAGAAAATAATGCTTGTTAATTGAAAAAATGAATATGTTTTAAGATACAAACAGAGTCTATAAGGCAGTGTTTTCTACTACCAAATCAAATACTTTTTTTCACAATTAACAAACAATAAGCACAGGTATCTTCTATTCTCTGTGTCTTTCAGTTAATTGCAAAATGGTAAAGATGTGGTCAACCCGTTGTTGACTGTTGCTTGTGAAATCCTACTTGCCCTCTCTTAATACTTTTAAGCATGCCCTCATTTTGTATGGCCCTATAGAGATTTTGTATAAATGGAAGAGTAGATAGATAATTTGGATTTTTTTTACAAGTATCTTCTTCAGATATTGTGTGAATCAGTCCCTCAATGCTCTCATAATTACACCACCCCCAGCACAGATTCCCTCTAATGTACTTGTTCCAATCTTTTCCTACCTTTGTCATCCATGTTGCTACTTCTACCCCTTCTATAAACACACCTGGGACTGTGATACTGGGTCCAAAAATAATGTTTTCACCATCCTTCATGGAGAAAAGTTTGTTAAAATGGTTTTTGCAGATATTTTCCATTTTTCTGCTGTTTGTAGTTCTCCTATTTTCTTTCTTGGATGCCCTTCAGTTGACATTGCTTAGTTGAATACCTGGTGAAGTTTTCTTTATACTGGTTTTATCCTTTACAGCTATAAAGGCTTATGAGACAACATTACTCATGACCATCCATCATCTTTTTTTGTAAGAGTTTTACAAAAAAATTTATATTCTGACCCAGTTTTGGTGGCCGTAGGCAGCTATTTCTCACCATTTGGCAATAAAGTCAAATGTCTGCTGACCAAGGCACTTTCTGGGCAGTTGTGGCTTCTTCATTGTACAATTAATTTAAATTTGTTAAACTTCTATATGAAATTATTGTAATTGTCCTCATTTTTCTTGTCCATTTTCCATTTTTGATTTTCAGTGACTTCTTTATGTAATTCGGGGTTAGGTAGTTTCACGTGTATTGTATCTTTTTCTCATTTTCTTCTTTTTAAAAAATTAATTCTGATGTTGGAGATCCAGTGCAGAATCCTGGTCAAAAAAGGATTCCCTGTGAATGGTAAGGTCCTTCAGATGCTCCTGTTGGCAGATGACGTTGTTTTGATTTCCGTGAACCTCTGAATACTGCAAAAACCTCCTGGAAGAAATCTGTAATAACTCAAAGGAATTTGGCCTGTCCACCCACACAGGAAAGACCAAACAAATGAAAAATGTCTATTGTCCAGATTTCAACATGAATTTAGGTGGACAGTGTAGAGCTGGTCCAACAGCATGCATATCTGGGACAGCTAGTAGGAGTTGGGCCTACAGTCAAACAGGAAGAAGGTAACAGGCTAGATTACTCTGGGGAAAGCTTTTGTATTGACCCCAAGCTTCTCAGGAAAGCAGAAGCCTATCTTTTCAATGCTAAGATTTGATCTATATGGCAGTGAGACATGGAATACTACTCCCTTCAAAGAACTAACAAAGAGGACAATGGAAAAGCATATGGCAGGTGTGAGAAGGATCAAACAGATAACTGAGTAAAGGTAGGAACTGGAAGAAAATCTTATTACATTATTTGAACCTGGTCCTGCATGGCCGGGAAGTTGGAGCACCTCTATCTGCTGCTTAGAGACCCTTAAACAAAGACCTAGGTTATGCTGATCAGAAACCCAGTGAGACCCAAAGACTGATGCAAATTTTCTCTTAGATGTATATCTCAAGCAACCCTTATGTCATCTGAAAACTTAATCAGTATTTTCCTGTTCCTTTGATTTTTTACAGACACTTGAGGGGAGTTGGGACACCTCTTTTTCTAAATTCGGGAATTATACCTGTTCATTCTCCCCCTCCCAACTTGGAAAATCCCCGATCTTTCATCCAATTAGAAATCAGATTCCCTAATGTTGTACTGTTTCCTTTTAATTAATTGGCCTTATTTGATTAATTGTTTTTAATGTGTTAAAAGTCTGTCTCCTCCTGTATTCAGGGTTCAGGCCTAAGCTGAGGAGGTCTGGTTTTGTTGCTGGGTAATTGCCAGGTATTGCTGGATAAGAAGCTCAAAACTTTGTTTCCTCAGTCATTTCATCTTTCATCTGCCACCTAACCAAGAGGAATCATGATGAATAGGAATAAAGGACATTATCAAGAAATGGTATGCCAGTGAAACTCCTACATTGGCACCTTCACAAAAAAGAGAAATCAAGGATGTGAAGAAATAGAGATGCCTCCAGCACACTGTATAGACTCTCACTGGTGAACTCTTCAGAACACATGGACAGGAGTCACATCTTTGGCTGGACCTCCCAAATTGGTAAGACCACAGATCCATTTCAGAATTTTAATTTGTGAAGGATAGAAAACTTCTGCTGTATAATTTGGGCCAAATGATTGCATCTTTCTAGGTATTAAGTTAGGCACTAAATTTTTACAACCTGCTAAGTTATATTGCAATTTTTAATACTTCCTTGTGTTGAGACCCTATGGGCTGTTCCTCAACTTTCATTTGAAGGTTGGGTACCCCAGGGCATATCAACTCAGGTTCAGCATATTCTGTGAGATTGTACTCCTAAAGCTAGAGCTCACAAGCCCCCATCAGTGTTTACCTATTTATTATCATCCAGAAGCTACAATTAGCTCAAAGCAGTCATTTACTGTAAACAAATAAGAAAAGTAACAACAAAACATTCCTTCATAAACTTGGAGTACATTCTCCCATAAATACATGAGAGTCAATAGTAAGAGTGTATACCTACCACTTGTAGGGAACACATGTCACCAAAGAAATTTACACCTCTAGTCTTCCAGGTCCCTCACCATTCTCCTTCCTCTTCTGGACCCCTGGTCTTGCTCCTGGTTATGATGTGTTGCTCTCATAATTGGCCATGACTCCTTCAATTCCAGATTTGGGCTCAGGTAAAATCCTGGCTTGGGGTACTGCTAGCACCAGAACCCAGAACCTAGGACCAGCCAGAGTCTCAGATGTGGAACCTGCTATGTTTTGAGTAGGACTCTAGCTCTAGGATCTAGCCTCAACTTGACTCCACTCCTGTTCCGTGGGACACTGATATGTTTCTTGTGGGCATTGCTGAGGAGAGGTAGGGAGAGATAAATCCTCCTGACCCTTGCTGCCCTCTCCAAGAGGTGCAAGGGTGAAAATGAACAGTGAATTTGTTCTTCAAAGCTCACTGTTTATATTCTCTCTATCAGAGCAGGTTCCTAGTTTTTAAATTCTTACCAAATCTATCTCCATCAGAGGGCAAGTCCATTATCTCTGTCAGCCTTCAACCACAGGTCCTGATTTTTTATATGCAAATGAACCACTCAAACTCTGAAAGTGAGGTACCCTGAATCTATTATATCTTGCACCCAGGGTCACTCACTGTGTGAGAACCCTGTAATTACAACAAGTGGATGGGGGGGAGTTCATTTGATTGGGGGGGGCTGTATCCACACATATACTTGCCACATTTTCATCAACTGGAAAAATCAAGGTGATAATAATGAAGATGACATTGGGGATGCAAAGTATAAAACAGTACCTTGCCTTCAAAGACCTTACAATCTAGATGAAGGAATAGAACGCAGGCTCCAGGGGGAGGGAGTGTGTTATTGTTTTCCCCCGAACGTTCTGCTCGTGTGTGTTCCCATACCACCTTATCTTTAGCACAGCTTTCAGCAGCCAGAGATGGTCAGAGTTGGGTTTTTTTATGCAAACAAATATGTACCCATATATTAGACTTTATTGACCATGATTATAAAGAGCAGTAAAACACCAAAAACCAAATTCTTGGGACTTTATGAGAAATTTGAATATTTCCTCTAACAGTCCTGGGTACTCAGACTTTTTTAAAGCCACAGCCCCTCCCTAATCATGTTAATGACTTGCGGTAAATTCAGGAAACCCAAGACCTACTTATTGAGGAGACACTTTGGCAATGGTCATTCCATTAAATCAACTTCAACAAATAAATTTATTAAGCACCTACTATGTGCTGGCTACGGGGCTAGGCTTTAAGAATACAAAGATAAAAAGGAAGCAGGTTCTGCCTTCAGGTAGGTTTTAGTCTAATGAGGGCCACAAATATAACATGTGTAGTGTAAGTAAATACAAAATACCTTGAAGGGAGAAAGAGCAGTAAGAAGCATGAGGATCAGGGAAGACTCCCCGAGCCTGTAGCATCTCACCTGAGCCCTGAGGGAAAATAAGGAGCTGAGGTTTATGGGAGTTTAGAGTTCCTCTCCTGATTTTACAGCTGAAGAAACTGAAGTCTAGAAAGATAAAGTGACTTTCCTAAGGTTATATGAGAAATGGCAGGACCAGATTTTGAACCCAAAATTTGGATTCTCATTCCCCCGTCCCTTCCAATTGGCCATGTTGCCTTTCTTTGGGGGGACAAGAAGGGACAAGTTCATATTTCTTTCTTTCCCTTCTTTTCTGAGCTTCTGCAATTCAATTCAGCAAATGTTCATTAAATGGGTGCTGCTTGCAGAGCATTGTGCAGGCCTGGGGAGAGGAGGCAGGGAATGCAAAGACATATAAGTCGTTAGCCCTGCCCTCAGGTAGCACACACTCAGGTAGCAGCAGATGGTACTTCACAAGTGACTAACTCAGGCCCTCTCTTTGCCCTCCTGCCCCATTTCTGTCTCTGATTTGTTTCCCTTGGGCACCTGGGGAGATGGGGAAGACTAGGGGGGTGGGAGAAAGAGAGGGTAGGTAGGGTAGGGTAGGGTTGTAAGAAAAAGAGAAGAAAGGGGGGAAAGAAGGAGAAAGGGAGGAGAGAAGGAGAATGGAGGGGAGGAGAAGGGAAAGATAGAGGAAGACGGAAAGGGAGGACAGCAAATCAAAAGGCAGAGAAAAAGAGAAGGGAGAGGAAGGAAGGAAAGAAGTGGGGAGAAAGGGAGGGAAGGAGAGGAGAAGGGAGGTGAGAGGAGGAGAGGGGAGGAAGACAGACAGGGAGAGAGAGGAAGGAAGAAAGAATAGACAGAGAGAGGGAGAGAACAATTAATGATGATCCTGGCACATGAAAAAAAATCACTATTTGAAGTTTTTCTAGACAATCACAGGAAAGAAAGATAATTTATTCAATCCCTTTCTCAAGAGTTGTGAACAGAAGTCACTCGTCTAGCTAGAGGGGACACTATCTAGACACTTCAGTAGGACCCTTTCTCTCCTCCAATGTCTTTGCCATTCTGACTCCTAGGAGAGAAATGGAAGTGTTTAGCCTGTAACCAAGCAACCAAATGGATTGGGCACAAAGACCACACAGCCAGTGGTGGTACCAAGAGAGAAAGGCATCTAGAATCCAGCTGAGCTGGGAGATGTTCTGCCCCTAGAGCTGAGCTGAGAGCCTCTAGGAACAGAGATAATGAGCCGGGTAGAGCCAGTACCGCTGTGAGAAGAAAAAATCCAAATATTCTGAGACTGCCGGCTACCGGACACCTCCCCGGAACTAGTGACCTGGGGATGCTGATTTCCATTTGGGTGTAGAATCTCCTTATCATGTTCCCTGTTTTCCTTTTTTCTTTTAGTTCATGATTCTGAGACAAGGAATGGACATGCTTTTCCAACTCTTTTCCTATGAACCATGGTTGAGTGTGGTTGGAATTTCCTATGTCTGTAGCCAAAGATCTAGGGGGGCAATCAGGAGAAGGACTAGGAGGAGGTTAGAGATGAATGCCTCCATATAGGAAAGTTGGATCTAATTTCCTTTTTCACTTCAATCTAAGCAAATCAATTAGGTTATCACAGCATATTAAGTCTCTGAATCTATGAATGCATTGGGAAATAAACAGAAAGAAGAATCCACAGATGACTCTGGAGGCTTTGCAATAGGTAGAGAACAGATTGAATATTTTAAACAGCATTCCATTTCATCCCTCAGATTAATTTAAGACCTGGCCATCAGAAAATCAAAGCTTTCCAGCTGCCTCTTCAGCATGGGCTTGCTTTGGAGGGAAGCAGCCCAGGGATTTATTTGCAGGATGAGTGCCCTTGGTTGGCCCCCAGGGATACTGTAGCCTCTTAAGAGAAGGCTTTCTCACACCAGAGAATGTCATTTACAAGGCCAGTGGTCTAGTAGTGTAAATAGAGCCTCATTTGATGGACAAATCAGATACTGTACTCCCTTGCTGGATAATTCATATAGTGACATATTCTCTCTCTCTCTCTCTCTCTCTCTCTCTCTCTCTCTCTCTCTCCCTCCCTCCCTCTCTCCCTCCCCCCCCCCCCTCTCTCTCTCTCTTCCCCTACCCCCATATTAAGGAAAGCAGCATTGGAACCACATAGCCAAAAGGCCTCATGCTGAGAGGTCAGTGTCATGACTATGGAGCATAAGTACTATTTCAGATGTGAAGTGCTGTTGCAGCCATTCTTTGGGGACTTAGAGATTTCCGTAGAAGCAAACCAGCCAATGATGATAAAAGCAATAGCCCTTTCATGAGTTGTTGTTCTGGTTCAGTCATTTTTCAGTTGTGTCTGACTCATTGTGACCCCATTTGGGATTTTCTTGGGAAAGATACTGGAGTGGTTTGCCATTTCCTTCTCCAGCTCATTTTACAGATGAAGAAACTGAGGCAAACAGGGTCAAGTGACTTGCCCAGGGCCATACAACTAATAAATGTTTGGAACTCAGGAAGATGAGTCTTCCTGACTCCAGGCCCAGTGCTCTGCGCACCATGGCGACTCCTAGGTCCCCTTTGCTAGTCATATGTTGCTTCAAACAAAGGAAAGTCCTTAATTTTAAACGCCTAAAGTACGGATTGGGGAGGAAATTAAAAGCAGGAAAGAGAAGACAAAGGAAACATCTCGGATTAATGATACAACCATTGAGGCAGCTAGGTAGTACAGTGGATAGAGCACTCTGGAGTCAGGAAGACCGGAGTTCAAATCTAACCTTAGGGGTGGGGAGCCTGGGGCCTCGAGGCCACATTTGGCTAAGTCCTCAAGCGCCGCCCTTCTACTGAATCTGAACTTCACAGAATAAAGCCTTTTATTAAGGAGATTGTTCATCATAGTTGATTATCCTTTGATTAAGAGGATTTATTCTGTGAAGTTCGGATTCAGTCCAAGAGCCACACTTGAGGACTTAGCTTAGATACTAGCTGTGTGATCCTGGGCAAGTCATTTAAACTTAGTTTCTTCATATGTAAAGCAGGGACAATGACAGCACCTGCCTCCCAGGACTGTCCTGGGGATAAAATGAGATAATGTTTGTAAAGTGCTTGGTACATAGTAGGTGCCAAGTTAATAGTTATTATTAAGTTAGTAAGGTGCCAAGTTAGTAGTTAGTAGTAACTATTAACCAGGAAGTGGCAAGATGCGTAGGGTCCAGACTTCCCACTGAAAGTGATCTTTGGACCTCCATTTAAGGAGAGCCATCCAGGCCAGTCATCTCTACATTTCTCCCCTGGCCCCATGCCTGCCTCTGGATTTCTCCACCATGCTCTAGTGCTCTTTTCTTTGGGGCCAAGCTTCCCTGTCAACAGCACCTTCTTTTTAGATTGATTTTGTGGATTGTCTTTCCTATTAGATTGTAAACACCTTAAGGGCAGGGACTATCTTTTGCCTTTCTTTGTATCCCCAGCACTCAATATAGTGCCTGGTATACTGTAGG
The DNA here is from genome assembly GCF_011100635.1 of Trichosurus vulpecula. NCBI lineage: Eukaryota > Metazoa > Chordata > Mammalia > Diprotodontia > Phalangeridae > Trichosurus > Trichosurus vulpecula. The sequence continues at coordinate 76,943,979 of NC_050580.1, read as the reverse complement.
TGCTTAATAAATGTTTATTGACTGATTGGTAGGGGGAGGAAAGGAATAAGTAGGAATAACTGATTCAGGTGAAAGGCACCCTCCTCACCAGATCATAACAAACTCTTGGTCCCTTCTCTAGATCTTTGGTGCGTCCCTCTGTCCCACACAACAGGGGCAGAGTAGCAGTGCCTAACAGGGCTGAGTGCTTTATGGGGACGGGCAGGGTCTCACTCACATGTCTCCAATTGGTTTTCCACCTCTGATGTCACAGCCTGGGGCCAGGTACCCATGAACACGGGGGTTGCATGGAAGATGTCAGTTTCCAGCAAAGAAGAATTCCTCTATAAAGCAGGGGTCTGAGGATGGGGCAAGGCAAGGAGGAAGGAGCATCTCTAGAGCATAGATTGCCTGTCAGCTCCAGACCAGTCTTGGAAAACCTTACTTCCCGCCCTGCCCCCAGATAACCACAGGAAGAAAAGGTCATATTCATCTTATTAGGGGGAAAAGGCCAAAATCCTGAGGTTTTTTTTCTAAAATTAATCTAGAAAGCCTTAGAGTTTAAGGCTGGAAGACATTTTAGCAATCAGCTAGACTAACTCCCTAATTTCAATTGATGAGAATCCTAAGGCTCAGAGAGGGTAAGCCACCTGTCCAAGGTCACTCAGTAGTAAGACTCAAATTCGAATCCACATCCAGTGCTCATTCCCCTCCTCCATGCTGCCTCTCTATTTACTGTCAGCTATGAGTGATAATCAATCTGTGATCTTTCTTGCTGAGCATTTAACGTAATCAAATTCAATTGTTTACACTGTCTCCAAATATCGATTATCGAGCCCTGTGTCCTAGAAATCCCTAGCAGCAACTTGTGAGCTTCATACTGACTTGGCAATCCTTATACTAATACTAACATCACATGCTAAATTGGGCCTTTCCATATGACTGCTCTCAATGATGCTTCATTTTAATTGCCTCGAAGATAGGGAAGAGTAGAAGCTTCTTTCAGCAGTCTGAATTGCTGGAAGCAGGGAGCGACACAGTTAATGGGGCATAGAGCTGTACCCAGCTGGGAAGGATAGGGTTGGCTGCCCAGGATGTCATCACAGGGGACGCATTAAGTATGGCCTGGAGATTTGTGAGAGATCATCAGGTGTAATTAGAGGGGTAGAACATCACAAGGGACATGGAGCTATCCTCAGCTCAGCCTCATCCTCTTCCATCAATAAGGTCCTTTTCTTATTCTATGTTTACACAAATAATTAACTTTCAATCAGCTACTCTATGAGTTATGAACACATGACTTAGAAACATACCTTGCACACATATGGCAGGTGGCGCACTGCCTTGCCTTCCTCCCACCCACCTCAAGATCAATCCCTCTTCTCTACTTCATCCAAAGAGCAATGAAATTCTTCTGACCCTACAATGCCACCTGGAGGCTAGCTAAAGGAAATGGCTGACTCATTGCTTCTTCCCCACCATTGCCTTTCTTTTCCCTTAGGGGGATCATTCACACTTTACGCTCCCTGACGTTTTCCCCTCCACTTTTCACTGTTCACAACTCAGTTTTTTCCACTTCAGGCAATTTCTTTTCCATACACATAAATCTTCCCCAATTACCCTTCCAACTTGTGCTCAACGTCCTTAAGAAAAATCTCTTTTCATTCTACTGGTGAGCAAAAATATGATGGCCATCTCCACTGATGAGCACAAGAATAGTGCAAGTGATACAGATGTATCAAGAAAAGGAAATGCTGGTTATAAACAAGGGTGAATGACACATCTTAAGCAAGGACTGGAAGGTCCTTAGTTTAGAAGTAAAATTAGGCAGAACTGGAGCCATCAACCACTATGGCTCTTGAAAGTGCCTGGAAGTCACCGCTTTTAGAATCTCTCCAATCCAAGCTTTTTACCTTCTCCTCCTCAGAACAAACCTGATTTTCCTTGAGGAAAAGCAAAAGAAATATTTTTTTTATTCTGTTTCATTGTTCTTGTGTTTTGCATAATGACTGGAATGACAAAGTCCTTAGAGCCAGAAAAAATACATACTAGCAATGTGACTAGGGCAAGTCACTAAACCTCTTAGCAGCCCCTGGAATCTCTTTGAGACTATAAATTATAGCCAATGGTCAGTTTGCATTGGTGAAAGGAGTTTCCACAATGGGAGTAACTTAATCAGTCATCAGGTTTTTATTAATTACCTACTGAGTGGGATGGTGAAGCCCTCTCATGGAATCTGGGTCTCAGCGTTTCTTTGAATTGAGTGGGATAAGTGGAGGTGGGGACTCAGGGTTTCTGATTGACAGCTAGGCCTAAGTCTCAAGTTACTAAGAAATCACCTGACCTATAGCAATCCAGAACTCAGAGAAGCCGGACCCACTTCCTCCCCACTACCACCTCAGCACCAGCCTCGCCAAATAAGGATATAAGTGTTCTTAAGAATTGTTATTGGCTCAATTAGCGTTTCCTTGTCCCTTGTACCTGGGTTAGCTTTCTGGCAAGATTGTGAGCCTGAACTCCACCAAAGAGAGTAAAAGGTGGGGTGGGTTGTTTGTGTTAGGGTATAAAAGCTAAGTTCTGCCCTCCGGGCTCTGCCTCTCCCTACTGATTTCCTATCCTTGCCCGGCCTTTCCCGCGGGATCAAAATAAAATTACTTTCTACTGTCTACTTGAGTAGCCTCTGAGTTTAATTTTGGGTTTAGTTTTTTTTTGTCCCATACACCTACTAAGTGTCTAGCACTGTGCTAAGCCCTGGGGATACAAAGAAAGGGAAGCCAGGTCCTGCTTTCAAGAAACTCATATTTTAATGGGGCATAAAAAATAGGAGGTAATCTCAGAGGGAAGGATGGGAAGGAGGACCAGGAAAGGCCTTTTGCTTAGAAGGTGGGATTTGAATTGAGTCTTGTAAGAAGCAGGGAAGCCAAGAGAAATAGGTGAGGAGGGAAAACATTCCAGACATGAGGGACGACTAGTCATGGGGGACAGCTGAGCTAGAGGGATAGCTTGTCAGCTGACTGCCTCATTATTCCATTCGTTATCTCTGTGACTTTCTACACTCAAATACCCTCCTCTGACCACAGTGTTTTGTTTTTAACATCACCTTCCCAACCTGTCCGATTCTGGAGAGCTATCCTTTATAATAATGAATAAGAAGAGAGAAAGAGAGAGGGGGGGGGGGGAGAGAGAAAGAGAGAAAGAAAGAGAGAGAGAGAAAGACAGAGAGAGAGAGAGACAGAGAGAGAGAGACAGAGACAGAGAGAAACTGTTCAGCAAAACTAACCAATACACCAGGTCTAATACTGAATCTAATTCTATTTTCAACGTTTTCTACAAAGAAGTGAGGGAGATTTGTTCCATCCACTCTTCTTCAGGGTCAAACTTCATCATTACGTGGCACTTGGCTTCATTTTTTTCTTTCTATTTACATTGTTTTTTCATTATGTATAATGTTGTCTTGGTTCTACTTACTTCATTTTGCATTAGTTTATATGTTTTCCAGTGCTTCTCTGTAGTCTTCATATTCAGCATTTCTAAATAGCACAGTAACGATCTGGTACATTCTCATACCACTCTTTGTTTAACCATCCCCAAATCCATGGGCATCCACTCTGTTTCCAATTCTTTGCTACTGTAAAAAGTACTGCTATAAATAATTCAGTGTATGGATCTTTCTGCCTTTGACTGTCTTGGGGAATATTTCTAGCAGTGGGATCTCAAAGGTATGGGTAATTTAGTCACTTTCTTAGCATAATTCCAAATTGCTTTCCATAATGGTTCAACCAAATTGCATGACCACCAATAGTCTATTTGTATACCTGTCTTTTCACAGTTCCTTCATCTATTCTCATCTCTTGTTATTTTCGCCAATTGCCAGAGGTGTTAGCTGAAATCTCAGGATTGTTTTGCTTTGCATTTCTCTTATTATTAGTGATTTGAAGCAATTTTTCTCATAGTTGTTTACAATTCACAATTCTTTTGAGAACTGTTTGTGATAGTGTTTTAGCTGGGGTGGTGGAGTTGGGAAATACTTTTGAGCTTAAATTCCTGCCAATAATCTGGTATTTGTTTATACGGTTTACTAATAAAGCATGACATCTTTGGATAACGCATCAACAAAATGTCAAGTATTATTAGTGTATATTTGTATCTTTCAGTTCAGGACCCAGCACAGCTTCCTGAAGTTAGTGGCACTTTGCTAACTAAATGCTTATTGGAAGAATGAATGAATCTTTAAGTATTATATCAAAAATATGGTTACATCATATTCTAGGGCATTGCAACTTGTCCTATTTAGTTAATTTTGGAGTGAGCACATGGAAGACAGAGGGCCAGAGTTTCTGGGCTTGGGTTTCTGGTAGGGGTGTAGGACAGAATGTGTTCTTTGAAAAACACCTGGCAGCTGGCCCAATCCTTAAAGGGGACAGCCAGCCTGCAAGTAGCACATTGGTGAGCAGGCTGTGGCAGAATTGGAGGAGACAGAGTAGCTTATTGTATCCTGGGCCTGTTGCTTTGCTCCAGTATTGTGCAACTCTGTTTCTAGCTTTGAATAAATTGGGGACATTGAAGAATTGGGGACATTGGAGGGCTGAAGAACTGTTTGTTCAGTCCTCACTTTTTGTTTTTTTTTTTAAGGTTTCATTGATGCTTAACGTTCTTTATATCACTTCCTAATACCTGTTCTGGCGCCACAGTATCCTCCTTTGTAGCAAAAGTTGTTAGGCAAAGAAGGGGATACAGATACTGCAGCTGAGAGTACATGCATCGCTCAATACTTACAGTCTCCTCCCTCTCAAGTGGGTAGAGGGAAGTGTCTTTCAGCATCTCTTCTCCAAGGCTACGATTAGTCATTGCGTTTAATCCAAGCTCAGCTCCCAGTTCCTGCTGTTTCCACTTACATCACTGTAGTCATTGTTATCCTATTTCTGCTTTCTTGGCTCTGCATCAGTTCCTAAGAATCTTCCCATGTTTCTCTGAATTCCTCTTATTCAGCTTTTCTTACCAAACAATAATAACATTCCACTACATTCGTACAAGTGACGAATTTCCTTGAAGTAGTGAGTGGAGTGGGCATAGTAAATTGTTAGCAGGGTCTTTTATACGAAAGAAGTGATCTAACCTTGCCTGCACCTTCTGCAGTGCTGCTCTCATTTGAGAACACTTTAAGAGGCTCACTGATCAATTAGATGCTCTTTTCTCAGTTTTAAACTCCTTGACCTCTCTGTAACATGCTACTCAACTCTTACTTTTAAAAATTCATTCAAAATCATTATTTAAGCCTTTCCTGAACCCTAATAGTGGCCTCCCTCCCTGACTGCCTTGGATTTATTCTCTTGATATTTATTCTGTGCACAATCATACATGTATGTTACATATGTGTAGATGAACATGTATGTGTATATATATGCACATACACACATGCACACATATATGAAGGAAATGGCAAACCACTCTAGTATATTTGCCAAGAAAACCCCAAATGGGGCCGTGAAGAGTCAGACACAACTAAAACAACTGAATAAATATATACATATAAATACTCACATATACACACACAGTCAATCTTCAACGTTTGCACATTTAACTTTTGCAACTTCAAGCATTCAGGTGATTTTATTAGTAATCTCATTTTCATTCTTACATTGGCAACTGTGCGCATCCTCAGCTATGTACGGTAGATGAAAAAAATGAGAGGTGTGTTACATGCAAGTTTGTGGAAAGATTAGCATCCTACCAGGCAAGCTTCATTGGTCTTGTTCACCCACCATTGTAGAGTAAAGAGCTCCCCAAGCATTTAGGGTGTCAGAGATGATCTCAGGACCTCGTCAATTTTGGAGTCTTCTGACAGCAGCGACTGAAGTTCTAGCCATCTCTCCCTCGGATTCCAGAGGGTGTCCGAGGTCGAGGGGTTTATAGAAGTATGGCGTTGTCTGAAATCAATGTTTTGTTTTGTTTTTTAATTGAGATGTTAGCACAAAAGGTCACAGAATTCTAGGGAATTACTAGCAAGAAAAAATGTTTTTCCTGTTACCAGTTTTATTTTGTGTACTTCGTTTTATGGATTATTTCATGGTTATTGTGTTAGGGAAAGTGCATATTATCAGAATTAGTGTTTGTTATAAAGAACTATGTGCAGAAAAGGGCATTTTCAGCAATTTCTAGCAAAAGATTACAATTTTTGGTAGTCATGGGAACCTAACCCCCTGTTTCCTATAGATTTGGCATATCAACATTCACGTTTTTGACTTTCTCACTATTTTCTAGAAACAATACTCTCACTTAAATCCAATTCACAAGCAAGTCAAGACATCACCCATGATGTCATTGGTCCTTTCCAAAAACAAAGGACGAACAGCAACAAACAACAAAACAACACCCATGCAAGTTGAGGATTGACTCTGTGTGTGTGTATATGTGTGTGTGTGTGTGTGTGTTTCATACATGCACAATGTCTAACGCAGGTACTTAAGAAATGCCTGCTTGCTTGATTAAGTACCTACTCTGTACCAGGTGCTTGGAAGGTGCTTGGAATATAATGAATGTTACAGTCTCTGGCTTTTAGGAGCTTATATTCTATTGAGAAGACAAGTAAATGCAAGTAAACGCAAAAAGAAGACAAATAAATTCAAGGTGATTTGAGGAGAAGGAAGAGAACATTAGCAACTAGAAACAGGATCTGGGAAGTCTTCATTGAAGAGGTGATACCTGAGATGAGCATTGGAGGAAAATAAGAATTTTGAAAGGGCTATATACCAGACATGGAGGCTGGTTTGTGCAAATATGTAGAGGCAGTAAATTAAATGTTAAGTTTGAAGAACAACATGTAGTTCAGTTTGGCTAGAATATAGAGGGCATGAAGGCATGTTCCCACTGTTCTCGTAGATACTGACTATATTGGTAGGAGAATGTATCTTAGTTTTATGGAGTTGCTGTTTGTCCTTCATTCTCAAAGAGGACCATGACATCAGGAAGATGATGCCATGACTTGCAAGTGAATTGGATTTAAGTGAAGGAGGGCTGTGCAGTCACCAGCCTCACTCTCTTCTCTGGAGCCATCTGCGTCCAGTGGCCATATATAGATCAGGATAACTGGAGATGGCCCCAGATGCAGTGGGAGACCTTGGACTTTTTTTCCAGGTTTATGGGGAGAAATGCATTGTAGATACTGCACTTACTACACTATTTTAGTAAATGCTTTTAGTTTGAGTTTATTTTGTCTACTGACTGATTATTAGAGGTAAAAATAACCAGTGGGGGCTCATGAGTTTAGTTCTAGAAGAATGAATCCACAGAGTACCTTCGAAACTGAATAGTGGCCTCCCATGGGTACTGAGCCTGCAAATCTATGAGGACTGACTTGGGAAGATAGCTCAGAAGAGGGTGCTACATACACTTCCCTTCATCTTCCACCTCCATGCCCTTGCCCTGGCTGTCCTCTATTCTTAGAATGCCCTCCTTCTTTAACTTTGCTTCGTAGAATCCCTAGTTTCCTTCAAGACTCAGCAACAGAACTACATTCTACATGATGCCTTTACTGACTTATCCAGATATTTACTGAAGCTTTCTGTATGCCAGAAGCAAAGCAAATAATAACATCTTGACTTGCCTTAGCGATGATTTCATTCATTCCTAGAGGAATCAATAATCAGAAATTTTATGCTGGATCTGATTCGTGCTACAGGAATTTTACTGTATTGAAAACAATAGGAAATGGAGTAGGGGGAGAGAAAAGTGCCCACTCCATACTGAAGTTCATGATAAAGAAAGAGAGGAATTCTGGGCATAGTCTGACATGCGCCCTAGATTTTAGCAAAGCAGATTCCAAAAGGTTCTGAAGGTAAGTATGATGCCATGTATTAACATTCTATAAGGAAAGTCAGCCAGGAAAGATGGGAGATGTTCAAGAATGAAATTCAGAAGACACAAAGGGAAGCAATTCCAATAAGAAGGAAGAATGAGATTTGTCTGGACAGGCAGATGTACAGGGAGATCACCAACCAACTTTGATTTTTAAAAAGATATATATATATATATGTATATATGATGAAAACCAGATTAGGTAACAGGATGAATATTATATTGTGGCACAGAATTGTAAGAATGTTGGGAATGCTGAAGCTCAGGATGAGCTGAGACTGGTGAGGGAAACAAAGGCCAACAAAAAAGGATATTTTGTTGTTGCTTTTGGTTTGATTTAGCTCTACTGGGAGAAAAAGGAAGATCAAAGAAGGGGTAGGACCTTTGCTTGGGGTAGATGGGATGATTATAACTGGCTTCAATTCTCACTTTCTGTTTGCTCTGCCAAGGAGAAGGACCCTTGAACAGGAAATGACAGAACAAAAATGACTCACAAGGAGTGACTACCTAAAATAAGGAAGGAGATAGCAAGAAAGCACTCAATTTCTCTTGGTGAATTCAAGTCACCTGGCCCATGAACCATATGCTCAGGAACTGTCAGAAGTGATCATGGAAAATGGGAAAGGCATTACAAGATTGGGGAAGGATGGATTTGGTCCTAATTTTCAAAAGTGAGAAAGGAATGGACCTTGCAAACTATTGGCCTGTGAACTGGTCTTTGATTCCTAGGAAAGTTACAGAACTGAGCTTTAAAAAGATGGCTGGTGGATGTCTGGAAAGAGAAACCATGATTATAATGATTCAGCACAGTTTCACTGAGAATAAGGCATGCCAAACTTACCTCCTTTCTTTTTGATTGGATTACTGAACTAGTACATGAAAGAAATATTATGTATATGGTATACCCACATTTTTGCAAAGCTCTTAATGTGCTTGAGATGTATGAGATACTTAGTCTTATATTTAGTATGAGATACTAGTCTTGTGGAGAAGATGGAGAGATGTAGATTCAACAATAATCCAGTCAGATTCAGAATTGATTGGATGGCCAGACACAGAGTATTTATAAATGTTTTAATGTCAATGGGATAAGCCATTGTCAATGGAGTACCTGAGGGATATGTATTTGGTCCTGCGATGTTTAACATTTTTATCAATGATTGACATTGAAAAGTGACAGGTGCATCAAATTTGCAGATGACACAAAGCCAGGAGGGATAGCCAACATTGGATGACACTAAGAATATGAAGTATCTAAGCATTCTAGAGTGTTGGGCTCTGATTTTATCTACCAAGATAAAATTCAGTAGGGATAAATGTGATGTCTTTCACTTGGGTATAAAAGATAAATACTCCAAGTACAAATCGGGAGAGCTGTAATTAGCAATTGTTCTGAAAAAGATCTAAGGGTTTTCATGGACAGCAAGTTTAGTATGAGTCAGAAATGTTACATGGCTGCCCCCAAAATGAATGTAATCTTAGACTATGTTAAGAAAGACATAGCTTCCAAGAATAGAAAGGTGAGAGAGTTCCATTGTACTCTGACCTTACCAGACCTCGTCTAGAGTCTTGGGTTTAGTTCTTGGCTACACGGTTGAGGAAGAATATTAATAAGCAAGTAGATTTCCAGAGGGGTTTGTGATATAGCCATCAACATAGCAACTGACATAGCCTTCAAGAATCCAGGGTCATCTCAATGTCATGGTGAGTTGTCAGAAGACCATTTTAGTGGATGATAAATAATGATATTTGACACAAGTATTTTATGGTGGCAGAGCACTGTGTGTGCGTATGTATGTGTGTGCATGTGTGCGCACATGCGCATGCATGCATATAAAATAGAATTACAGAATCTCAGAGTTGGACAGGCTCTTAGGGGTCATCTAGTCGCACCCAGTCTCAGATCCATTATCTCTACAACATTCTTAATATAGTCATTCATCCAGGCTCCCCTGGAAGATCTCCAGTGAGGAGGATTCCACTATGGCCCCAAGTTAGCCCATTTCACTTTTAGCAGCCCTAATCATTAGGAAGTTTTTCCGTATGTCAAATGGATCAATGTACCCATTACTCTTAGGAACCATTGCACTCTTAAGGAGAGTGGAAACAATCTTACTCCTCTTCCATATGACAAATATGTGAAGATAGCTTTCATGTCTCCCATGTCACAGGCTAAACATTCCCCAGTTCCTTTAAGTGATCTTATGGCATGGTCTCCACTCTTCCAGTAGGTCCCCTGATGGCAGGAATACACCTTTTTTGGGGGGGGTTTTGGTTCTGTATCCCCAATGCTAAGTACAGTATCTTGCACATGGTGGCTAATTAGGAAATATGAATGTGTTGAATTACAAGCTGCTTATTTTCATATGAATGTATTCTAGTTTATCTACATCCTTCCTAAAATTGGACACCCAGACCTGAATACAGTACTCCAAATGCCTGCTGACCACAGCCAAGTACTACAGGCTATCTTAATCTCCATAGTCTGGATACTAATTAATTAAACTTAACAAGCACATATTAAGGGGCAACTGTGTGCCAGGAGCTCCTATGTTAGTCACTGGACATATAGAGAAAAAAAAATAAACCAGTCTCTGTCCTCCAGAAGCTTATGAACCTTTTTTGGGCTGCGAACTAAGATCATGTTAGCTTTCTTAGCTACTGTGTCATACCGTTGGTCATATTGAACTTGTAATTAAAAAAAAACACAACCAAATCTCTTGATATTTTTTATGCAAACTGGTATTTGGCCATTTTTCCCATCTCCTAAACTTATGCTATTGAGTTTTTGAACCCAGGTTGTGGAACTTTTCATTCGTTTCTACTAAATCCCATCTTATTAGATTTAATCCACTCATCTTCTAGCCCAATGAGAGCTTTCTGGAGGCTGATTGTTATCCAACATGTTATCATGTCATCTACAAATCTGACGAACATTTTACCTATAACTTTTGAAAAACATTCTCATCTTATTCTTATGACAACCCTTTGCCACAGATAGGGAAGGCATAATTGGCTTCATTTTGAAAATGAGTAAACCAAAACTCAGAGAGGTTAATCAACTTCACATGACTATAGTAGAGGATTGAGACTTGAACACAGAACCCCCTAAAAGCTGAATTCTCTTTCTACCAAAGTGCATTGGCACCTGCTTGGTTCTATTTCTGGACTTTGAAACTTTCACCTTCCTCAGAGGCATCTTTTTATTTTATGTGGTGGAAGCTTTAGTGACAAGAAGACCCAAGGTCAGATTCTGCCTCAGAAACTTATGAGCTGTGTGACCCTGGGCAGGTCACTTAACCTTCCCAGCCTCAGTTTCCTCCTCTGTAAAATGGGGATTATAATCGCACCTACCTCGTGGGGTTGTTATGAGGATCAAATGATGTGATATGTGTAAAGGGCTTTGGAAAATCTTAAAGTGCTATTATTGGTATTAGTATTATTAATAGTAGTACTCCTTATTATTAAGTGGACTCATTTTGGACTGCTGGAGAGGATACGGGAAGCCCCAGAGGGGTTCTCTGGCTTCAAGTGTAAGGAGTGGAATGTAACGGCATATGTGGACAAATCTAGTAAAAGCGCCAGGTCTGTCACCCCCTCATGTCTCCCTGCTCCTGCCCTCACCCCCCAGCTAGGAAGAAGTTCTCCACTCAGTTTACTTCCTGCCTCGTGGGAACCCAGCTCTGGTTGGATGTGAAAGTCAAAGGGAAAACCAAGTTAAAATGGGCAGGCAGAAAACAATGGTCCTGGGAGCCCAGGGTGATCCATTTTTCCTCTCTCCACTTTGCTAAAATACAACTTGCCCAAAAACCCCAAGGATAATTGCTGAGGATGAGAAAGAGGATGTTCCAGAAGTGGCAGCTTTGGTTGGAGCCCCAAGGCCCAGCCCCCTATGGCTCCCCTTCCCTGCTCTTCAAAGCAGCTGGAGAACACTTTGCAGGGGGGATCCTGGTACAAGTCTAATCATATCAGAGGAAACAGGACCCCAGGCAGGAATGGATCATTGACCAGACTAGAGCCCATCTGGGGTTCTGGTCTGTTTCCTATATTCTGCTCAGTCTTATGCCTTGTGCACTCCTTCCTCCTCCCCCACCCCCAGCTCTCTTGGCTTCTTTCAAGGCTCAGCTGAGATCTCAGCTTTTGCAGGAGGGAGAACTTCCCCAGGCTCCCCAGCTGCTAATGCACTTCCCTCTCAGATTGCCTTCCATCTTCCTGGTACATATCTTGTAGGTACCTAGTTATTACAAGCTGTCTCTCCCATTAGAATGTAAGCTCCTTGAGATCAGGGTTGGAGTTTTTTCCCCCTTTCTTTTTATTCACTCTCCCACCCACTTAGCATGGTGCTTGGCACTAGTATGGGTTTAGCAAATGCTTAGTGACTGACTTTGATAGATTATACTTGTCGGCCACCCAAAGCCACTGGGATAATCTCTCTGCCACTGTCACCAGCAGGACTCTGAGATACACTGATTCCCCTGGATCAGAGGATCTTAACTTTCTTTGTGTCATGGACCCCTTTGGCAGTCTGGTGAAGCCTGCGGACTCCTTGCCAGAATAATGTTTTAAATGTATAAAATGAATAATATAAAAGGAAAATAATTGTATTAAAAGTTATTCAAATATTTGGACTCTAATTTAAGAACTTTTACCTAGATACTCCTATCCCAACTTAGAAACCTCCTTTATTTCTCCTCAGATCCCACCCCAGACTAAGGCTTTCAGTATATAGGTATATATGTATATATGTGTGTGTGTGTGTATTCAGTATATATATATATATATATATATATATATATATATATATATATATAAACATATATATATACGTATATGTATATATATATACGTATATGTATATATATATTATGTGTATGCATGTACACATGTATATATATTTGTGTGTATGTATGTCTATCTATGCTTTTTAAAAATTGTATATATGTGTATCTATCTATATGGGCTTCACTAGTCCTCTAGGACAAATTATTATTAATTTAATGTAAAATAAAGACACCACAGCTCAGAACTATTGAGGCAGAGAATGTGGGAATGCTATCCTAGGACACCTTCACTTGGGCCATTAATGATCTGCTCAAACTTCCAAGGCCAGTAAGCCACCTCCCATCTGACTGACATTGTGCTTGGCCATCGTTTCAGGGGTGTTGTGAGGCTCAAATAAGATCATGGATGCGAAGCACTTTGCAAACCTTAAAGTGTTATATCAATGCCAGTCATCATCATTATGGTTGTTGTTGTTGGTAGCCTCCAGTCCCATGGTGACTTCATTCCCTGAGCTTCCTACCGTGCCCAAGCTCGAGTAATGTTTATAGAGTAAAACATGATGTGCTGGTAAATGTTTAAGAAATGGACTGAGAGGGAGAAATGAAGTTGAGTCTGCATTATTAATACTTTCTTTTTTTTTCCTCTCTTTTTTTTTTGAAGGCAGGGCAGTTGGGGTTAAGTGACTTGCCAAAGGTCAAACAGCTAGTAAGTGTGTCAAGTGTCTGAGGTTGGATTTGAACTCAGATCCTCCTGACTCCAGGGCCAGTGCTCTACTCACTGTATCACCTAGCTGCCCCTATTAATACTTTTTTAAGTGCAGAAAAGCAACAAAACAATAAATCGAGCTCTGATGATTTCTGAAATGTAAAGTTCACACTGAAATTTAGCAGCGGGGTCTCCCAAGCTGGTTAGAGCTGGCCCTAGCTCACCTCCCTAGTGGCCCTTGGGGTCATCGCATGACCTGCCATCTTGACTTGGGACAAAGCTCCACTTGACCACTTCTCCTTCAGGTTCTCCACAGAGATCTGCTGAAAGAACAGAGCAGACTTTCCAAATCTGCTTTCCACAGGGATCCCTGATACTTCTCCTGGAGAAAACTCCAGGCCAATTATTTTCTGGAGATGTCAGAGAACACTGTGGAGAGTTTGGGGGCAAGAAGGGAAGGGTAGATGGTCATAGGAACAAAGGAGTAACACCTTTTTTCTCACATCCCTGCTGTGGTAGCCACCACCCTAGGAGAAAGCACAACCACCTGCCCTCCTCTACCCTTCCCAGAAAGAGAGGACTATTGGCAGTCACCCTGCTCCAGTTGGGAAAGTCTCTTAGAAGTAGCAGACCTAATGAGGAGCCTCAGACAGGTCATTTCCAGCCCTAAATCTCTGTGCCTTCATTCCTTTTTTTTGGACAGGGAAAAGCAGGTCAATTGGGGTTCAGTGACTTGCCCAAGGTCACATACTAGTAAGTGTGTCAAGTGTCTGAGGCTACATTTGAACTCAGGTCCTCCTGACTCAAGGGCTGGTGCTCCACTCACTGTGCACCTAGCTGCCCCTGTGCCTTCATTCCTAAGAAAAAAAGGGCCTAAAGAAAACCCCAATTCACATTATGGTTATAGCACAAGCCTTAACAAAGTGCCATTCACCCATCTCTGAGATTAATAACAACAGCAAACATCTACATGGTGCTTTAGAGTTTGCAAAATGCTTTCCACAGATTACCCCACTTGAGTTTCTTAACAACCCCATGGGGTAGGTACCATTATCATCCCTCTTTTATAGATGAGGAGCCAGAGACCAAGAGGGTCAGAGACTCATAAGGGTTACATGATAAGGGTCTGAGTTAGGATCTGAACTCAGGTCTTCCCAACAACAAGCTCATTGCTCCCTTCACTGCCCCCTCTCATTGTCCTCTAGTCTGGAGGGCTGCAGAGTGTGCTGAGGGAGGGACAATTCTATGTCCTGTTTGCAATTCACAATAGACATCTAATAAATGTTCGGTCTAATCCCATCATGACATGTTATAGGTACACGACAGGAGGAAAGCCAGTGCGTTCTGACTTTTGATTATTAAAGGTTATAAGAGGTGAAGACCTCTGGATTTGAAGAATTAATCAATGAACAATTAATGAGCAAAGTGGGGAAGACCTGGGTCAAAGATAGAAAAGCCTGATTATTCACTGGTCTTTGTGTCAGTTTGGTTTTTCTAAAAAGAAAACAGGATGATGACTGGTATTACTGTACAAAGAACACTGGATTTGTAATCAGAGAACCTGAGTCCGAATCCCAGATCTCAGTTTCTTCATCTTTAAAACGGCAGGGCTGGGCTCGATGATTGCTAAGATCCTTTCCAGCTCTAAGTCTATGAGGATCATTGGATTGCTAGTGCTAGGAGGACCCTTAGACCAGTCCAAACCCTCATTTTAGAAATGCCCATGTCACGAGGTTGTATTAAGGAAGTCCCAGATAAACCTCAAATTGCTACATAAGTGTGAGGGAGTATTATTGCAAATGGGGAGACTTAGGCCCAGAAAAGTGAAGAATTTATCCAAGGTCACACAGAAAATTAGTGGGAGAACCAGGACTAGAACCCAGGTCTCCTGGCTTCCAATCTGGCTTTAATTCTGCTCCACTGAACTGGGCTGCCAGTACTTTTCCCCCTTACTCATCACGCTAAAAAACAACTCCACCCATCTGCAAAGAAACTTACCCAACATCCTTCACCTTTTGGGCCACAGTTCAGAAGGAGAAATATCAACCAAGAAGGAAAATTTTGGACAAGTTCTAAAGGAGTGAGAAAAAAAAGGAGGGGCACTGGAAAGGCCTTTTAAGCCTTGGTTTCATGGTCATTGCCTGACCCAGTTTTTTCCATTTGAAAAATATGTTCAGGCCTCAAAGGCTCTGGTGTTATATGTAGGAATTCCTATGAAAGATTCACAATGAAAACAAACTCCAGTGAATGTCAGTCGTGGCTATGGAAAGAATACTGCCTTCCTTCCCCAAGCCTGGATCCCTGGGTCCCCGCCAGGTTCCAAAGATAGACCTGGCTTTATGCAAATCCCGTAGTCAAAACCTTCTGTGCAAACACCCCACTGGTGAAATATGAGCTCACTGGGAGATTTCTTCTTTGCCCTAGGACAGGAAGTTCTGGAGCCTGCTAAGGGTAATGTAACCAGTGTGGCTCGTGCTGGGACTTTTCCCCGTGCTCCCACAATGAAGCTACAGCACTTGGAGGAGTACAACTGTCTTCCAGCCTCCCCTTATTTAAGTGAGGCTAGTAACTAGCTGGGATTGTTGACAGCAGAAGATAATTTTCAATATTTAATACAAATGTAATTCTACTTGGAAATGCCTTTGATCTTATGTTATGGGTACTCCTTCCACAGGTGCAGACCAGAACCCATCTATACCTTCTTATCTTGTGCTGTTTGTTTCTATTCCTTTCCATAAATCCTCCAAACATGGTCCATCCTGGTTCATCTTTGGGCTAAAGGAGCTCCTCTAGATCAAAGGTCTTTAAACTGGGGTCAATGGATTTGTGAACTTGGACAGGAGAAAATTACACTTTTATTTTAATATAATTGATATCCTTTATCATCTGATATTTTATTTTTCATACTTAAAACTTTATTCTGAAAAGGGGCCATTGGACTTCAGAAGACTGACAAAGGGGTCCAGGACACAAAAAAGGTTCAGAGCCCCTGGTCCAGATTTTCCTAGATTTTCCAAAGGTACCAGGGCAGTCATCGGGCTGTCCATCATTATCCTGCACTTTCACTATGTCTTTTTTCCCAATAGCACATTTCCTGGGCATCTTTCTTCTTGAGTCTGTCATCACTGGCAATAGATACTATAACCTCCTCATGTCTCCCCATGGCCAACCACAACATTGATTCTTTGGAGTTCCTGATGTTCCATGATTTGCAGCCCCACGGTACCATTGGAAGACTATTGGTGTTAACAATCGGAGAGTTTATGTCAGGTTGTAGCCTGGGATCACTGAAAGCACCATTTAGTTTCTCAAATGCAATCTAGCCCACTCGTTCTTCTCTTCAATTCCCAGCCCAGCTCATTGTCCATTTGCAGCACCTGTCAAAGACATATGTACTAATGGGCTAACTCAGTGGAAAACTGCTTGTCCCAATCCGGACAAATGCATTTTTCATTTATTTGGTTTTTGCTGAGTGGATTGTTGGCCTCTTCTCTTTTAACTGTCTGTGGGTCTCGTCGAGGAATCCCTAAAGTGTTCTGGGGCTAAATGCAGCAAGAGCAATGTTATCCATAAATAAGAACACCCGGAATTGTTACGCATCCCACTTCCGGTTGTACACCACTTAGGACATCCTCTGTGACAGAGGAGGGAGAGGGATAAGGAAGAAGAGGGAGCAAGCATTTATGAAGTGCCTACTATGTGTCAGGCACTGTGCTAAGTGCATTAGAGATACTATCTCATTCCATCCTCACAACAAACCTGGATAGAGTGCCAGGCCTGGAGTCAGGAGGACTCATCTTCCTGAGTTAAAATCTGACCTCGGACATTTGTTAGCTGTGTGACCCTGGGCAAGTCACTTTACTCTGTCTGCCTCAGTTTCCTCATCTGTAAAATGAGCTGGAGAAGGAAAGGGCAAACCACAACAGTATCTTTGCCAAGAAAACCCCAAATGGGATCACAGAGAGCCAGACATGACTGAAGTAACTAAAAATAAAAGAAAAAAGAAAACCAAAAACTAGGTACTATTATTATCCCCATTTTACAGCTGAGGAAACTAAGACAGAGATTAAGTGACTTGCCCAGGGTCATACAGCTAGCAAGCATCTGAGGCTGCATTCACACTCAGGTCTTTCTGATTCCTCTAATAGAGAACCCCTGTGGTGAACATCCACATTTTTAGAGTTGGAGAAGACCTTAGCTATTATTAGAGCATTCTCCTTAAGGTTTGAAGAGATGAAAGAGTAGGCATGTGAGTTGCTGATGTTTCCTCAGTCAAAATAAAGACATCATTCAAGAGCTGGTACCCAAGCCAGGAAGACCTGGGTTCAAGTTTCACCTCTGACAAATACCAGCTCTGTGACTTTGGGCAAGTCACTTAACCTCTCACTGCCTGAGGCAATTCTCTAAAACCGTGCTGCCTAAAAGCATGAGTTTCAGAATAGCTGCTAATCTGTTTTGGTGGAGGGCACCCCCTTATTTGGGAGCTGCCTGGACCAATGAAATCACCTCCATGAAATGCTACTCTGATGCGTCCTCACAAAGTGAAAATGACCCTGGGTTCTCGAGGTCTATGCCAATGGGACACAAGCTCCGTCAAGTTGTACCGAGATGGTTCGAGCAACAGACCATGTTCTGAGAAAGAGCCTAGCTAAGTACAAAGACTCATCCCCAGGAGCCTGGCCACAGGGCGATAAACACAACAAGATGCAGATGATCACGGTGGGCCCTCCCACTTTAGCAAAGCCAGTACAATAAAAGGAGGCTGGGGATACCAGGAAATTGCATAGTTTTCAATATAATCCATACACATTAGCTATTATCACTCTAAATAGGAAATCCCGAAGAATAGACACACTACCAGAGGCAATGAACCATATATCTATCTTGACAGTTTAACTATAAAGGAAACCAGAAAACAAAAATAAGCTACAGACAAATGGAAGGAGGGTTTATAATGGGTTTCCCTTGGAGAAGTAAATAGAGGGCCAGATTATAACTATTTCCTAAGGAAGGCTAACTGAAGATAATTCATTATATAATTTATGTATGCATATACATATACACATACATATATACATATATGTGTGTGTGTGTATATATATGTATACACACACACGCACACACACACACAAAACCACAATGAGGAAATCAAGAAGTCTCAAAACTATCTTAGCCAGCTTATACTTCTTGCCAAGAAGAGAAATTTGGCAGCCAAAGGCAACACCAGATTAGAATGACTATATTATGCTGGAGGGGGTGAGGGAAAAATAGGTATGCCAATAAACGGTTGGTGGAGAAGTGAACTAGTCCAACCATCCTGGAGAAAAATTTAAAACTGCGCCCAAAAGGCGATAAAACTAAATACTCTTTCACCCAGCAATACCACTACTAGGTCTGTGTCCAAAAGAGATCAAAGGAAAAAAACCTATAGCTACAAAAATATTTATAACAGCTCTTCTTGTGATGGCAAAGAACTGGAAATTGAGGGGATGCTCATCAATTGGGGAATGGCTGAACAAGTTGAGGTATATGATTATGATGGAATACTATTGTTCTGTGGGAAATGACAAGGGGGTGGTTTCAGAAAAACGCGGCAAGACCTATATGAACTGATGCAAAGTGAACTGAGAAGAACTGGCGGATTGTTGTACACAATAACAGTAATATAATTATTAATTATCAGCTATAAAAGCCTTGGCTATTCTGATGAACACAATGATCTAAGAGAATTCCAAAGGACTCATGATGAAAAAATGCTATCCCCCTCCAAACAAAGAACTGATGAAATTCTGAAGTAAATCAAAGTATAATTTTCTCACTTTTTTTTTGTTTTTCTTGAAATATGGCTAATATGCAAATATGCTTTGCAGGATTTCACATGTATAATTAATATCATATTGTTTGTCTTTTCAGTGGGTAGGAGATAGGGTGGGAGGGAGGGAGAGAATCTGGAACTCAAAACTGAAAAAGAAAAGATGTTAAAATATATAAATAGAAAACTACTTTTTTAAAAAACAAATGAATATACTTATTTGTAAACTTTTACACATTTGCAGAAAGCCTTAAGAGAAACCCAATGAATAAAGTCAGAGTATTTAAGTATGGTACTTGGAGAAGGACAGCAAACAGATGAAAAATGAAAAAAAGATCTGCCCAGATCATTGTATCAAACTCTTCTCTCCATCAAAGATAGTGGAACCACCACATTTGGACACTAACATTACTATCCTTAATGTGCTGTATATCTAAGGAAGTACAAATGGCACTAGAGAAAACTAAGCTAAAAAGAGTGATTGGATTAGACCAAATATACACAGTAGGAGTTAGTGCTGGAACAGAGACAATTGGGAGGATATTAAGGAATCATTTCCAAGACATCTGAAAGAGGGGAGAAAGGTTGTTGTCCTTTGCACTGGAAGAGGACCAAAATGACATCAGGGTCAAGGTATGATGTGTCTCACTGTGGCTGATCAGAGAATATGAGCTCGGGAGGCTCTACCACAGGTTGGGCACAAATAATCCGTATGAATATTTGGAATGGAGATGTCTCCAAATTTATGCATCTTACATTTCTTTTGAGCTACCACAATTCTGCTCCACTTATAGAGCACAGTGTCCCGTGTCTCACAATCAATTCCAAAGTTCTTCAGAGAGTGAGTGTCCTTGTATTGCTTCTTCTGATCTCTATGTGAGTATTTGCCTTGCGTGATTTTTCCATAAAATAGTCTTTTAGGCAAACATATGTTGACATTTGAATAACGTGGTTAGCCCAGAAGAGTTGGGATCTCTGCAGTAGAGTTTGAACGCTTAGCAGTTCAGTTCAAGAGAAGACCTCAGTGTCCAGTACCTTATCTTGCTAGGTGATCTCAGAATCTCTCTAAGATGATTCAAATACTTGGAAAAAATTGAGGATATTATTAATATCTGAAAAGGTGACAAAAATCAACTACTCACTTATAAGCTTACTTTCCCATTTCTACAAAAATCTTTGTAAGAATGAGCTATCTCTATCTATCTATCTATTTATCTATTTATCTATCCATCCAGATATGTGTATCTATGAATCCTTGAATAAGGTGATGAGAAGGGGACAAGTAGGCTTTTGCCTGCAAAACACATATTTTGAGTCATACAATTGTATATCCCTCTATAAACCCCAATTTCATTTTCTTTCAGGGGTGAATGGAAGCACTTAGGCCAGTATCCATCCAAAGAAAAAAACCTATATCTACAAAAATATTTATAACAGCTCTTTTTGTGATGGCAAAGAACTGCAAATTGAGGGGATGCCCATCAATTGGGGAAGGGCTGAGCAAGTTGAGGTATATGACTATGATGGAATACTATTGTTCTGTGGGAAATGACAAGGGGGTGAAACTGGGAACCACCAGAATGTCTGTGAAGGTTGCCTTTCTACAACCCCCAAGTTTATTTTCCTTCTAAAGAGAATCCTAATCACAAGGTGGTGCTATAAATCTGGAGGACTATAAGGCCTTGGCGAAGAGGGAAAAACTCACTGGAGATAGAAGAGAAGAGTACTGATTATTTAGGAGTCCCTCATGTCTATATCTACAGACCCTTTATGTGTTTTCTTCATTTTCTGTGGGGCAAAATAAGGTGGTGCAGTGAACAGAGGACTGAGTCTGGAATCCAGAGGACTTGACTTCAAATGTGACCTCAGACACTTACTAGCTATGTGACCCTGGGGAAGTCATTTACCCCTGTTTGCCCCAGTTTCTCATCTATAAAATGAGCTGGAGAAGGAAATGGCAAACCACTCCTTGTCTTTGCCAAGAACACCCCAAGTGTGATCACAGAGAGTCGGATATGACTGAAAACAATTGAATGTGTACCTGATTTTACTTTGAATGCTTGCACAGGATCTGGAAACCCTTTTACCTACATCCTGGAATTCTTCTTTTTGGACTATATTCTAAGATTTCCTTCCAAAAGGAATGCTAGGTAGGTGCAAAATGAATCAAAGAAATAGAATTTGGGGAGAGGTCACCCCAACATTGGAACTAGTTCTTGTAAGCCCAGAGCCTTTGGTGCTGAGCCATGGATTACTCAAATGGATCAGTGATCTCATCAATTTGGATGACACAAATCAAAACCCATCCATGCCCGTAGGTTTTAATCTCCTATGAGTTTACCCCTCTCTATGAGAGGATCCACCTCAAAATACTAGATAGAGGCTTTCCTCATTTTCCCCTGACATCTTGAGGACCCCAGTGGAGCACTTGAGTAGACCATCTGTCATTTCTTGCCTTTTCCACATGACCTGACCAGCCCATCTTTTCTTATCACCCCTTTTTCTGATCACGTAGTTTATTCCTTTTCTTGCTCACAGCCATCACATACCTCTCCATTGCCCTTTGTATGAGATTCATTTTCTGGTCTTCAATGGCTCTTGTGCTTCATGTCTTGCAGTCATGAATATCAGTATTAAAAATACTTTCATTGCTGGAAGATATTTGGAATTATTAAAGGAGCATTTCAATTTCCTGAAGGCAATCCAATAAACTTTCTTTTTTCTATTCAACTCTGGGCTTAATTCATTATCTATTTATATGATTTGCCCCACTTATACATACACACATATATAACATAGACATGTTTGTGCACATATACACAAATATATCTTTGTAGATAGATAGACAGATATATAGATGGAAAAGTCCATCTAAATGGCATGTCACAATCTGGAAAATAGACGTTCTTCATCTATTTTGTTTTCCCTGCATAGTTACTCAAGTCAAACTCTTTCTTTCTTGCTTCTGATATATGAGATGCTTCACAGTGTTCCAGGGCTGGACACAACCAGCACAATATCATCGGCAGGCAGAAGCCTTTAGAGGACCTCGTCATCTACCTCTTTAACTTGGTATGTATGCTATGTGTCTTTCATCACAGTGATAAAAACCTTTGGCAAGTTTTATGCCTCACCTGATGCTTACAAACAGAGGGTGATTGAACAAGGTTACATCTTTCAAGGTATCTTGAATGGTTTTGATGTATGGATAGGAGACACTTGCTAGAAGGGACCCTTTAAGGCAGTGTTTCATATGTTTTTATAATATACAAACATATATTATTTATAATAAACAAACAATAAGCATGATGAGATTTTGTATTCTCTACATCTTTTAGTCAATTGTATTAAAGGAAAGATGTGACCCACTGTGGAATATCACTTACAAAAGCCCTTCTTTTCCCTGCCAATACCCCCATGTATCGAGGAGGTCATCAATGTGTGTTTAGCTGATTCAAATGTAGCCCAGCTTTGGCCACACTCACAAAAGGCAAAGAGACTTGTGGAGAAGGAAATGACCAGACCCCTGAGGTCCCAGATTTTTGGCTGACAGAAAGAAGAGGTCAAAAGCAATCACGAATGGGGAGATGATAATGGGAGCAGCTGCTGAAAGATAAGCTATGAGAACTTGCTAACATGAAGAAGTGCCATGGCTGGGAGAAGAAGTCCAGATCACAGCTCGATGGGACAGGACTGATCCTGTGTAGTGGCCAGGCTCCAGTGAGAAGAGCCAGGAATATGCATCTGGGAGAGAGAGAGAGAGAGAGAGAGAGAGAGAGAGAGAGAGAGAGAGAGAGAGAGAGAGAGAGAGAGAGAGAGAGAGAGAGTGTTTCCTGGCATAATGACAAGTCGTTATTCCCTTTTCTGTTCTTCCTGAAACAAGTCACTCCCCCAGGAGCTAGTAATGCCCTCCATCTCTTAGAGAATACCACTTCTCCCCATTCTGGCTACTGGTTAAAGTAGCTGGCTGTGTACAAACTTATTTATCTCTTATACAATTTAGATTTTATTTACCTACCATGAAAATATACTGGCCAGTGATTCTGACTATGTTTGATGAATATTTATAGCTTGGTAAGATTTTGGAGAGGCTCCCCTTTTTTCATGGAACTTGGGAGGTATGTTTGCTCCGAAATGGGAACTGAGCTAGGAGCCAGAACCAGATAATTGCAGAGAACAAAAAGCGTACTAGTTCTTTTTTTTAAAAAAACGTGCAAAGTCACTCAGAACCCATAAAGATATGCCACTGGGGAACGTGAAAAAAGCTGCAGCATAGGCTGAGTAAGGCAAATAGCCATTTTTCTCCTTTCCCTAGAGGACAGAATGCATGCATTTTGAAAGTAAAGCCAAGCCCAGAAGAGGAGTGAATTGCTAAGGAAAACTTCAGTCCCACAGAGGTAGTAAGGAATAAACTCCCCTACCATGCTCAGACAGGTTCCCTGAGTGACTGACAGCTTGACCTCTCTTGCTCAAAATGTTGCCTAGGGGTCATACCCATAACATTTTGTATACAGAGGGAGAAGTAGGCATATAAAATAGGCACCTAGGTGGCACAGCGAATAGAGCAGAAAGTCATGAGTTCTAATTTGGCCTTGGACACTTCCTAGTTGACCATGGGGAAGTCCTTTAATCTCAATTTCTTTATAAATAAAATGGGAATGAAAATCGTACCCACCTCTCCAGGTAGATATAAGAATAACATGGGTGGGCTAGGTGGCGCCATAGTGCACAGAGTGCTGGGACTGGAGTCAGGAGGACTCATCTTCCTGAGCTCAAATCTGGCCTCAGACACTTACAAGCTATGTGATCCTGAGCAAGTCACTTAACCCTGTTTGCCTCAGTTTCCTCATCTGTAAAATGAGCTGGAGAAGGAAATGGCAAACCACTCTAGTATCTGTGCCAAGAAAACCCCAAATGTACTCACAAAGAGTCAGGCATGACTGATAAATGACATAACAGCAAAGGAGAAAACGATGTAATATTTGCAAAGAACTTTGCAACCTTAAAGTGCTACGTGAATGCTATGTATTATCATTTTTGCTGCTGTTGTTGATGATGCTCTCGTCATCACCTTTTCTTCAACATTAATAAGGTCTGAGATGTTTTCTAGACCTTTGGGATCTATCCTTCCTTCAGATACCTTGTGATCAACATCCTGATCATGCTACCTCCACCATGGATCTCCTCTACATCACCTCATAAAATAAAGAAAAGCAGTGGAGGGGAGAATGGTCCTTAAGAGAGCTGATTAGGGAGGAAATGGGTGTTTTCTTGGTTCTTGAACAAGTTGAGACTCTGTCAAGTGGAAACCACCCTTCCCAGGTGTTCCTTAATTAAAACACATACACACACACCTGGTGTGAAAGAAGTAGAGGTGCAGCTAAGGGAGTGCACATTGTGGAAGTGGGGAATAGGCTTCAAGCTTCAATTTGAAAAGCTCTGAAGATTGAGGAGCAAAAATGGTGGTCACATGGACAAGAGGTCAATACCATATGTAGCCTTCTTGAAGATCCCAGACTGCCTCGAGAGAGACAAACAGGAGCTTCCCAATTTCTTTATTCACCCCCTTCAAAAGGACTAGACACTGACCTACCATGAGGTTTTGCCATGGGTGGATTGCTCCAGAGTGAAAGCCTTGCCAGATGTGATAGAGGTATTACTGCCTGTTCTGAAAAATATTATATAAGCTGAAGTGATGCCCATTCTGGATGCTTGGATGTTATTTACTTTATTATTTTGAATATAACCCAGTGTTCAAGCCTAGGTATTTACATAAAACTCTTCTCATTGGCAGCAAGAGTAATTACTCCGTGCTTTGTTTCTGCATAAGAGGCAACTGGTGAGAACTTCTGGGTAAAGGGCTTCTTTTCTCTTTTCTGGTTTTGAGCTAAGAAAGAGGACACACATGGTTCCAGGCTTTCTTCAGGAAGAGAAAGACTCTGGGAAGCAGCCAAGGAGTGAGAGCCTTGAGCATGTCCCTATTTCCAACATGTTACACTAGAGACTTCAGGGAGTTTCCCCTTGGGTGAGACCAGAGACTCTGTTTGATTGATCTAAGATAACTTTCTCCCATAGGGAGAGCTCATTCACTCTGTGTTTTCTAGCATATGCTAATCTGTATAGCTTCTCTATTTCTGTTCGCAATAGACTTGGATAAATGGGGTTTATTGGCTATGCACTATGTGTGATGGTCTTTGTGTAACTGGCATTTGGTGGAGAGTCAGGCCTTTGGATATAACTTGGGGCACTCCTATGATAATGTATAATGGTTTGAAGGAGACTGATTTAAACCTAAAAACTATTTTCTCTAGACTAGCAATATTTAGGGAGGCAGATATATTTTTAAAACATTATTTCTAGAAGATGTTGCAGGGCTTCATAGAACTGAGCATCTTTGGCCTCTTTGGTATTGGTGGCTGGAGCATAGACTTTTACTACTATGATGTTGAAAATAGAGTATAAAAATTGGCTTGAAGCTTCACAGTAAAAAAAAAAAAACTAAGATCATGGCAACTGGTCTCATCACTTCCTGGTAAATAAAGGGAGAAGAAGTGGAAGTTGTGTTGGATTTTATATTCTTAGGCTCAAAGATCACTGCAGACAGTGACTTCAGCCATGAAATTAAAAGATGTTTGCTCTTTGGAAGGAAAGCTATGGCATATCTGGACAGCATACTAAATAGCAGAGACATCACCTTGCCAGCAAAGGTTCATATAGTTAATCTATGGTTTTTCCAGTAGCAATGTATGCCTGTGAGAGTCGGACTATGAGAAAAGCTGAGTGCCACAGAATCAACACTTTGGAATTGTGGTGCTGGAGAAGACTTTTGAGAATCCCTTGGACAGGAAGGAGATCAAATCAATCAATACTTAAATAAATTAATTCAGATTTTTCATTGGAAGAACAAACACTGAAGCTGAAGCTTAAATACTTTGTCCACATAATGAGAAGACAGGACTCATTGGAAAAGACCCTGATGTTGAGAAAGATTGAAGGCAAAAGGAAAAGGGGATGGTGGGGGTAAGATGGATAGATAGTGTCATAGAAGCAATGAACATGAGCTTGGACAATCTTCGGGAGATAGCAGAGCTTAGGAAGACCTGGCATGTTATGGTCCATGGAGTCACGAAGAGTTGGTCACAATAGAATGACTGAACAACAACATAGAAATAATTTTAGTCTGTTATCCCTTCTCTGAGCACAAAAGAGCAGACTAGTCTCATGGCTCCTTTTGGGAATCAAAATCTCCCTAGGAGAGGGATGAAGGAAACTCCAGATATATCTATTCATACCTCTCTGCAAGCTGAACTTAGAAAGACTCATATGGACACACACATAACCTACAATGGGCAACAAACACTTTACATTAACATTCTGGTTCCAGTTTTATACTATATGTCCTTGATTTAGAGTCAAATTAATGGCATTTATAGCCAATGTCAAAATTAATGAGGGGAGGGGGAGTTTTCCTAGTAGCATTGAGGCTGAGCCATGATCTAACTGGGTAATCTACACATGCAAACCCAAGACTAAGGAGACAAATGTTATCACCCACAAAGGAGAACAGCTAAGGGGAAAGAGGTAGCCAGCCTCTGAGAGCTGATCAACTGTGAGAGCACCTTCTCTTATTGGGCAGTACTCATCAGAGATGGGGGAAATAAATATTTGATTGACAGAACCTGATCCTTATAAAAATAGGGTTTGACACTGATCATAATGCTCTCTCTAAGTTACCTAGAATTCAATTCTAAATATTTATATTCAAATTGAAATAAATATTACATGCCAGGTGCTAGGGACATAAAGACAAAAATAAAAAAGACCCCTGCCCTCAAGGATCTTACATTCTACTGTTATTAAAAATAATGTTTCCAAATCATGTGAGAACATAGAACATAGGATCTCAGAGCTCAAAGAGTTGGTAAAAATCATGTAGGGCAGAGAAAAAGGCTCTTCCCTAACCTAGGACCCAAACAACTTGAACATAATTTTAGCAAATTCTTTAGATAATCCACCTTTACACAGATACAGGAAACAGTAATGATAATATACAAATTACCTAAGTTCTTCTGTTTATTATAAAACCAGTTCAGCAGCTTTGACTAGGACAAGGTTAAAATTATGATGCAAGACTTAAGCCCCATCGTCCAGGTTTGAACTTCACAGATTAATACCCTTATGCTCTCCTTTAATGTTTATTCTTTTGTCATAGGACTGCTCTCCCCAGCTGTTGATAGTTAATCCATGATTCTCTAAAATAGATGCTAATAAATTGGCTGGAGCCTCCCCCACTGTGTCCTTCACCCCTGGAAAGCACAATTATATTTCTTGGACTGTGTACCTTGGTTGTTCTTGATCATCAATCTATCTGAGTATTATTGAAGTCGGCTCTTCATGAGACACATCTGGATGACAGTCCATTTGTTCACTGAAAGATTTAGTAGTTTTAACTTCCTCAGGTAATTCCTTCACAGCTGTTCTCATCACAATTCAATCCAACAATCCAACAGGAATTTATGAAAGTACCTGCTTTCAACAAGGTCCCTATGCGCCAGGAATACAAAGATGAAAAAGAACACAGTCCTTGTCCTCACAAAGCTTACAACTGAACGGGGGGAGGGGGGGAGTGAGGAGAATGAAGGTAGTGTCTAAATAAGTAGGATGGAGGCAGAATGTGCTGAATGCTAAGAGGAGATGCAGAGAACTATGAGAAATACTGTGAGAAATCTAAAGCAAGAGAGAAGACTTTGGAGGGCAGGAGGAAGGGTGGCAATCAGGGAAGGCTCATGGAGGAGGAGACCCTGAGCCTTGCAGTAAGCTCAGTAGACAGAGATGATAATAATAATAATAATGGCCCACATTTCTGTAGTTTTAAAAGGTTCATAAAGTGTTTTAGAGAGGTTATCTTATTTGAGCCTCCAAATGACCTTTTGAGGTGCTATTATTTTCCCATTTTATAGATAAGGAAACTGAGGCTCAGAGAGGTAAAGACGTTGGCTCAGGGTGAACCAACTAATAAATTTCTTGGTGGAGGAGGTACGGGGATTCAAATCCAGATCGTCTCGAATTCCTGAATTCTATCTATTAGGGCTAGGATGGAAAAATGGAGAGGGCAAGATGAGACTGGGGAGCAGACGGAAGGTTTGTTCAGCTGGAACGTATCGAATATGGAGGTAGGGAAAGTGAAGTAAGGCAAGCAAGGTAAGGTGGAGCCACTCTGGATTTTTCCACAGGTAGTGAGTCTTTGGACAATAAGTAACAAGGGAGGAGGAAGCAGCTGCCGTGACTAAAGGGTTGGGCAGAAGGCTGATATTCTGGCAGCATTTAGGACAAGCTAATCTTGCCACCAAGGCAAGGAGGTAAAATTGTCACCCTTTCCAAGCCCATCTTCTTGGTAAGGCACTCCTGGGATAGGAAATGCATTTTTTTTTGGTATTTTTATCACCCCCCAGGTTTGTCCACCCAAGGAAAGTGCCTTGCTTGCCTCTTCCTTGTTAGACCTCTGATTTTTTCTCCCTTATAGGTAGGGGATAAATGGTGATTCTCACAGCATGAGGTCAAGTGGGGGGATGGGGACAAAATTGTCTTTTTCTCCAAACAAAAACTCTCAGGGAGATGAGCCTCATAGTTTGGTGGTTTCTGCCATACTCCCCCTACCCAAAGATGAATCCCAGAAACATAAGCTCATGAGCCACATATTCTGGCCTGAGGGGAAGAATATTCTCTTTTCAAAGTTCATAGAGAAAAATTTTTTTTCCAGATCCTTCCTGCCTCAGTCCCCTCACCCCCTTCTTATTCATAATCAACTTCCACTTATTCAGCTTTAGGGACCACCTCCCTCCTTTTCTGGGCTCTTCCTCCCTCTCCCCAATACTCCCCACCCGCACCACCCCTGCCCACTACCACTCAAAGACTTTTTCCTATCAGCATCTCCTCTTCCAGTCATTCACTCCCATCTCATATCTACAAGAAGCTGTCACTCAGTACTGAGAGGCTCAGCTTTACCAGACAGATACTCTGGAGTGCCTAGACCCATTCTGGCTTGTCCTGTGGGGCACCCTGAAGGGAAGATGCAAGTCTGGTAATGGGAGTATTTACAGTTTAGCAGCTAAACTATAAACCTAAATAGAGGCTCCCAAACTTATTTGGCCAACCACCCCCTTTAAAAATATATTACTCCATGCGCCCTGGAAATCTCCTTTCTTTAACCCTTTAACAGTGTTTTAAAAAAATTTTTGCATCATTTCAAAAAAATATAAAATATAAAAAATATATTAAAAAGATGCATCTGGAATTTAATAAGTTATTATAAATTTGTGGGGTTTTGCCTGCATTGAAATTTGATGACATAATATTGCATCATATAATCATATGCCATTTAGTATCATATTGTAAAAAAGTCATTACATGCAGGCTGGACTTCCCCACAACGTGCCATACACTTGCCCGCCGACACTTGCTTGTTAAGACCTGTCTTCAGACTTGACCACTGATCTATTATAACTTACATTTTGTGTATTTATTTGGAAAATAATGTAATCACTACTGCTTTAACTGTATTATGCAACAGATGAAACAAATATTAACGGTTTTTCAAAATTTTCTTATCTTCTCTTCTTTCCTTATGTTTCCACTGCCCCTTATTTTTATTCAATTACCTCCAATTACACCTGAGGCTACTACCAGCCCCCTGGATCATTCCAGTGCCCCCCCAGGGTGGTATTGTTGAGGTATAGGGATGCATATGTTGAGATTTAGGGGTGCTGGGACCTCGAAATAGCAACACATGGGTCCTGCCCAAATGAATTCAACCCAAGCCTTCTTTCAGCCAAAGACAAGTAATTCTAAAAATCCACCATATTGGCCAGACTCTTAAGGAATCTGAGCATTTGTGACACTTATATTGACAAGCTGGCCAGATTGAATCTGAGCAACTTAATGGCAGCAAGATTGATCTTATATACTGAAAGACTGTGGGAGCAGAGAAGGAGTCTAGATGGAATTAAGGGAGTGGAGGTCTATGGGCAAGACAATGATTGCCCCAGGTGAATGCCAGGGACCTGAGTCATATGGGAAAGTTCAGGGCCTTTCCATTTTGAGGTCCAGATCCCAAAGATACGGCCTTTTCCTTTTAGGGGTTCAGATCCCATCCCCATAAGTATTACCCACTTTGGGAGCCTATGGATTTTAGCTCATGCCTCAGGCTATTTTGTGAATCAGATCTACAGCTACATCCAGTCAGCAAAGTAAAGAGTCCCTTAGATCAAGTGTCTTAAAAAAAAGATTAGAAACCACCACCACCACTTTTTGGGGGTGAAGAAATTTCATTCACCTCTCACCGTTCCCCAAATCAAATAATGAAAATTTATCCTGGAGCTTCATTAAGCAATACAAGACGGGTGGATGTGACTCTGATGACCTTTCCCCTGAATTCCTACTGCTACACTGAGATTGCTGCTCCTCTTAAATCATATTTCATTATCCTCCCTTTGCATTGAATTGCAATCATTCTTTGCTTAACAGTTGCCAAAGCATATAGTCATTTAATTTGGAGAGTCTTGTTGAGTTTTTCATATAATTTCTCTTGTTCATCCTCTTCAATATTTGTGCATAAGCTGCAATTATCTTCATGTAGTCTTTTTACAAAAGCTCATTATGAGCCCTATCATGAGATGGCCAAATGTCTAAGAAATTATATTTATTCTTGCTTTTGCACTCACTTAAAATAAACTAACCCTACTACCAGCAATCCCTTTATTTAGTTCCTCCAGAGAGGAGAATTAAACCCTTCCATTTGTTGCAACTTCTTTTCATTTTGGGGGGGTTTCATCTGTAGTGAGAATTTCAAGATTGATATGACTCAGTTCCTCCAGTACCATGCCTGCTCATCAGTCACTGGACAAGGACCACAAATTTAGAGTACCAGCAGTTAATGTTTATAGGCAATCTAAAAATTATGTGGTTCTTTAGTACATTCTATCCCCGTCCCTACAGATGTATGCAGGTCTTTTTGCATTTTGCTTTTTCTCATGAATTACCATGCCTGTAGAATTCATCACCTAGTAGTCAACTGAGTAGGGATGAGTCTCTCCATCCTTACTGAGTTGGCTATCAGAAAGCAGATGTCTACTGTATGTAGCCTGAGACCATGCACATGTACACAGATAACTATAAAAATAGGTGGCGAAGGGGGCAAAGCATGCTCTGGGACAATGCAAGGAAGGAAAGGATACTTTCCTGCTGGAAGAAATTAGGAAAGGCTTAATGAAAGAGGTGGGCTCCTAAGCTGAGCCTTGATGGAAGTGAGCAATTTTAAGAGGCAGTAATAACGAAAATGTATATCCCAGGTATGGGGACTAGCCCCGACAAATTCACAGAGTGGGAAATAACATGTCAAATTCAAGTAACAGCACTCCAGTTTGGCTGGAGCATGGAGTATGTAGGGGAAGTGAGTATGGAATGAAGGGGAGTAATTAAAAAATGTCTGGAAATGTAGAGTGGAGCCAGATTAGGGAGGAAAGGCAGCAGGAAGGTGGAAAAGTATCACGCTCATTCCGACCCCCAAATGGCCATGCCTAAAGTTGGCGCTATACCCATCAATTCCCATCCCTCCGGACATTCCAGCATGACAAGAATAGCAGTTTGTTCTTCAGAAGAGCTGTTTAATACCTATAACCCCACTTGGTCTCTCCAGCCCTTTCAGTTAAAAAACAAGCAAACAAACAAGGTTAGTGGGGCTGGCTGGCTAAGAGGAGAGGGTGGGAGCAGGAGCAAGGCCAACCATTGGAAGCTGTAGCCATACCAGGTGTGAGGACGCAGCTGGCCCTAGGAGCCTCTCAGAGGGGACCAGGGATAATGACTATGGAAGGGAGGCATGTCTGATCTCGTATTTCTTTGGGGGGTGCCCATTATCTGTCATAGCATTGCCTAGTCTCCTTGTCCTGGGGTGGGGCAGGAGGGTGTGGCATTATGGGGACTCTTTTGTAGCAGGCAGGTGGGGGCTGTGGGCTAGGCTTGGAAGCCTATTGATTCCTCCACACCTGGAGCTCTAGGCTGATTCCAGTGGATGCTGGGTAAAAATAAATACATTCTTCACCCAGCCTGGCAGAAGCTGCCCGTTTCTCATCCTGGCTCAGGCTGGAATCCAGTTTCAGGCATCTGGCATCCCAGCTGCAGCCTGCCAAGGTGCTTCAGCAGCAGAACCAGGCACGTAATTAATTCAAGCAACTAAAAGGAGAGGCTGGGATGTTATTTTTCTCCTCTCCTGGAGAAACTTCTCTCTTGCAGCTGATCCATTCAGAACAGAGAAACTCACAGTTGGATTCTGAATCACATTCAGCGCTACATTGATGGGGGTGGGGGTTCTGAGCTTCTTTAGTAAATAACAAGGGACTTCATTGCAAATAAGAATGGATATTGACATAGCACAAGTATTATCAACCTCTGTTTTCATTCCCTTTGAGGAACCAAAAGGGCTGAGACTTGAACCCAGGTTTTTTTTGGGGGGGGTGCTTTTAATTGTTATTAGTGTCTTGTGTCACTCTGAAATGCCTGACACCAAGCCCAGTGTTCTATCAGCCATGGTAAGCTGCCTTTCAATGACTTCAAAGTCTAACTCAAAATGCTGATGCTCCATGGCCTCTGCCAGGATGCCTCACCTTACTGGATTGATCACCTGCATGGAGGTGTCCCCCCCTCCTCTGAGCTTCCCTGGCACTGTGGCTGGAGGTGCAGTTGTGCTCTGTATGTTTTCTTCATTAGATTTCAAGGTCCTTGAGGGCAGGGACTGTATGTTATACATTTCTGGGCCCCACCTCTACCAACAGATAACACAGTACCTGACCCATTGTTAAAGGCGTTTCTCAGAACGACACATGGTCCTGGAATCTGATACATATGGTGTTCAATTCTTGCCTTTGACACTTTCTAGCTCATTGACTATGGGCAAGTAATTTTACCTCTCTGAGCCTCAGTTTTTCTACCTATAAAATGGGAGTGATCATCCCTTTCCCTCCTCCCAGCTCAAGCCCCCAGTGAAATGCCATCCCTCTGGCCTCCTGCTCCCAGCGGCAGTGCCATTTCCAGGCTCATCTCCTGTGGAAGGCTAAAGCCATGGGCCAACCTGGCGAAAACCCCCACTCCCCTTGGTTTGAGCCTCTGCGGTTTGAGCCATACAATCCCAGAGGTGTCGTGGTATAATAATCAATAGAAAGCTGGTCTCCAAGTCAGGAAGGCCTGGGTTTAAGCCCTGCCTCTGATACCTACTGGCTGTGGGACCCTGGACAAGTTGCTGGACTCCCTGCTAAGATTATACATTGTAGAGGGAATGCTCATCAGAATTAGGAGTTCCTCTCTGGGAGCATCCCTTATCAATGAAATCAGCTCTGGATCAAAAAATAGAAATACCTATAATCCCTACTTCACATTGATGTCGGGAAAATGAAATGAACTATTATTGTATGTTAAGTGGTTTAAACCAATTATTGTATCAGCAAGAAACATTTGTGGAATGATGGAAGGAAGGGTAAGAGGAAAGAAAGAAGGAAGGAAGGGAAGGAGGAAGGAAGGAAGCAAAGAAGAGAGGAAGGAAGGAAGCAAAGAAGGAAGGGAAGGAGGAGGGAAGGAAGCAAAGAAGGAAGGGAAGGAGGAAGGAAGGAAGGAAGGAAGGAAGGAAGGAAGGAAGGAAGGAAGGGAGGGAAAGAAGGAGGGAGGAGAGAAGAAGGAAAGAAGGGAAGGAGAGGAAAAAGGAGGAAAGGAAGGAAAGAGACAGAAAGCAGGATGTCAGCTCTATGCTTGGAAGCTAGAGAAAACTACCTGGCAAGAGGAGGGCTCCACCAGCACGTGGGAGGTGGAGGGTGAAGGTGAAAGAAAGGCAAGGACAGGGCTGAGACCCTGATGACAAGCCTGGCTGGCTGGCATTTGTGACACGCCCCGCCAGACTCCGGGTCTTGGAGAAGATAATGAAGACAGAAAAAGTTGAGGGAAGGGCAGCAAAAATGATCCAGGGATCAGGGAACATGACTTACGAGAAGAGAGTTTAATTGGTTTAGCCTAAAAAGCCCATTACGCTCTCTGGTGGACATGATAATGCTATAAATATCTACAAGGTGACAACACTGGCAAGGGGAAAGAATCTGTCATGTTGAGCACGGAGGCTCAAACCAAGGAGACTGGGGGTTTGTGCCAGACTGGCCCATGGCTTTAGCCTCCCACAGGAGATGAGCCTGGAAATGGCACTGCCCCCGGGAGCAGGAGGCCAGAGGGATGGCATTTCATTGGGGGCTTGAGCTGGGAGGAGGGCAGCAGCCAGAAGCGGCCTCCTGAAGGTTATTCTGATGGAATATGGATTTTGGACAAGATCCTGGTGGTTGAGACACCCCTCCAATCACACCCGGGAGAAGGCAGCTCATTAAATAACGAGCACTAAGCCACCAGAAAATCAACACTATGTGGAAGAAGTGTTTGTTTCAGGCTTGGCAAGGGATCCAGGACAAGGAGGCAAATGTGTGGATGGAAAAGGGAGAAGACTGTGGAAATACTCTGTTCCTTCCCATTAAAGGTGGTTGTTCTTGGTAAGGTGTCTTCCAAGGTGGGAAGAGGAGTCTCTGGGGAGTGGGTCCCTCAGAGAGTTGTTGTACCCTCAAAGGGGGGGGCAGCAATCTACTGGTGAGAAGAGGACGAAGGGAAGTTCAAAGGTGAAAAGGTGGTGAGTGGTCAAGAATAAGGGTGCGGCAAGCTGGGCTGAGCCTGTCCCTGTGCTCTACTTGGCAATGGTCAGCTGTGATTACGTAGTGTGGGAAACCCCCTCTCTAGACAAAGATCAAGACCATGATTTGGTAGACGGTCTCACTGTCAGCCTCCACTGATGTGTAGGTCCATTGGATGACTTGAAACAGGAAACAGCTACCCATTTCCTGTGGACTCCCCTTCCCACCTTAGAAGAAACCTTACCAAGAATGGCCACCCTCAATGGGAAGAAATAGAGTTTCGTCACACTCACATCCCCTAGCCACCCACACGTTTGCCTCCCTATCCTGGAGAACAGAGAGAGGCTGAGTTAGGGAGAGGGATATATTCAGAAATTAAGGCGATGTAAAAACAAAAGATACCAATAATTTTTTAAAGAGATAACTGTTATGTCTGAAATTTATCATCCTGGGGCCAAGTTGGTTAAGTCACCAAGCATTTATTAATTGCCTACTATGTGCTAGGAACGAAGCTAGGCTGGTCCTGAGTCAACAACAGTAACTGGCATCTACATAAAGCTTTAAATACCTTATCTCATTTAATCCTCCAACAATCTTATGAGGTAGGAACAAGAGCTGTTATTATCATCCCCACTTTACAGATGAGGTAACTGATGCTAAGAGATGCTGGGTGATTTGCTCAAGTTCATGAAGCCTAATAACTGTCTGAGGTGATATTTGACCACAAGTTTTCCTAACTCCAAGTCTGATGCTCCCTCCATTAGCCTACCTAGCTGCTATACAAAGCCTTTACCACTTGGTGGGGCCTTCCAGAGCTTAGGCTTTGCCTTCGTAGAATCCAGGACCACTTGAGTTCCAGGATGAGGCATCCAGAGAGACTTGCTACATCATAATGTTATTAAAGTGTTCCATGTGGTCTGTGTCTTGTCTCTACAATGAGATCTGAAGCCCCGTGAGGACAGGACCTGCCTCACAGCCCCTAGCCTAGTGCTGGGCACACAGTCTACACTTACAGAATTGGACTGAATTATTTATGGGAAGGAGAGGCCAGCCCAGGCCAGTTTGTGATGTACCTCAGAGGGACCTTAGGGGAGCCTGCCTTTGTAAACCTTTGTTTTCCTGAAATCCTAGAAAGGAATGGGAAGGAATGTGTTGGGTAGATAGCAATGAGGGACGGGGCATCGGAATCAGCCAAGGGTCGGAGGGGAAGAGTCTGCAGGCCAGCTTGCTTGACAGATCCCACGTCTTCTCACCCCACCACCCCTCCCCTCCCTGCCCAGTGCTTTGCTGGTCCTATTTCCCTAAATCTAAGGCCAATCCAAGGAGCAGGCAGGGAAGAAAGGTCACCCATTTGCCCCTCTCTCCCCAGGCTTCTTCTCCAGCCCTATGGAGTGTGTTCTCCCAGAGACGGGGGATAACAGTTCTATTTCTATAAGTTGCAAATGTATGATTATTCCTCTTTCTAGGAAGTTAAATGACTTCTCCAAGGTCAGTTAAGAAGCAGAACCAGGGCTTGATGATATCTAACTTCAAGGTCTTTCGTTGTTCCTCCCAGCAGGACCTAAGACACGTATGAATGGGAAGGCTAAGGCAGCAGGACAGTAGGAATCGGGAGCCTTGAAAACCACAGAACTTTCCATCCCTCTCCTGCTCTGCACCGGAGACCGGCTTCTAGATGGCCTCCTCAGAGGCCTTGGGAGGGTCAAATGAGCGGCTGCAGGAAAAGTGGTTTGTGGACCACAAAGCCAATGATTTTAGTGGGTGTGCAACTGGGGAAGCTGGTGGGGTGGGTGAGCTACACCAGGGAGGAGGACGGGAATAAAGTGGCTCCTTCCTTCCACCTAGGTATCTATTCAGAGCACTTAAACCTATGATATCTCAATGATAGCCCACAATTCTCTAACCCTTTAAGGTTTACAAAGCACTTTCTGAATAACAGCCCTGGGAAGGCTACCGCCCCATTTTACAGATGAGGAACTGATAGGCAAAACTCCTCAGTTCTCTGGGCCTGTTTCCTGTAAAACGAGGAGGTTGGGCTAGGTGATCACTAACTTTACAATCCTATAAGTTGGGTCCTACTCTGACA
Organism: Trichosurus vulpecula; assembly: GCF_011100635.1. Lineage (NCBI taxonomy): Eukaryota > Metazoa > Chordata > Mammalia > Diprotodontia > Phalangeridae > Trichosurus > Trichosurus vulpecula. Next base: position 76,907,054 of record NC_050580.1, on the reverse strand, counting down.
CTTCATTGTAGTGCTGGAGATGCCCCCGGGCTCTCAGAGAACTAGGCCAGCTGGACAAACTCTGTCAGGTTTTTTCAAGATGCAAAGGCTTCCCAGAAAGACTGTGTGCTAGGCCGGACTTCTGTGGTCTGAGGAGCGGCCTAGCTAAGCTTGGAGAGGCTGATCACCATGTTTTGACCATAGCAACTCCCGAAGACCATCTAGCAAGCCACAAAGGGGTTGCAACCTGTGTCAGTGGATGAAACACCCACACTGCTAGAATCCTGGATCCTGGACATATATTGAAGTGCTTCTGTAAGAAGTATGAGGTGGAACATACCTGCTCATAGCCACGATGCTAATACGTAGGGGAGCTTGGATTTGGATGTGGGTCCTTCAACATTCTGTTCAGCATTTTTTTCTACTCTAAAAAATGCAATGGGGAAAAGGGTAGAGCATCATAGAAAAGTGTCACAAAATTTAAGAGTTACAAGGGTCCTCAGCTGCCATCTAGTCCAACTCACACATGAAAGGAATCCTCACTATAACATTCCCAACTGGTTGTGCAGTCTCTCTTTGAAGCCCTCCAAGGAGGAGCAATCCATTGCCTCTCAGGCAGCCAGCTCTAATTGCTAGGAAGTTTTTCCAGACATCAAACCAGAATTTACCTAAAATATCTGTCTCAGAGTTGGAGGAAATTCCTGGTTGGTCAAAAGGAAGTAAAGGTGGTAGGAGTTGTGGGGTGTGTGTCTGCACATGTTGGGGAATTCTTAGGACAGGCAAGTTTCATAGTAGAAAGATATTCCTGGCCATGTGAGCTGTGACTAGCATAGGACAAATGGCCAGGATGCTGCTGATGGGGTCCAATGGAGGTGTGCAGCTTCTTCTTGGCAATGACCACTGGCCCCACACTTTTCAGGCTTCTGCTGGCTCATTCCCTGCCCTTGGCCAACCCTTTACCTAGGTACTTGTTGGCGATGTTCTCCTTTTACACTTCTGTGTCTTCTATCCCCAACTCTCTCAAGGGCAAATGTCAGATTGTTCCCTCTTCTGGTACAACTGAAGTCTTCACCATACCTTATCCCTTTTCCCTACAACCCATTTTTGTCCCAGGTGAAAATATTCTTAGTTATGGTTTGGATGATCAGGTGTTCAGTCAGAAATGGAGTTTTGTCCAAGTTAGTCTGGTACAAATTTGAGGCAAGTGGGGAGTTGGCCTATGGGTGTGAGGCTCTCTCATAGGATCATACAATGTTAGCTCTGGAGGGGACCCTAGTGATCATCTAAATAGCAAACCCTCTCATTTTACAGATGAAAAACATAAAGACTAGAGTTAGGGCAATAACTTGGCCAAGGTCACATGGCTAATTAGTGGCAGAACCCTAAAACCCAGGTCTCCAGACTACTAATTTAGTTTCCAAAGTAACTCAGGAAACTTTGCATGTGCCACATGAGGTTTTCTAGGTGAAGAAAAAACCTGGGCTTCTGGGGCAAGGACAGAATGGGACACTGACCAATGTCAAGACCAACCATGATTCTGGAGGACTGGCAAAGTATGTTACTAGCCTCCTGATAGAGAAGTGATGGGATTAAGATGCAGAATGAGACACACATTTTCAGACTCAGCCATTGTGGGAATTTGTTTTGTTCAATTTTACATATTTATTACAAGGGCTTTGTTTCTTTCTTTTTTTTTTTTTAATTTGGGCGTTAAGTGGGAGGGAGAGAAGATTTAGTGATACAATTAACAACAGCAGCAAAAGACAAAAAGGATCATTGAAGAATTTTTTAATGCATAGAAGAAAGCGGAAAGAAAACCAGAAGGAAACACAGATGAGCAGGACAGTTTTGAAAGTAACATGTTGGATTTATTATATACTCAAGAAGAAAATCAACAGGGATTCACCTTTCATATATAATCTTCTTTTTCTGTTCTACTGTGTATATGGAAATGCTCATTTTTATTTGATGTTTGTTAAGTTTTCAAAAGACAGAGTATTCCTCTACCCTTAGTAGTATCTGCCTAAGGGGAAAGGAGTTCTCTTTCCTTCCCCGCCTTTCTTTTCCCATCATCCCATCCCTTATCATTGGTATCCTGACTTTTGCATACTTAAACCTCCCAGGACATTTCAAATACATACAAGGATTCTGACCAAGGACTGGCCTAGGTTCTGTCCCTGGCTTATGCAACTCACTCAGCCCATCTCCAGCTCTCTATGTCTTCATGTATAAAGTGAGGGGTTGGACTGACTCGATGATGTCTAAGGTCTCTTCTAAGTTCTGAGGTTCTATGAGTCCATGAAAATCTAAGCAAGCTACCACTTAGACATTTTTATTCAGTACAGCATTGGAGAAAGATAACCAGCCGTCTCCTGCCCTCTTCTGGTGACACTTAGCCCAGCTGCTTTGGGGAATCTCCAGGGAAATGATGCTCATTTGGGAGAAATAATAAAATAGTCTACACATCTCCAGCATTTTACACTGTAGGAAGCACCTTCCTCATAACAACCCTTGGGAGCTGAGTAGATTCTTAGTATCTCCATTTTATACTTGATGAAATTGAGGCTCTGAAAGCTTATGTAACTTTCCCAAGGTCATCTAAGTGGTAGTTGGAACTTAACCCCAAGTCTTCCAAACTCCAAGTTCAATGTTCTTTCTACTAGAGCATGGAAAGTCACAAACATGGAAGAACAGGAAACCCAATTCAACTTCCAATAAAGGTCCCAAGGTGGAGGAGACACACTTCTCTAGTCATCCATGCGGAGAAGGAACAAAATGAGAGCTATGTGATAAAACAAAGATCACTGACCTAGGAGGATGAGGACTTGGGTTTGCTACATTGAATAAATCACTTGAGCTGGACTTTGGGGTCTAGGGCTGACCTTGTCAGTGATAGTACCATGGGTAAGGCAGAACAACATAATAAAAGGGAGGGCAGAGAATAAATCATGGCTTATAAAGTAACCCATGAATCAAGCTGAGTGCATTTGAGCCTTGGGACAATTATGTGAATTGAATTGTACAGTCAACCATAGGTGGTTTGCTTACGAAGATTCAACACACCCAAGGTTTCCTCTCTAAACCTCGGTTTCCAAACCGATGAAATGAGGGATGGGGTGGGGTTTGAACTAGGTAGTCCCTAATGTTTCCTCCTTCTTCTGATATTCTATGATCCTATGAAAATCCATACAGGGCAAACTGAAAATAGTTCATATTACATTAAGTGTAATTTAACTATAAATGTAAACATTCTAGTTTATAGTGCTATTATATATAAGAATAATTTACATTTCTATGGCATTTTACAATTCATGAGTCACTTTCATCATTACCCTTGGGATGTGGGTAGAGTATATTATTATACATTTTATAGGAGGGAGGGAGAGGAGAAGAGAGGAGAGGAGAGAGAGGAGAGGAGAAAAGCAAGAGAAAAGAAGAGAGGAGAGCAGAGCAGAGGACAGGAGAGCAGAGGGAGAAAGGGAGAAGAATAGGTGGTATTAGGGTTAGGAAAGAGTAGCCTTTCTAAGACCCCTTCCTTGTGATGAGGAGGTAGTCTAAAGCTAGTTCCTATTCTGAGGAGGGGATGAGTTCAAATCCTGCTTCTGATACTATGTGACTGTGGTTAAGTCACTTGACGTCTCTGAACCACCATTTCCTCATCTGTAAGACAAGAACAATATATCCTAAAGTACCTATCTCATAAGGTGATTGGGAAGCTCAAATGATATGATCTGTGTAAAGTGCTTTGTAAACCCTGAAGTGAACTACATTCATATTCTCCCCCCTCCAGGTCTCAGTTTTCTCATTTGTAAAATGGTGAACCAGTGACTCCTAAGACCTGTCCTTCTTTAATATGCTCTGCTTTAGTGCTTCCTAAAGCAAATAGATCTTTAAAACTCTTGGTAATTTGTTGATGAGAGGGACAATGTGGCACTTTAGATAGAGGGCCAACTTTGAGTCTGGACATCATTCAGTATGGGGCATGCAAGACACTTAACTCCTCAGTGACCCCAGGCACCTCTTTAAGGCTGTTGGTTACAGAAAAGTTGCTGATCTTCACTAGTGGAGAGCATTTCGACACCAGGAGTTGCTTATGTAGTTGAAATCAAAAGTTTGGACACCCCCCCCCCCATCAAAGTATTTATGGGAAAAGGCTAGAATAGATCAGTCTATCTCCCAAGATCTCTCCCTGGTGACATGTATTTGAACAGTGGCCCCCTGGAGATGACATTCTGCCTATGTTGTCTAATGTGACTCACAGTGAACGCTTCAAGCCACCGGGGAGGGAAGTGTGGGGTCCCAGGGAGCTATATAAACTGTCTGTGCTTCTGTTCTGACATCAGCATGGCGCAGACTTCAATCTCCTGGCCCCAGCCACCTTCCATCTGGCATGGAATAACCTGCAATCGACTGACATTTGAATTCCCTCAAGCAGACTACCCTTAATTGACTGTGCAATTCAATCCACCTAGCTCCCCCACACTTGAACGCTCTGCGCTTGACTCCAGTCTAGCTTCACAAGCCATGATTCCATTGCCCTTTTTATTCTGTTTGTCTAATGTGTCCCTTCTCCTGTCACCCATGAGGTTGGCCACAGGCCCTCCATGGCCTCGCCCTACCCAGCCTTCCCAGTTTGATCTCACACTGCTGCCTTCCAGGCACCCTCCCTGCTGCCAAGGCTGACTACTCACCAACCCATTAAACCCAGGGTCTGAGAGCTAGAGCTGGAAGGGAACTCAGAGGCTGCTATCCAGTCCAAACACCTTCATTTTACAATGAGGAACGTGAGGATCAAGAAGGTTTAAGTGACTATACAAAGTCAAGCAAACTGGGGATAGAGAATAGTTGAAAGATGGATTAGATACAAAGATATAGCTAGATATAAAGATATGTATATAAAGCTAGCTAGCTAGGTAATATATAGATGGTAGTTGGTAGATTAGATACAAAGATATAGATAAACAGATTAGATATAGATAGATATAAATATAGATAGATGGATAGATAGATGTTATTGTTCATCCTTGGTTTTCAAGACCAATGATATCACAGGGTGATGTTTTGACTTGTGCATGAACTGGACTTAAGCGAGGCAAAGTTGTACAAAGTCATCAGCCTCACTCTCTCTTCCAGAGTCATCAAAGTCCAGTGGCAAGACAAAAGTCAGGATGACTGACGATGGCCCAGGATGAAGTGGGTGACCTTGGCATCTTCATCTCTGACCAAGCTCTAAACGCTCCATAGCACCTGCTTCAGCCACCTTCATGGCCATGGGAGCAAACTGTTCTTATTTGCCCATTCCTCCAGGGAAAATCTTCACTTGCTTGGGGTAAACATCCCCATAACTCACCAACAGGTTTGAGGCCTGTCTCTCAGCTCTGGTTTAGCCTGTCCGCCAAGACAGTTTTACCAGGGTGTGGCCACTGCACATGCTGTAGCTCCTTTGAGCCACAGGCGAGAGTTGAGTATCATGTGAACACCAAAGATGAATGAGAGATTAGATAGAAAGCTAGATACAAAGATATAGATAGATAGACAGATGACTTAGGGAGATGGACAGACAGATAGTACATAGACAACAGGTAATTGGTAGATAGATTAGATAGATGAATTAGGTAGAGAGGTAGATAGATAAATAGACAGATAGATGGGTAGATAGATGGATAGATAGGACATAGGTGATGTAGTTGGTAGATAGATTAGATAGATACAAAGATATAGATAGATTTTATATATAAAGATAGATGGGTAGATAGTAGATACATAATAGAGAGCTGGTAGATAGAGATTTGAGAGACAGATAGACAGACAGATGGATGAATGGATAGGGAGATCTAAAAGTCACATTTAAACCCAGATCCCCTGATTGCAGAGCCAGGAGGGTCTTTCCACTATACCATGCTGTCTCCATATATTTGATGCTTTCTATGCCTTTCCTACCTCTAGAATGGTCCATCTTTCTTCCTGCTTATTGAAATCCTACCTATCCTTTAAGGCCTAGTTCAAATGACACCTCCTCCATGAAGCCTTCTCTGATCCCTACAAGGTAAAAATGATCTTCTAGAACCATAGAGTTAGAAGGGATCTTACCAATCATCTGGTTCAGAGGTGGGGAACCTGCGGCCTCGAGGCCACATGTGGCTTTCTAGGTTCTTGGTGTGGCCTTCTGACTGCGTCCAAGTTTTACAGAACAAATCCTTTTATTAAGGGGATTCGTTCTGTGAAGTTTGGATTCAGTACAAACTTTGGATTCTGGTCCAACTTCTTTATTTTAAAGAGGAAATTAAGGCTACTTTGGTCAGCGAGGTGGTACAGTGGATAGAATGACTAGTTCGAAGTCAGGAAGACTCATCTTCCTGAGTTCAAATCTGGTCTCAAGAACTTCCTAGCTGTGTGACCCTGGGCAAGTCACTTAACCCTGTTTGCCTCAATTTCCTTATCTGTAAAATGAGCTGGAGAAAATAGCGAACCACTCCAGCATCTTTGTCAAGAAAACCCCAAATGGGGTCACAGAAAGTCAGACACAACTGAAATGACTGAACAACAACATAGATGATATCCCATCTCCACTTCTGTATCTTTGCACAAGTTTGTTTTTTTTTTTCACGCCTGAAATGTTCTCCTTCCTCACCTCTCACTCTTAGTACCTCCTCACTTTCTTCAAGGTTCAACTTATGTCACTCCCTTCCAAGACCTTTCTTGATTTTCTCAATTGTCAGTATCCTCCATTCCAAAATTGTTGAATGCTTGTTTTCTCTATTTAATTACCTGTAAATATGTTTTATCCCGAGTAGAATATAAGCTTCTTGAAGACAGGGAAAGTCTCACTTTTATATTTGTATATTTATATTTGTATATAGTAACTATCACAGTACCATGAACCTAGCAGGTACTTAACAAATATTTATTGATTAATTACATATTCCTTCCTGAAAGGCCAGTGGCTAAGCTAAATGAATATGCCTGAAGTCGAGCAGAAAGGCATTCCCCCATCTCTCCAAAAGAACAATGGTTTGGGTATTTGGTGGGTGAGGAGCAGCTATGGATTGGAATGAAATGGAGTATTTATAGCAAAAGAGATAAATGAAGGTGTAGCAGCATTTACCAATTCCTCCCTGTCTCAGACATTTCAACTATTGTGACAAAATCCACCTACACTCCCCAATCACCTACTATTCTCTTTCAGAAAGTCCCAGATCGAGGGTTAGGGTAGTGATTGAGTGACTGACACTTCCCTCTTTCCCTGACTGCATGGGTAGAGAAGGGTAGTTTTGCTTTGTTTTGTTTTGTTGTTTTTCCTATTAAGGGCTACTGGCCAACAAGAAGAAAAAAATCCATCATGGACCACACACAAGCAAAAAGCAATTTATAATTAATATTGGGTATGGGATTTTTGTCTTTCTTTTTTGAGGGGAATAGAATATGATCAGCTTACTCACTGTGACATTTAAAAGGGGTTAAGGTTTCAGGACAAGTCCTAGGAATGCTTTATGATTAATAAGAAAGGCTTTATAAATGCTGCATGGTTCTGTACCTCACCTTTAGTAGCTGCCACTGGTGATTGGTGGTACCTAATTAAGGTGGTGCAGGCACAGCAGCTATTTGGGGAACCGAGAAAGAAATGGATTGAGTTCAACTTAACACACGCTTATGGAGTATAATGGAGATGCTAGGCAGCGGGGAAGCATATGCCATGTGGAACACACTCATGTAAGAGGCCAGTAGAGGGGTTTTTTCACGGAGATAAGAGAAAGAAAATGGCAACTAAGTGGAAACATCTCTCTTCCTCCTCACCCCCAACCCCATATCAATTGCATTTGAAAAAGACTCTGATAGCAGGAAATGGCTACGTTTATTTGTGAGGAAGTCCAAGAGACATTTCAGGACAAATACTAGAACAAGACCAATAAGAAATTGATGCGCTGATGTCTGGTCCTAACCAGCTTATTCTAATCATACCATTCTTGGGAGTGGCTTCTAAGGTGGCCCAAGTTTCCTCCATTGTATCGAAGGGATGTCTTAGCTGCCAGCGGTGTGGACTGTGTGGTACAACAACAGCTCTTCTTAGTTCTTTGAGCTGAGATCAAGAATTGGATTATGGGTTAGCTTCAGTCCCCCAGATGACATATGAGATGGATGGATTTTTTTTGCCCAACTGTTTTTACTTTAGGGGGAGCTAGGTCCAGGCAGGGGTGTGCCAGAGCCAGCTCAAACTGGCTTAAGAGAGTCTCGAGAGGTGATCATTAGATTTTCAGTGTCAGCATTTGCACCTCAGAATTCTGCAAATGCTACAAATCAGGGCTTAATTTATTGTTTTGTTGATTGTCTAGACTTAAGAAAATGATTCAAAAAATGTTAATAAGGCAGATTAAACTTTAAATGTGTTGTGTATAAGCCTCCCTCCCCAGAGAGCCAGTTGTTAAACATTAACCAGCAAGCACACCCCTGAGTCCAGGAATCAAATAGGTCATATGAATAAATACATGATACACACACACACACACACACACACACACACACACACACACACATAGGTGAAGGACAGGGAAGAGAGTTTTGATCTAGGGAGTCACAAAGATAATGAGATGATCCATAGCAGCTATAGTATACTTTCTATGAGCAGTGGTACCACCGATTTAATTATTGGGCTCAGAAGAGCTGGTAGAAAGCAGAGGGTGGTACAATCACATGATGTCAGGGTAAACAGCAAGATAGTCCAAGTGGATGGCTGGATAGGACATGGAACATGGTCTGGTCTGGGGCAGTCCATATAGAGTAGGCTAGATGAATTTGCACTCAACAATCAAGATAGCTCAGGTCCAAGGCAAATTTCCAAAGATGAGTAGAGTAACTGCACTCATGGACCCAAGGCATGACTTCTGAAGGTCCAGTCCAGAAGGTATTGTTACAGATGGGCAGGAGTAGGGCAGGAGGAGGGTGGATGGTAAGATGGTCTGGGGTAAATGGCAAGATGGGATATAAAGCACTATATATCGATGTCACATGCAAATAAGGCTTTTGCTTTTAATAGCTTTTATTTAATCCAATTAAATGATTATAATTAATGACCTTGGGAGAGTTGAATCAATGAAGCACACAGAAGGAATGATAAAGAGGAGGAGTTTTCCTAAGCAGGATGGCTAGGCCTGAGACCTATTTGATATAAACCCATGCCCTAGAGAGATGAAGATATTGACATCCTCCCTAAGGTGTGAAATCAAGGAATGAGTAGCAGCCAGGCACTCTGAGAGGCTGAGAGGTACAGGAGGCTTGCCATTTCCTCCAGGGTATCTTCTAGTGCTGAACGATCTGCATACCAGGTGGACCTGAGCCCTTGCCTGAAAGCCATATGCTAGTATTGAATAGTACCCAGCACTGGTCACAGTATCATGTAAGTGGCTACTGTGCATAAGGAACTTTAATAAGCAGTGGAGATAAAAGTCCAAAAATAAAATAGCGGCTGCCTTCAAGTCAGGGATGAGACATACATGTAGGTAAGTAAACACAAGATAATTTGAAGAGGGTAGAGAACATTAACAACTGAGGAGATCCAGAAAGGCTTTGGGGTGGGAGAAGCACCTGAGCTAAGCCTTGAATAACTCTAGGGGTTCTAAGAGACAGGGGAAGGAGTAAGAGTGTAGGCAGGAGGTAGAATGTCAAATTTGAAGAGTAATTAGTAGACCACTTAGTCTGGGACTTGGAGTGTGTAATGGTGAGTAATAAGAAATAAATCTGGAAAGGTGGGTATTAGCCAGACCAAGTAGAGTTTTAAATGCCAGGTTGGGGAATTTGTATTTTATCTTAGATTCCCTGAATATTTTTGAGTGAGTCTCACAGCCAGACCTATGTTTTAGGAATGAAAATTAACCAGACATTCATGTGGAGGATGGATTAGGTGGGGGGAGGACTACAACAGCAGCCCAGCCAAGAGGTGATTGGGGGAACTATCAGGGGATAATCAGGGTTGCAGGAATGGAGAGAAAGGGACAGATGTGAGAAATGCTATGGAGGTAGGATAAACAAGATTTGTTAACTCATTGGATGTGGGGAGGGGTAAGGGAGAGGGGAAAGTCAAGGAAGCATGGGAGAACCATCCTCAGAAATAAGAAAGTTTGGAGGAGGGTGGATTTGGATGGGCAGTATACTGAATTTGGTTTGGGACATGTTGAGCTTGAGATGCTGGTGGAACATTTAAGTAGTTGGCAATGTGAACCTAGAACTCTGAAGTGATTAAGACTAGGTATATAATTTGGAAGTCATCTGCACAGAAATGATAATTTAATTCAAGGGGGCTAATGGGATGTGAGAGGAGAAGGAGGAGGAGGAGGAGGAGGAGGAGGAGGAGGAGGAGGTGGAAGAAGAGATGCAGGTATAACTTTGAGGAACACCCATAGTCTATGGTTCAGAGATACTAATTATCCAACAAAGAAGAATCAGAAGGAGCAGCCAGAGAAGAAGAGAACCAAAGCAAAGCACTGTGTTACAGCATCCAAGCCATGCATGAGAAGCATCCAGGAAGAAAAGGTGATTAGCAGTGTCAGAAACAGCAAAGAAGTCAAGAAGAATGATGATGAAGAAAAAGCTGCTAACAGTTATAAGACAGTTGGTGACCTTAAAGAGAGTAATTTCAGTAGAATGGTGGAATTTGGATATTTATGGAAGGAAGCCAGATTGCAGCATGTCGAGGAGAGTAAATCAACATGCTCACATTTCTTTAATAAACAGAAATGCATAATATGCCTATTTTAATGGGGGTGGGTGATTTGGTTCCCCTCTACTCCCAAGTCCAACTGAAGTAATCAAAGAATGTAAAGGGCACATGAGCAGAAATAATACGGTTGTTTGTTGTTGTTGTTGAGTCATTTTCCAGTCCTGTCTGACTCTTGGTGACCCCATTTGAGGTTTTCTTGGCAAACATACTGGAGTGGTTTGCTATTTCCTTCTCTAGCTCATTTTACAGATGAGGAAACTGAGGTAGACAGGGTTAAGTGACTTGCCCAGGGTAACACAGTTAGTAAGAGTCTGAGACCAGATTCAAATTCAGAAAGATGAGTCTTCTTGACTTCAGGCCTGGATCTCTACCTACTGCAAAGAAGTGTCTACAACCTGTTATGCCTTTACAAAGTGTGGAGAACCTCACAGACTTGGAAGGGCAGCTTGGTATTGGCTTATGGACTTTTTCTGGAATATTCTTATACTTAAATACAGATGAGAATTTTTTAAAAGATCAGCTCTTTTTTTTTGGTTATTCTTTCTTAGTATGAAAGGTTCAATTCCAGGGCTAATTGGTTTCTAAGGTTCTTCACAGAACTCAGTGTTTGAGGCCTCTCCTATTCTCTTTCTCTCTCTCTTTCCTTGGCCTTCTAAATTGCTATTTATAGCCAGGAATGCACTTAACTGCTCTTTCTAATTCACTCACTTAGGCTCTTACCTGTGAGTGAATGCTGCCGTCGTTTTATTACCTGCCTTTTTAAAAGAACTATCTCCTTCTGAACATTTTAAACAGCACACAAATCAAAGCCTAGCTAAACAAAGTAAACTCAGCTTTTTCACAACCACTTTTGAAATTAAGAACAGAGGACATCCACAATTCATTCCATAAATATAAAAATATTTTTTAAAAAAATTTTGGTTCCTTATTATGGGAGAGAGAAAGAGAAATTGAACCTAAAGGAATAGAAATCTGAACTGAGCACTTTTTTATATAGCACGGTGGTCATGGAAAGCTGAGGGAGCTTTCTAGAATAGACTAAATCCTGGGGTACTTTAAATGCAAAGGACACAGCTCTAAAAACAGGATGGAGCCACAGATGAATTCTTCTAGAAAAGGATAAAGCTACAGAGAAAAGTCACCAAAATTCACATTCCCAAACACATACTTCCCTTAAAGCTGACAGATCTTCCCAGAAGGCTATCTGCATGCTCAACGTTAAGCAAGGCAGAATTTTTTTTTTTAAAAAGGGACCCATACAATCATTTCTGACCACACACTAAAACAATCACACATCTATAATATAGTAGGTATCAATAGAGTAATGATGCTGACTCTACAAACCATAGAGTCTCATTTTCTTAAAGCTGAGGTTCTTAACTTTTTTTTCTGTCATGGCCCACTTTGGGAGACTGGTGGTCTTTGGATCCCTGCCTCAGAATTGTCTTTTTAAATGCATAAAATAAAATACACAGGATTACAAAGGAAACCAATTATATTGAAATTAAGAAGCACTTTTTCCCCCCATCTAAGCTCATGGACCACCTGGAATCTTTCCATGGACCCCTTGGAGGTTCATGGACCCCAGGTTAAGAACCTCTTACTATATAGTCTAGAGAACATGGAAACAAAATGGAAGCATATCAGGTTCCAGCCTGGAAGGGGAAAAGAGAAGTAGGTAATTAGGTTAAATTATATCCAAACCTTGCTGGTAATTGGATCCCTGCTTCATTCCTTCAAATGAAAGACTATCAGCGGAACCTTTTGTTTGTATTGGATCTTATTGGTAGTGTGCCAATTGCCAATCAAAGTTACTATATCAGAAGGTAAGGGGGGAGGCCCTTTGTAAATAAATTAGGCATACCTAGGGAGCCCTCCCCACCATACCTCCATCACAACAAGGTGTGGTAAACAGACAATTAAAAAGAAGAGTTAGCCCAAAGAGCTACCAATAAGAATGACAAAAAGACTAAGCTATATACCTTCCTAGAAAGTATGTGCAGCAAAGGGAATTGTGCAGGGTCCTGTAGAGCATGCATTCTGTGCTATTTCCATTTCTGAGGAATGGCTACACATATCTAAAGTGTAGGATTGTTTCCCTCCTAAACTAGAAGGTAAAAGGGCTGGAGGAAGGCTGCTCTATGTTTTGAGTTAGCCAGAATAAAGAATTGCACCATGTTGTAAGAGATAGACTCTATCTAGTCCAAGATTTACAGAACAAATCCTTTTATTAAGGGGTTTGCTCTGTGAAGTTTGGATTCAAAGGGGCTGCACTTGAAGACCTAGAGGGCCACATGTGACCTCGAGGCTGCAGGTTCCTCACCCCTGAGATCCATCTCAGGGCTTTGACTTAGATTCAGGAAGACCTCGGTTCATTCTCTGCCTGCCTCTGATACCTACTAGCTGTGTGACCCTGGGCAGATCACCCCCTCCCCCTTAGCTTCGGTTTCTTCATCTATAAAATGAGGGAAGGGTTGGACTAGATAGTCTATAAGGTCTCTTCCAGCTCTGTGTGTATGACTCTAGGATCCTAAATGGTCTTTCAAAAAATGGAAGTTGTTAAGAGAGGAAACAGACTGAAGAGGAATAATAATAACTAACATTTATTTAGTGCTTACTATGTGCTAAGGCACTTTACAATTATTATCTCATTTTAGCCTTGCAACCCTGGGAGGTAGGTGCTATTATTATCTCCATTTTACAGATAGGGAAACTGAGGCAAACAGCAGGTTTTTTTAAAAAAAAGCAGTTGCTTTTTTTTAAGTGACCTAGCAGTGAGCTAGGAAATGTCTGAAGCTGGATTTGAACTCAGGTCTTCCTGGCTACAGGCTCAGCACTCTATCCACAGTACCACCTTGCTGCCCTAAGAAGGGAATCCTAACCTGCGTCAAGAGACTGGAGGGTAGAAAAATGTGATGCAGAGAGGACCAACAAGTATTTAGAGCAGTTGGTAAGCATTTAGAAAAGTAAGGGGAGAACTGGACATTCTCCAAGGATAATAAGGAGTTTCTTATGTTCTAAAGAATGATCACAGGCACTATCAAGAAAAAGGTCATCCAGCGATGATCCGAAGAAGAGACAGGCCATGACGGTTGGTGACTTCTTTTGGAGAAATATTGAGATGTCCATTTGTCAGCCTGAAATAAAGAAGAGTGGATTTTGCAGTCGGGACTGACAGCCTCCAGAGACTCTTCAAATCCCACGATCAATTCTGGTGATTCACATGGGGACAAATAATCCCGACAGCAGGAAACTAGAAAAGTGTGGCTAAAGACTATGAAATCTTGGGCAGGAAATGGAAGACTCAAAAGGCAGTAGGCTGTGCTCCCAGGAATAAAAGGCAGATTTAGAAAGTGAAGAGTTAGCTAAGAAGTGGCATATGAGGATGAGATTTGGATTCTGGAGAATGGCTTAAAATATAGGAATAATGGCTTCTTGATCAAGGATGGAACTCACCTAATGAAAGTGAAGACATAAAGACATCTTCCAGGAGTCTTGTGAATCTAATTAAGAGCTACATAGATAGAAAATGGAGGGAGAGAAAGAAAGCTGGACATATGTACATATACACACATGCATACAGGCACATACATGTATGTCTACACGGGTATACACATAAACATAAATGTGTGTATGTATACATATGTAGACACATTTATGTGTATATATTTATAGCCAGATCCCATGGGGCATAGTAGGTATAACATGGGGATCCTGGCTTCTGCTCATTATTTTACTGGTACTCCCTTCTCCAAAGTTACCAGTGATCTCTTTTCTTGTTTTTTTGGAACTTTTCCAGTATCAATAATGAACATCATTAACTCGAGAGTCATGATGGAGATACTGTTTCAGGAACCGCATTTTTGCCTTTCTTTGCATCCTCAGCATTTAGTCCAATGCCTGGCACTTAGTAGGTGCTTAGTAAATGCTTGATGATAACAAAAAAAAAATAAGGCAGTGTGATGCAATGAAAAGGGCACTGGCCTTGGATTCTAAAGAGACTTGGGTTTAAATTCCACCTCTGACACTTAATAGATGTGTGACTTTGAGGAAGCCAGTTAATTTCTTTGAGCCTTAATTTCCTGTTGTATAAAATGGGGGAGGGGAGCTATAACACCTGTGTTAGTTTCTTGGTTGGATCAAATGAGATTATTTATGTAAAGTGTTTTGTAAGTCTTGCAGTTTTATGTAAATATCAGCTATTACTATTCCAACAGCAGAGACCAATAATTCACAGAACATAATATCTTAGATGAGAACCACCAATAAAATCTATGCCCTTAGATATTTACATACAAATGTGCAAAGTATTTAGTAATAAATAGAGTGAACTAGAGAGCCTAACATAAGGAGTCAAATTTAGCTTCACAGTATCCCTGAGACTTGGTGTGAAGCAATTTATGGCAGGAATTTGACTATGAAATGATGCTCAAAGGAAAAGAATACATAAAGGAGTTGTGAATTACTACTACACGTTACGAAGATATCCTCACGAGGAAATCCAGAAGCTGGAGGAGGGATGGCGAGCATCAATGGAGGGAAAAACAAAAGTGATACTGTCTGGGGCTATACTACACATCATGTGAATGTAACTGCTGAGTTAAGCCACTGTTGGTAATCTTTGAAAGAGAATGGAGAGCAATGATATTCTACAGTACAGGAGGAGGGCAAATGTCCTGATTTTTTAAACAGTCTGCAAACTTCCAGACACTGTCCTTGATTTCAATTCTTCTCAAAATTCTAGAATACATTCATTATTCAAGGAATGTCTCGTGAATATTTAGGAAGGGACATGATGATCATGAAGAGCCACTGTAGTATGGTTCCATCATGATAGACAAAGGCAACTAGGTGGTGCCAGAGTACACAGAGCGCTGGGTCTGCAGTGAAGACTCATTTTCCTGAGTTCAGATCTGGCCTCAGACACTTCTTAAGCTGTGTGACCCTGGGCAAGTCACTTAACCCAGTTTACCTCGGTTTCCTCATCTGGAAAATGAGCTGGAGAAGGAAACGGCGAACCGCTCCAGTATCTTTGCCAACAAAACCCCAAATGGGGTCATGGAGAGTTGGACATGACTAAAACAACCGAACAACAACAAATGACAAACCTCAGTCCCTTTGTAGGCAGACACCGTGGAATATAATTAGATTTCTGATAACTATTGGATGAAGTAATTTGTTATTCTTAAATATAAGATGGAGAGATGTATTTTAGCTGATGGTACAAGTTAGATATATTTGGAACTAGGTGAATGACCAGACCCAAAGAATCATTGTGAATGGATCAATGACATCTCAGAAGATGGTAACAGAATGTCCCACCCTCCCCAGGAATTATCTTTGGCCCTGTGCTATTTAGAACTTTTTAAAATCAAATACATAGATATAGACGGCACACTCATCAAATTTACAAATGACAAGGCATTTAGGGGGATAGGTAACATATTAGATGACAGTTATAATCCTAAAAGATTTGAACATGATAGAATGATGGCCAAACCTAATACAATCAAATTTAATGGGGATAAATGTGAAGTCTATCATTTAGGTTTAAAAAATTAATTTCACAAGTACAGGATAGGGAAGACACGGCTAGGCAAAAGTTCATATGAAAATTATCTGGGGATTTTAGCAGATCACAAACTCAGTAATGTCACATGGCAATCAAAAAAGCTAATGTGACCTTGGGCTTCACTGAGAAGGATAGGTCCATAATGAGGGAAATTTGTGTTGGACAATCAATCAATAAACATTTATTAAGCTACTATGTGCTAGGTAATAACAGTGGAGTACAAAGAAAAAATGAAAAACTTTTACATTCAAGAAGTTTATAGTCTTTTCTTTAAATTATAAATATTTTTCTGGTTCATTATACCTTTGTCTGCCTTTCTCCCTAAGAGGGTAGAGACCATATCTGCTCTCTTTTTCTCAAATACTTAGTTTTCAAAATTCTAAACGCAACAAACACCAAATAAAATGGGCATTTCCATATACAATATGTGGTAAACCAGAAAAAGAAGATTGTACAAGAGGCTATAGATCTTTATTACACACATGTTGTTTTTATCTTTCAGTATATAAGTTCACCCTGTAGTTTTCAAAGTTGGTCTGCTTGTCTTTGCTTTTTTCTGGTGCTTCTGTTCACTGAACTAAACACACACACACACACACATACACACACACACACACACACACACCCCAACATACCCCATGTTTCAATGACACACTTTTCTTCTTTTTCTTTTTTTGGTTTCTCTATCCTTATGGCACCCTTTACAATTTTTCTACTCCCCCCTTGAAAAAGAAAAACAATTCCCTTGCAGCAAATATGCATAGTCAAGAAAAACAAATTCATATATCAGCTATGTCTGAAAATACACATCTTATTCTGCATTGTAAGTCTGTCAAAAAGTGGGTAGCAAACTTCATAATAAGTCAAGTTGATCTGAATTTTCAAACCTTTCAAAGTTATTTTTCTTTACAATGTTGTTATACTACAAATTGTAGGATAGGGCCTACCAATGGTGGTGTTGGCGAAGAGATGGCGACCTGATCCTCTAATCCAGCTTAGCTCCTTTGAGGGCACATCATTATCAAGGGGATGGCAGATGTTGGAGTCCTGACTCCAATATTGGGTACTGCATCGGACTATAACTGGCCTTACATGAGGCACGAGAAAGAAATCAGTGCTTTCCAAAGCATACCAGTTTCTGGCTATGATTGATTTTGGATATTTGGGTAAAAAGAAAACTCTAGATTGAGTGTCATAAGAGCAGTTAGGTGGCTCAGTGGATAGAGCACTGGTCTTGAAGTCAGGAAGACCTGAGTTTAAATCCAGCCTCAGACACTTACTAGCCGTATGACCTTGAGCAAATCACTTTTTGCTTAGGAGGTAGCTAGGTGGTTCAGTGGATAGAGCACTGGTCCTGAAGTCAGGAAGACCTGAGTTCAAAATCTAGCTTTCAACACTTACTAGCTATGTGACCCTGGGCAAGTCATTTAACTTCTGTTTCCCTTAATCCACTGGAGGAGGAAATAACAAACTACTCTAGTATCTTTGCCAAGAAAACCCCATGGACAGCATGGTCATGGGGGTCATGAAGAATCAGACATGACTGAATGACCCGGCAACAACAAAATAGGTTCTACTGGTCCTGAATGTCTATGGAAATACTCAAGACACATATAAAGCCTGAACCTGGAGAAGATAAGCTATACTGTGTCTTTGGATTTGGTGTGCTCATCCCTGGAAGGCAATCAGAAGATGAGTGATACGGTATTAACCAACGGCCACTTCACATGGTTCACACCTAACCAGGAACCAGAAGGCTTTTAGGGTGAACAAGGTATTGTGAGATAAAAATTTTTCTAGCGTATGGCTTCCCTACAAGCATTCATTCTGATGAGGATAGAAATTTTGAAAGTAAGCTACTCAGTGGGGGTATCTAACCTGACCAAAAAATGTAGAACTGTACCATACAAACCTGAAGGAGACCTACAGCTAGTGTATTTTAATCATTCTTTCATGGACATGCTGGGGTCACTGAGGCCAAGCAAAAATCTTGGTGGGGTCGTCATGCAGACTCTCTAGTCTAAGCTTATACCACCAGGAATGACACCACAGGCCACATTCTGTGCATGTCAACATTTGGGGAAGAGTCACAGCTCCATGTTGGCCTGTGGTTTGGCATTTTTGAGGATGAGGAAAATACAGAGACTCACAACTATCGTGTCATTCCTTTGAGAAACCTTTATTTACTTAGTTGTCGTCCAGCTAAGGCCTCTGCTCAGAGAAGTAGCATGCTCCAATTTGCTGTTAGGATATCAAGTCAGGGATAAACATGAACTCTTGGTACCACAGGAAAACACAGGACATCAGCCTGTTAGAGAAGCACCCCATGCCAAGTGGCACAAAGAGGAAGTGTTCGACCAGTCCTACAAAATAGCACCAGGGATAGGTCGGCGATCCCCACAATGGTGCTTGTTGGCACAAAGGTGCATCTTGCCTTTGGAGAAAGACGAAGCACAAATAATAAAGGGTGTGTAAGGTTGAATATACATAAATTTACTGTGTGATGATAGTGTATGACATATACTTGCATAGGACTTAATTATCTGGTGTATTTTGCATGTAACTATGATAAGGGTAATTCACGAATGTTGTATAATATATGCCTACAGGTTGGACATATACTAGCATTATAATTTTCAGAAAGCGCAGAATTTTTAAGTGGAGGCATTAAGAGCTAAAGCAATTTTGAAGGCGCTTGAACAGCCTCTTCTCCACCGCGAAAGATAGACAAAGCAAATATGTGATAGAAAGAGGAAGATAGAGCTTTCAGGAAGGACAGCTACAAAGACTCAGGGGGCAGGAAGAGAGCTCATTGGAAGGGGTCATTATAGCTATTGCATTGATTTGAAAAGAAAAAAGCTAAGATATGAGACCTTTCACTAAAAAAAACAAAACATGTTCTATGTCTAATGCTTTTGTTAGCCTCAGTGCTTTTGGGAAAATGGAAGAGGCTTGGGTCAGCTTCTGGCGTTTCTAGGAGTGACTTAGAGGTGGGGACGTAAGTCATAGAGATTATCATTGAAGAGATTCTCCCTAGACTAAACTCAGTCCATCAGGTATGACAGGGCACATCCCAATCAAGCTTCATGCTTGTAGTTTCTATTAAAACTCAAGATGACTTGTCTCTGCGTGGATGTTGATAATCGACCATTAGAAGGAAGAATGGAGTGGAGAATGGGGAAGGGCTCAGTTTTTAAATCTAAAGCCTGATAACAGCCGGGGTCATCAAATCTCCTTACAATATCTCTGCACAGGACACACCTGTCCACTATACTTTTCTTACTTTTATTCAAGGCTCCACATTTACATTTTTTAAAAACATAAACAACTCTCAAATTCTAGATTGTTTTCTGGCATGCTTACATGGTGGCAGTGAAGGCAAGATGCTTATGATTTAACCACAGTATAGGCTGACATTCTGTGTGGAAGGTTGGGAGTGGGTTAGGGAGGAGTTTGTTCAGATGTGGGAGGCACAGAGTCAAAAAACTGCCCCGAAGCAGAACCTGTCTGCTTCTCCCCACCTCAACTCCTGCCAAATTTCAGAGGGTTAATTAAGAGGTGCTACATACTCACTAATCAAGCATGAATTTTGGTCATGCCGGCTGTCAAATAGCATGTCCCTGCCTTCTCTTAGGAAGTCACCCAGATTGGAATCCACCCTCTAAATTGTCATTGATGGACAACAGAGGTAAGCTTGCTCCAGCCCATAAGGGGTAGGCTTGATCGTTCTGAAAAGGAAGCAGAGTTCTCTGATGGAGTTGTGGGTTTGCAGCTGAAACCTCTGGGTAAGTATTGGGTATTCTGTGGCCTGGTCTGGCCACAGGGGTTTGTTAAGTGTAAGGTCATTTCATCATGGAGGTTACCTCTGTAATCTGTTTCAAGCATTCTATATCAGGCCCATCATTTTCTCTGGGGCCCATGAAGGTTCATTTGTTCTGGGGTCCAAACCATTGTAAGATGCTCCTATAGAATTTGTAATGTTCAACTACAGATTTGCTTCTTTCCTCCGAAGGAGTCTTCCCCTGGAAACTCATGTGTAAGACATCACCAAGCATCATCAAGAAGAGGATGAGTGTGCTTTTCTTCCCACCTCGCTCAAGTCCACAAAGGCACATGAGTGGGTCATTGCTCCTCAAAGAGCAACCCTCAAACCAGCAGCGTTTTGGGGACGGAGGTAATCGCAAGTACCACAAAGATGTTTCTGAAATTAAGGGATACTTGGAGGTCTTCCCTGGTCCTCTAGTGGTTAGAATCTGATGCTCTGACATCATGGCCCAAGCATGATACCTTGGTTACAGAATCACAGAATATTTGAGTTAGAAGAGAACTCAGAATTATCTCGGCCACTCTCTCCCTTTCCAGATGAGGAAACTGAGGTCCCCAGAGGGGAAGTAATTTCCCCAAAGTAGTCACACAGTACAACAGCAGAGCTAGCACTCAAAGTCGGGTCTTCTGACCAAGTCCAGTAATCATTTCCACTATGCCACACTGTAAGGCTTGTCCTGGGCGAGGAACCTCGAAGCAAGTGGCATAATAGAAAGAGAACCAGCAGTCACAAGGTAAAGATGGCCAGGTCTGAAGCCCAGCTAAAGACAAAGAGGTAGAGAACAGAAATGGAGGAGCAGCACCAGCATCAACCTGATAACTGATGTTTGACCTTTCCAGGAGGCTGGTTGAAGTGGATGTAGCTTAATTGTTTTGTGGTAGTGGCAGTGGCTAATAGGCAAGATGGGTCTTGCTGAGCTGTGTGCAAAGCTGCTTCTAGGTCATTAAATGCCTCTATCTTTCCTTTGCTTAGAAGTCTCAGCTTCAATGGCTTGGAGCCACTGACAGTTTGCTAATAGATGGATGTGACTCCAGCCAAATTCGTTCAGGTCAGTCCAGCTTGAGCTCTAAAGCCCCAAGGATATTTCTACTGTAGAACTGTCGGCTGAAAAAATTGAACCGCTGACAACTTGGGTCACTACTGAGGGGAGGAGTGTGTGGGGAGGGGAGGGAAAATGATGCCATGCATTGAAGTTATGGAGAATAAAGGGTTACTTACAAAGAAAACATTAGGTGTCAAGAAGAGGCACAGAGGTTATGAATAAGACCCTCTAATAAGGAAATGGATTATCAAATAACCTTATTTCTAGGGAAAGGAGAAAAGAGATCTGTCTTCAGCTCAAATTGAATAGCTCATATGTTTATACAAACACTATCTAAATATTTTTCTTCACAAAGACACGTTATGTGAACACAGTTGCCAGGATAAAGGACTGTGTAATATATCATGGGGAAGGTGGAAAGGGAGGAGCTACAGTCTAATGTGGCCCAAACTTGCTATCCCTATTCTAGAAGGTCCTACATCTGAGGTCAGAAAAAGGGAAGCTACAGTGAAAATAGGAAAGAATCATTCTTTCAGAAATCAGAAGGGGCTAAAGATAAAAAACTAGGCCTGGGTCTAGAAGGTGAAAGTAGGGTAGATTGGCTAGAACTCTAAGACAATTTCATCTCCTCATTTACAGATGAGAATAAATAAAAAGGGGAAAGGAAGGCAATAAGCATTTATGTGGAACCTAATATTATGAATACTATCTCATTTGAGAAAACTTAAAAGTTAGGTGACTTGTCCAAGCCCTCATAGGTAGTAAGTGGCAAATTCAGATTCTCTGGTTCCAGATCTGGTGAGGAGGAATATAACATTCCTTTGATATTCAGTGATTACCTTTGATGTACAGTAATTCTACTAAAAAGGCTGGTAGGCTAGAGCTATGTGACCTAGGGCACACAGCGAATTGATTGATTCTATGTTTGTTTGTGTTGTTTTTCAGCTTTGCTGTCTCTGGTTCCAGTAGACTTGAGAGTGAGATTCCAGGATAAGCAATAACCCCTACGTACACCTCCACCTCTTGCCTTCTTCCTTCTTGGTAGCTAGCATATATTCTACTTCCCATGGGATTGTTTTTGTTGTTTAGTCATTTTTCAGTAATATCTGACTACTTCCCATGGGAACCATTCCCTAAATATCTATATGCCATGATTCAAACTGCTACTATTCCTCATGCTCTCCACCTTGGTAAGAGGGCATTTATGCTGGGGTTTTATTTTCCCAACTGCTGCCCTTGTAAGAGCACTTTTCAAAGTTGGGGATGACTCAAGACTTTGGTCTTCTCAGCCAAAGAGAAGTCAGGAAACACATATTTACTATGTGCACAAATGGTCACAGGTGGTATCACAAGCTGTGGCATGTTTTCCTCTTTTGTAGAAGAAACTGGATTATTAATAGGAAAAATTCAACAGAAAATACAGAAGGCAGATGATTTTCCTCCAACTCACCAAAGGGATAAAGAGTATGTCTTTTTTGGGCTATTCCTAAATAAATTCTGTCAGCTGTCAAGACTTCACTTGCTTGAGGATAGGAATTAGACCCGTGATTTCACTGGTATGAGAAACTCTCTACCTATGCAGGTCAGAAACTTCTCTGGAACTTATGTTTGCACCTACTTTTTTTGCATATTGTCTCCCCCATTAGACTGTAAACTCGGAGAGTTAGGGCTGTCTTTTGCCATTCTTTGTATCCTTAGCACAGTGTCTGTATATAGGAGGTACTTAATAAATGCTAGTTGACTGACTCACCTGAGTTCAAGTCCTCCATCAGTCTTTTATTAGCAGTGTGACCCTGGGGCTAGTCACGTAACCTCTGTCTTAGTTTCCTATAAAATGGGGATAATAATAACAGCACCAACATCCCAGGGTTGTGGTGAGGATTGAATGGGAATGCTTATAGAAATGCTTTGTAAATCCTAAAGCACTGTCTAAACTCTAAGTATTATAATTCCTCGGCTGCCTCCGTGCTCCATACCAGTTTAATCACGCGAAAATGGGTGGGCACACGTTTAACAGTTTGAATGCCTAGATTTTCTAATCCTAATTCTTCATTCATTTACAGTACAAACTAGTTTTTAAATGGCATCTGATTCACAGCCTAGAGCCACCCACATCCCTGTTCCAAGTATAACAAATTGACAAATATTGTGATTTTCTTAAAGCACAGGTCTGACCATGTCACTGTCTCTATTTAGTGGCTCCCCATTAGCTCCAGAATCAAATAGTAGCTCTCCTGTTTGGCATGTAAAGCCCTTCACAAGTTAGGGAGTATTTATTAAGCACCTACTATATGCCAGGCAGTGTGCCGAGTGCTGAGGATACAAAGAAAAGCAAAAACAAAAAACCGAAACAGTTCCTATTCTCAAGGACTTCACAGTCTAATGAGGGAGACAATATGCAAACAACTAGGTACAAACAAAATGTAATTAGGATAAATTGGAGATCACCTTAGGAGGAAGGCACTAATAAGGGGAGGGTGTCAAGAAAGGCTTCTTACAGAAAGTAGAATTTTAGCTAAGACCTGAGGAAAGCCAGGGAAGCCAGGAGATGGAGCGATGGAGGGAGAGAGAATTCCATACATGGGGAACAGCCAATGAAAATTACAGAATTAGGAGATGGAATGTCTGTGAGAAACAGCCCTGAGAATGATGTCACTGGATTGCAGATATGGAGATAGAAGTGATGGGTAAGAAAACTAGAAAGACAGGAATGGGATAGGTTATGAAGGGCTTTAAAAGTCAAAAGAGCATTTTATATTTGATCCTGGAGTCACTGGGTTTACTGAACAGGAGTATGGCACAATCAGACCTAGACAACAGGAAGATTAACTTGGCAACTGAGTGGAGGATAGACTGAAGGGAGGAGAAGCGTGAGGCAGGTAGACCAACCAGAAGGCTATTGCAATAGTCCAAGAGTAAGGTGATGAGGACCTGCATCAGGATGAAGGCTGTGTAAGAAGAGAGAAGGGGTCTTATGTGAGAGAGGTAGAATTGATGGAACTTGGCAAAAAATTAAGATATGGGGCGGGGTGAGAGAGAGGGAGGGGTTGAAGATGACACCTAGATTGCAAGCCTGAATGACTAGGAGGATGGTAGTATCCTTGATAGCAATAAAGAAGTTAGGAAAAAGGGAGGGTTTT
This sequence comes from Trichosurus vulpecula, assembly GCF_011100635.1. Lineage (NCBI taxonomy): Eukaryota > Metazoa > Chordata > Mammalia > Diprotodontia > Phalangeridae > Trichosurus > Trichosurus vulpecula. The sequence goes on along the minus strand of NC_050580.1, from coordinate 76,882,784 downwards.
GGTGAAAATACAATGAGTTCAGTTTCGGACATGTTGAGTTTAAAATGTCTTCAGAACATCCACTTTGAAAATATGAGACAAGGGGTCAAGAGAGAAATTAGGGTTGGATAAGTAGATTTGAGAATCATGAATGATAACTGAATCCATGTGAGCTGATGAGATCACCAAGTGAAATAGTATAGAGAGAGAGGAGAAGAGGGCCCAGGACAGGGCCTTTGGGACACCCATAGTTAGTAGACATGGTCTGGATGAATATTCAGCAAAAAAGACTGAGAAGGAGTGTGGCAGGAGAACCAAGAGAATACTGAGAGAGAGTACCAAGGAGAAGAGGGTGATCACAGGCTGCAGACAAGTCAAGAAGGAAAAAGATTAAGAAAAGGCCATTAGATTTGAATGATAAGGTCAGAAGTCAGACTGCAGAGAGTGAGAGTGAGGGGAAAGGAAGTGGAAGGCCAGCTATAGCTATCCTTCTTAAAAAGTTTAGCCATGAAAGGGAAGAGGGATATAAGATAATAGATACTGGGTATCTCTGATAAAGGCCTCATTTCTTAAATATATAGAGAACTGAGTTGAATTTATAAGAATACAAATCATTCCCCAATTGATAAATGGTCAAAGGATATGAACAGGCAGTTTTCAAAAGGAAAAATTAACACTATCTATAGGCATATGAAAAAATGCTCTCAATCACTATTAATTAGAGAAATGCAAATCAAAATGACTCTGAGGTACCACACCACACCTATCAGACTGTCTAACATGACAAAACAGGAAAATGATAAATGTTGGAGAAGATGTGGGAAAATTGGAACAGTAATGCATTGTTGGTGGAGTTGTGAACTGATCAACCATTCTGGAGAGCAAGTTGGAACTATGCCCAAAAGGCTACAATAATGTGCATACCCTTTGACCCAGCAATACCACTTCTAGGTCTGTATCTCAAAGAGATCATAAAAACAGGAAAAGGACCCACATGTACAAAAATATTTATATCAGCTCTTTTTGTGGTAGCCAAGATTTGGAAATTGAGGGGATGTCCATCAATTGGGGAGTGGCTGAACAAGCTGTGGTATATGAATGTAATGGAGTACTATTGTGCTAAAAGAAATGATTAGCAGGCCGACTTCAGAAAAACGTGCAAGGACTTATATGAACTGATGCTGAGTGAAATGAGCAGAACCAGGAGAACACTGTGCACAGTAACAGCAACATTAAGTGATAACTGACCTTGATAGACTCAGCTCTTCTCAGCAATGTAAGGATCCAAGACAACTCCAAAAGACTCATGACGGAAAATGCTATCCACATCCAGACAAAGAACTTTGGAGTCTGAATGCAGATGGAAGCATATTATTTGCTCTCCTTTTCTTTTGTCATTTTGTTTTGTTCTTCTTTCTTGTGGTTCCTTCTATTAGTTCTAATTCTTCTTTACATTATGACTAATGTGAAAATATGTTTAATATGAATGTATAAGTAGAGCCTATATCCATTTGCATGCCATCTTGGGGAGAGGGAAGGAGAGAGTGGGGAAGAAAATTCAAAACTTATGGAAGTGAATGTTGAAAACTAAAAGTAAATAAATTAATTATATTTTAAAGAGATGATAGATACTGGAGACCTATTACATATTAATAATATATGATTGTAGCCCAGATCATGAGCTTCTTTTTTTGCAAAATTCAGACTTAAATTGAAGAAAGTGAAAATAATCAGACCACACAGATATTACCTAAATAAGATACCTTATGAACATGAAGAAATAGTGAATAGATTTAAGGGATTGCATCTGGTAGATAGAGGGCATGAAGAACTATGGACAGAGGTCACAACTATGGACAAGAGGCAGCAACAAAAAATAATCCCAAGAAAAATAAGAGCAAGAAAGCAAAATGACTATCTTTTGAGGCTTTACAAGTACCTGAGGAAAGAAGAAAAGTGAAAGGTAAAGACAGAAAGAAAAACATACATCCAACTGAAAGTTACAATTCCAGAGAACAGCAATCTTACCTCTATAAGAAGGTTTTATTAAATGAGCAGTGCAAAGAAATAAAAGAAAACAACAGAAAATAGAAAAGACAAGAGATCTCAAAGAAAATTACAGATATTAAGGGAATGTTTCATGCCAAAATGGGCATGATAAGAAACAAAAATGGTAGGGACTTAACAGAAGTAGAAGAGATTGAAAAGAGGTGGCAAGAATATACAGAAGAACTATACAAGAAAGATCTTATTACCACTGATAATCACAGCGGTGTGGTTACTGATCCAGAACGAAGTCAAGTGGGTATTAGGCAGCATTGCTAACAATAAGCTAGTGGAGATGACAAAAGTTAGCTATTTAAAATCCTAAAAGATGACGCTGTTAAAGTACAGCACTCAATAAGCCATCAATTTGGAAAACTCAACAATGGCCACTGGATTGGAAAATCAGTTTATGTCCCAATCCTAAAGAAGGAAAACGCTAAAGAATGTACAAATTACTGAACAATTGCACTCATTTCACACACCAGCAAGGTCATGCTTAAGATTCTGCAAGCTAGGCTTCAGCTATATGTGAACTGAGAATTACCAGAAGAGTAGGCTGCATTTTGAAGAGGCAGAGGAACTAAAGACCAAATTGCCATCATTTGATAGATTATGGAGAAAGCAAGGGAGTTTCAGAAAATATCTACATCAGCTTCACTGATTACACTAAAGACTTTGACTGTGTGGATTGCAAGAAAATGGGCCAAGTCCTCAAAGAGATGGGAGTACCAGATAATCTTGTCTCCTGAGGAACCTGTATGGAGGCCAAGAAGCGACAGTTAGAACTGAACAGGGAACAACTGAATGGCTTAAAATTGGAAAAGGAGTACAACCCGGCTGTATATTGTCACCTTATTTAATTTATATGGAGAATACATCATGCAAAATTCTAGGCTGGACAAATCAGAAGCCAGAATTAAGGTTGCTGGGAGAAGTATCAACAACTTAGATATCCAGACGATGTCATTCTAATGACATAAAGAGAAAGGAAATGAAGAAGCCTCTTGATGGGGGTGAAAGACAAGAGTGTAAAAAGTTAGCTTGAAGATTAACATAAAAAAAACTAAGATATTGGCAACTAGTCCCATCACTTCCTGGCAAACAGAGGGAGAAGAAATGGAAGCAGTGTCAGATTTTATATTGGACTTAAAGATCACTGCAGATGGCAACAGCAGCCATGAAATTAAAAGATACTTTCTCCTCGGAAGGAGAGCTATGGCAAATCCGGACAGCATACTGAAAAAGCAGAGACATCACCTTGCCAACAAAGGTCCGTATAGTCAAAGCTATGATTTTTCCAGTAGAAATTTATGACTTAATGTTATATATATGTGTGTGTATGTGTACATATACATATACATATATATATATACACATATACATATTTATGGGCCTTATCCAATTGTGGGTTTCTGCCCTGTGAGAAAGTTTCTTCATGATCTTCAAGATTCTTCAGCAATAAAAAAAAAGTTTTTGGTTCTATGATCGAAATACCAAAGGAGAGATTCTAGACTTAAGTATACAGAAAAGGAGGCCCAAAGGAGCTGTAATGTATAATTCAGTTGCTTCCTCAAAAGCAACACTTTCACTTAAACCTTTTTCTCATATTTAAAAAAAAATCTTGCTTGAATAAGGCCTGAGTCCACTTATCTTTATAAAGCTGTTAAGGACCATCTTTACAATGCAGTTGACCATTATGTCAAGCAACATAATACATGTGGAACATTTTATTTATTGGTCTATTAGGTGCTCAAAAGTTCCAATACATGAACATCCAACGGTTTCGATAATGTCTTAAAATACAATACAATGTTTCTGAATAATGATATACATTAACAGTGAAGGTTTTGCTCAGAGGGTAAAGCATGTTCCCTTTTTGTGCCACAAAAGAAATTTTCTTCGAGAGACACACCACTTATATTGGGTCATTATATGGGTTCTCTTCGTAGATAGGATGTTTCATCATTGGTCCTCTGGACTCATGAATGGTCATTATACTGTTCTTATGGCTTTCAAAATCGTTTTTTTCTAGTGTTGTTGTGATTGTATAAATTGTTCTCCTCTCTTCTCTTTCCACTCTGCACCAGTTCATATTGTCTTTCCCCATCTTTTTGAAATCATCTATTTCCTCATTTCTTATAGCACAATAATGTTTCATCACATTCATATACCACAACTGATTCACCAAATTGTTGGGCATCCCCCTTTTTTGCCCCCACAAAACAGCTGCTATAAATATTTTTGTTCATATAGGACCTTTACCTCTTCCTTTGTTGTCTTTTGGGTATAGATCAAGCAGTGGCAAAGCCAGGTCAAAGGGAGTGCACTCTTCAGTGACTTTCTGTATAACTCCTTAGTTATACAGTTATACAGTTAGGTGCATGTTTTCCCATGGCCCTTCCAACATAGATCATTTTCTGTTTTTGTCATCTTTGCATGTGAAGTGGAATCTTAGAATTGCTTTAATTGGCATTTCTCTCATTAGTAGCACCTTGGAACATTTTTTTTTCATATGGCCATAAATAGCTTTCTTCCCTTGAGAACTGTCTGTTCATATCTTTAAACTATTTATCAGTTGGTAAATGGCTCTTTTTCTTATGGATTTGAAACAGTTCCTTTTATATGTTGGAAATGAGACTTCCATTCTTCACTCTTGAGACTTTTCCACCACCCCAACAGCAACCTTCCTTGTCCCTGCTTCCTAGATGTTCTTTACATATTGTCTTTACCCCTTCCCCTTGAGGGTATGGACAATATTGTATTTGTGTTTCTAGCACTTAACACAGTGTACTTAGCATGTAGTAAGTACTTAATAAATGTGCTGTGTTGTTTTTGTTGGCTAGACTCTAAGCTCCCTGAGGGCAGGAACTATTTCACTTTTGTTTTTGAATCTCCAACACCTAGTTTCTAGCACATAGTAGATGCTTTTTGATTGATTCTAGTTTTTTTTTTAAATTTTACCATTGCTTCTTGTTCCCACTACTTTTTTTTCTGGCCAGTATGTCCTTTGCTTGGAGGGTAAGCTCTCCACCTCCCAGCTTTGGGTCTTTATTGAGTTCCCCTCCCCTCCAAAATGTTGCCAGTCTCTGAAGAGAGGTGGAGCCTCACACTTCCTGAACTAGCTAGAGAGATAAGGTCTACACTTGGAACTGGTTTTAGGATTTAGTGGGAGCCTTTTAGATAATTAGATTAGATTGGTTCATTTCCTCTAGCACTGCAGTGGTTATTTGATAAAGAGTGTATATTAAGAATACCATGCATTAAATTAGTGTTTGTAGACATTCTCAGAATTCTGTGTTTCTTAGCATTGTCTGCCTCTCTGCTGTCTGCTATGGTTGAAGATGTCACATTTATTTCAAGAAATAGTTAGCAATCTAGTTCGGATGGAGTATGTGTGAAGGGAGTAATGTGAAATCAGACTAGAAAGGTTAGAATTAAATACAACATGGGGCCCAATTGGCATGGCTCCGAGTAAAACATTCAATTTCTCTCTACACCTTTGAGCCTAGCCAGATCCCAGCCCCAACCTGAGCCCCTGCCCCACAGTCAACCCGGGGAAGACAAAAAAAAAATGTTGAAAATAGCACCTTACAATGGCCACAGGAATGCTCCATGCCTGAAGCTTCTGCCGTTCACTGCCACAACATCGCAGCCTCCACAACTGTTTTAAATACAGATAGGGAAGCTGCTGTGGTCACGGCAGAGACTGGAAGAGTGGGGAATGAACTGAGATCAGGCCAAATATGAGTAAGAGCCACGAGACTCCCAGAACAGCATCACTGCTGCTACATCAGCGCCTGACATCTTGCCTTCCCACTCCTACATCTTCTCCTGTGAGTTGAAGCTGGTCCGGCTGGCCAGCCAGATTTGGGACATGTGGGTTCTGAGGCTATGCCAGAAATATCCACTGATGGCGGCTACTGGGGGAATGCAGATCAGAGAGATTCAGGGGTGACTCCCCTGCACCACAGTTCTGACAAGTCCGCTACCTGCTGGCCAGCCTTCTAGAGCTAGTCCTCCAGCAAGCACACACAGAATTGTCATTAGGCCCAGACCTGAAGCCTTTTTAGCTCAGAAGAACCTTCTACATCTTGCGTCCTGATGGTACAACCTTCAGGGACCCAGCGACAGCAGGCTCACGGGTCTTGATGAACCACCGGAGGAAGACGCTAAAAGGACACGTTTTGTTAAAGGAAGAAAACGCCTTTATTAAGCACCTACTGTGTGCTAAGTGCTTTACAAGTGCTATCTCATTTGATCCTCGTGACTACTTTCAGAGGCAAGGGCGGTTATTATTCCTATTTTACACTGGAGAAAACTGAGACAGACAGAGGTGAAGTGACTCGTCTAAGGTCATACAGTAAGGAAAAGAGCTCTGGCCTTTCTGACTCCAGGCCCAGTCCTCTATTTACCTTACTACCTGGCTGTCTTAAATGAGTTGGGAAGGACCTTAGAAGTCATCTGCTCCCCCACCCCCAATACACACACACACCCCCATTCATATTACTGTTGTTGCTGAGTCATTTCAGTTGTGTCAGACTCTTCGTGACCCCATTTGGGGTTTTCTTGGCAAAGATACAGGAGGGGTTCGCCATTTCCTTTTCCAGCTCATTTTGCAGATGATGAAACTGAGGCAAACAGGGTTAAGTGACTTGCCCAGGGTCACACAGCTATTAAGTGTCTGAGGCCAGATCTGAACTCAGGAAGATGAGCCTTCCTGCCTCCAGGCCTAGAACTCTATCCACTGTGTCACCTAGCTGCTCCATTGATCCATAATATTAGCCTCTCATATTATAGGTAAGAACACTGAAGTTTGGTGATTTTTCCAAGGTGACATAGCTAATTAGTGGCAGAAGTGGGACTAGAACCCAACTCAATCACCTTCATCAGTGCTTTGTAATGTACTATACCTATACATTGTACTGCACCAGCTCCCTCCCTCAGGGATGTGGTGAGGGATGGTAATAACAAATATCCTTCAATTCTTAGTAAACCTTTAGCCCTAAGTGACCAACAAGGTATCAGGATTTGTGGAGGAACTGAAACCAAGAAGTGGGTCTCCCATCTCCTTCTAATTCTTGGAGAACTTTCTTCAGAGTCAAACTGCATGCTGTCCAGAATTTTAAGGAAACATCATCATTACATTTTTTTTGCCTCTGTAGCTAAAGAATAATGGAACTAGGTCCTGGGAAGACATAACTGTGACTGGGCATAGACAGTTTAAAACAGTAAATTAAATCACTTTCTCTATATTTGTGACAACTGTGTCCAAGAATAGGAATTCTCTCTACAATAGATTTTGGGTTTTCCTTATTTGGTCTTGAGGCAACTCACTGTTTAACAAGTCTGAGTTTCTACCTTCCCTATCTCCAGACCTCTCCTTTACTGTTAACACACTAGGGAGACAGAGATCATGTCATACAAGTTGCTGGAATAAGGGGTATTGCTGGGCAGGCTGGTGCAGAAGGGAGGAAGGACACTCAAAGCTGGGGAAACTCAAGCTAAATATTTAGAACCATGGAAAGGAATATTGCCAATGTTCCTGTATGTGCTGGTGTCAGAATTCTCCCCCCTTGCATCACTAAGAGGCGTGCAGTACGAAAGCACAAGGACTCCACCAGTACCCACAACCTCATTTCTGTGCTCCATATTTGGGGCTGGGCATCCTAGGATGCTTGTCTCCACTGTCACTCTGCTCATACCCCTGGGGGCATTAATATAGTGTTTAAAGAGAAAGGATTATATGATGATGTTTCCTTAAAATTCTGGACAGCATACAAGAAACAATGAGATGGAAAATCAAAATCAGCAAAGGGAATAGAAAAGGGCAAAGAAGTTTGAAAATTTGATGAAGAGCAGCATATTAAATGATAAGCACTTTGGTAATAATAAGCATTTTAGAACTGGCAATGCAGATAACATTTAATGGGGTTAAGCTAGGGACACTCACTTCATTGGATGAACTGAACTTTTTGATGCATACTGAGTAATTCCTGCCTGTGGAAAAGGGCCTCCCATCATGCCACATTGCTACAGAGATAATCTCTGAAGTAGAAGGCAGAGATAATCTAATCCAACTAATTTACTTTATGGATGAGGAAACTGAGGCTTAAAAAAAGGAAGTGATTGGTGTTTCAACAACCTGGCTAGCAGCTTCTGTGGGGGTATAAGATTCACCCACAGCCAGCACCCAGAAAGCTGCCAATAGCACAGGTTCTTTCGATCTTTTTAACAAAGGAAAGCAAGGTGAAGGGGTTGACAAGCTTACTTTTAATTCAAATTTCATTCAGTTAGTTCAGGGGAAAAAACCAGCACCCTGAACTTCAAAACAAAATGCAAACAAATTACAGACATCAATAGACTTTGTCTGATTCAAGTCCCAACAGATAGTTACCAGAGTTCAACAAAGTTTCAACATCCGGGTTTACAAGCTGGAAGGCTCCTTAGCTACAGCTGCCCAGAGTCTCCTCATCAACACCATCTCCAGAGCCCCACACAAATGGCTCTGTCCTCCCTTCTTATAGGGCTTCAGACAAAATCAAACATCATCTGAATCACCAGAGCTCAGGCTCTGGTGATTGGTTCTTGAGTTGGCCCCTCCCCTTAGGACCCTGGGAGGTTCACATCCACATGGATTACTAACACCTAATGGGGTTTGGGCCTGGGGCTTAGCACCTAGTAAAGCTCGCTGAGATAAATTGAGTCACTTAAAGAAAACAAAGGCCATTCTGGTTACAATTGGTCCGAGGTCACCTAAGTTAGCTGGTGGTAAAGTCAGGAGTAGAATCCAAGTCCTATATAATAATCACCTGAATGAAAGTGTAACTCCACAACCAACTTAACTTGTTTAATTTATACTTATGATTTTTAGGGAAACACTTTCCAAATATAAGAACAAATTCTCAGGTGCTCTACTAGGTCAGAAATTGTCAACTTCAGGCTTAATCTATAATAAAGGGCAAGATAACCAAAAATTTAAGTAAATGTAATTTATCAAATAGGCATTGGTCATTTCTCATATGAGAATGTTATTAATCCCTTAAGAGAGAACTGGGTGAATATGTGAAAAAATTAGTTGTACCAAAGGGACAGAGGGGGCTACCAAAGAAGTGGAAAGTTGGTATTTGAATTCTATCAAAGGGAAGAAAAGAAGTAGATAATTAGATTAAAAAAATTAAAGCCTTGCTGGTAATTAGAATTCTACTTGAAATCCTCTCTCACAGAACAGCTAAGGGCAGCTTCTGTTTGTATTAGATTTTTGCAGAAACCTGCTAATTACCAGTTGAAGTCAACTGGGCCCACTAGCCTCTCTCACAAGATAAGGTGGGAATGCCTTCTACAAATAAAGCATTTCCTAAGAGCCCCAGTGCAGCAAACACACAAGGCAAGCAGTTCATCGTGTGAGTTGGCCACAAGATCTACCAACAGGAGCGACAGGGCACTGAGCATCTTGCTTCCAGAAAATATTGAAGGACAAAGGAAATTTTTCAATGACCTAAAGAGAATGAGTGGGTTTCATTTTTGTTTCTGTCACTACTATCGTATCTACATGGTTCAGGTATGACCAAGACATTCCTCTATTCAATTATAAATTCCAGTGGCTTCCTATTATCTCTAGGATCAAATGTAAACTCCTTTGTTTGACATTTAAAACCCTTTACAACCTAGCCCCAATTTATCTTTCTAATATTATTATACATTCCTCTCTTTCCTGCACTCTATAGTCCAGCCAAATGGACCCATTTGCTGTTCCTTCCACTCATATGAAAAACCAACTCAAATATTAATAGGCAATTAAGGTATTATCCATCCAATAAGATATCTATTAAGGCCACATAAAGGAAGAAGAATGGAACAATGTAGTCAGTCCCAGCAGGAAAATCCTAAAAAGCCAAGGTGCCTAGGACTTGAACCCAAAGGGGACTTTGGAGCTAGAACTTGGTGGAACTGTGATATTTAGGAACTGAACTAAGCTATGAACCCAATCCCTTTCCCCTGCCCAGAGAATAAAGTGATGATGTCCCCCAGATGTCGGGGGAGATTTTTATATGTTACTATATTTGCTCTTGCTATAATTTTGGAACACATTCCTTTGTAAAAGCTAACCCAACTGTAAGTTGATAAATGGATTGGGGTGCAGAGGCTCCCCTAAAATTGAGAGAACACCAGAGTATCCTGGAGCCAATGAAAGAGATGCTCTCAAACCCCCTTAAGGGTACTGGGGAACCTTAGTGGGGGAGAAAAATATAACACATCTGACCTTTAGGTAGGGGGGCCAGAGTAGTTAGCACCATATACATAATGGTACAAAGTATAGGTGAAAAGGCAAATTTGACTTTATAGGAATCATTGAGACCTGGAGAGATGGGGCTCATAAGTGGAATATGGCTATGGAAAGATATACTTTATTCAAAAGGAGCAGAATAGATAAAAGAAGTAGTAGAATTATATTATGAAGATATACTTGTGGGAGGAAATCCAGGAAGCGGAGGTAGGAAGCCTGGTTATTAGCATTTGGATGAAAGTCAACCGAAGTAAAAATAGAAGTGATATTTTGTGAAAGTATACAACACAACATCTGGATAGAAGGAAGACATAGATGAAGAGTTCAGAAAACAACTTACACACCTGAGTTATGGAGGCATGATGCAGTAGTGATGGGGGATTTCAAATATCAAGGCAAGATGTCCTCTCCGACCAAAAACAATAAAAAAACCAGATCAGGTAATAAATGGCAACTTAATTCTTCAAGATGGTGACGAAAGTGAAAATGTAAGCTATTATTGTGGATCTGATTCTGACAAATAGGGCAGAAGATGATGCTGAAGTTGAGATGATAGAAAACTTGGGAAGAAATGATTTGTTCCGTCTTAGAATTTGTGATAGAGGAAAAGAAAGTCAGCAAGAGTTCAATATGCATCCTAGATTCAAGGGCAGCAAATTGCAGAGTTCTAAGAAAGAATAGGCAGGTGCTAATGGCCCAACTTCTATAGAGGAAATTAGCCTAAAAGAGTTATGAAGTTCCCAAGAATGAAATCTTAACAACATAGAAATGCATAGTTCCAAGAAAAAGTAGAGGCAAGCCACCTAAAGAGAATTTTGCAAATGCACAGGGAACTTATCTACCAATTTAAAGGGGGAAAAACCATGTACAGAAGAAACAAGGGCAGGTAAAGAAGGATGAATATAATAAATGTGTTATGGTCCTCTAAGAATAAAATCAGTAGTGCCAAAGCTCAGAAAAAAACTGAGGCTAGTGATGAATTCTAAGGACAACAAAAGGGCTTCCTGAGACAGTGCTGTGGGTTAGAAGTAGCTCAGAGAAAATTGCTATTTGGAGATGGATGGGATGAGGATAATAGACAAAAGAGAGAAAGCTGAAGTTCTCATCCAATAGCTGATAACAACAGACAGCATTTGTGTAGTGCCTTAAGGGTTTACAAAGTACTTTATAAATAGTTCATTTGATTTTCATAACAACTCTGAAAGTTCAGTTCTTTTATTATGCCCATTTTAAAGCTGAGGAAGCTGAGGGTGACAGAGATTAAGTTATTTGCCCTGGGTCACACAACTAGTAAGTGTCTGAAGCCAGATTTGAACTAAGATCTTCCAGACTTCAGCCCAGCACTCCATCTACTGTGACACCTACCTACCTCTAGGCAATTATTATTGCCAATTATTTCTTTTTTTTCTCAACCAAAGAGAGGATGAGATGAATTAGAAAGAACAAAACAAAAAAGAAAATTGAGGACTTTAGGTCACATGACCAAGAAAATGGAGGACTGGATATTTTCTCTGATCCTCATGATCTTTCAAACCTCTCTGAAAAAGGACTATGTGGCAGAGACAAAGTAATCATTTGTCTCCATGGTCCAGGACACCAAGAATCCAAACAAGGTAAAAACTCAAAGAACTAAAAGCAGTGAACACTAATTCTCTAACCCCCAACAAACTTACTCAATGCCTCCTCCCCCATCACCCACCACAATCTGGGAAGCAGAACTACACAAACCAATCCACATTCAACATATCTGGCTCCAAATGACTCTTTGCCGATTTCAAAACTCAAATCTGTCCCTCAAAGACTGGAAGCAATTCCCCAAATAAGAGTTCTAAAAAAAAGTTTGAGGATCATGAATTGGTATATGGTCTTCCATACCAAAAACTTTGGAAAATTCTACTTGATTCAGTGTATGAGTTCTAATATATTTGTTCTTAAAATCCAGTTTCTATATTTAGGAAAAATATTTCAAAATATAAAATAACAAACTCTGGGCATGGGAAAGTGACCCTTTAATCCTCATGATGCAATAATATGATACCAAGGTGAGGAATAAGAAGTCAACCTTAACAAAGAGCAAGAATTCCAGACTTTGGCTAGATGACCAGTTATATTGGGGATTACTTTGTGGTATGGGTTGGACTAAATGGCCACTGAGGCCCCTTCCAGATCTCAAATTCTGTGATTCCAAGAATCAAGTCACTAAACTTTAAGCTCCTTGAGTGCAGGGACAAGTTTTCTGTTTTGTTTTAGGTTTGGGTTTGATTTTTTTGCCTTTCTTTGTATACCCAGTGGTTATCACAGTGCCTGAGACATAGTTGGTGATTAATAAATGCTTGCCGACTTGGAATTCTCTACATCTCAGATGCCTCATCTGTAAAGTGAAGGGGTTGGACTAGATGACCTCTAAGGTTCCCTCTATCTCTAGCTCTAAATCTATGATCTGCCAGTAGGACCATTTGAGAGGCACCAAAAGGTCTGGCCTTCAGTTTGCCTGATAAGAATAACGCTCAAGTATTTACTGCTCTAGTGTCTAAGGGTATAAGAAAAAATATCTTGAGCTATCATTGTCCCAGTGGGGAAAGGAGTCCTTACTAAGAGATGGGAACTATGAATACTTTGAAGAATGGTTCACCCTTGTTTGGTCAGACTTGTATGAACTGATGTCAAGTGAAGTGAGCAGAACCATAAAATAACTTATACTAAACCTTCAGTGTTGAAGAAAAAAATATGAAAAATTTGATAAACTAAATAGCCAACCATGATTTAGGAGGAGCAATAAAGAAAAATGCAGCCCACTTCACAACAGAGGGAAGATGCAATATGCAGAATTAGATACACATTTTTGGATGTGACTAACATAAAACTCTGTTTTACTCAACTATGCTTACACAAGGCAAGGGTTCTGTATTTCTTTTTCTTTCTTTCCTTATGTCTTTTATTCTTTTTTCTTGTGTCTCTTTTATTCTTTCTGCCTGACTTACTTTCTTTTTCTTTCTCTCTCCTCCTTTCTTCCTTCCTTCCCTTCTTTCTTTCCTTCCTTCCTTCTTCCTTCCTTTTTCTTTCTTTCTCCCTTTTTTCTCCCTTTCCATTGAGAGGGAGAAAAAATAAATGTTTGATAATTGAAAACAAAAACTTATGAGAAAAAAAATAGCTGACCTTGCAGTGTACTCAGTAAGGGAAGTATCTGGGGGAATACAGAGAGGCGCACAGAACTTCAGATTGAAGCTGGCAGGCTAGGTGGAATGGAGACTGCTCAGTAATTAAAGGAATGACTGAAAATGATTAATACTTTCTCTGTATACTGTATATGTTTCCTGTAAATTCATTTCTCTGTAGTATAGATTAGAGAACTGGTTCTGCCTCCGTCCACTACTCTTGAAAAAGGAAATCATGAATGGAAAATTGGGAGCATGACCAGTCAGATTCACCAGAAAGGGGAAAGAGCTCCACCTCGTGGATTTCTCTCATGGTATCAATGGAGACTGGGACCCAGGCATCTGGGCAGCAGATCTGGGAATATTCAGACGTAAGTGAGAAGGTCCTAGGACTGGAACAATGTGGTGTCCCTCTGACTTGCATAAGATGAATACCCTGGGGCGTTATGAATGAAGTTTGTAAAATTTTGTAGGGCACAGATGGGGTGAACATTGATGTGTGTCAAGTCAGGGAATACTAGAATCAGGGGTATTTTTTGACACTTCAAAGAAGTGGCTTTGAATCAAATGAAAGGAAATACTACATTGCAGGTTATAAAATAACCTTACAGAAATCTTTATACCATGAGAGAATATAGGCTAGAAGCTCAAATAAGTTCAAGAAGGGTCTAGATAAATTTATGCTTGTAGCTACACAGCAAGCTATTATGGAAGAGAGGGGTAGCTAGAGAATATATGTAATCTTTCAAGATTGGCATCATGGAAGACAACCATGGTCAACCACAAACATCCTCTATTGTCACTATTAGAGGCTTAAATCCTGACCTAGATGAACCACTTGTCTTGATCCACTGTAATATTTCCTATGGTCTTATTTTATGCCGTGCACCTTGACTGAGAAACAGCTTAGCAAACTTTCTAATGGATTCATACATACATAATGTAGTAGCAGTAGCTCAGACAACTGGCAACATTATTCAGTCTACAAAATTATAAATATTTGATCTTTTAAGGCAATATTATCATAAATGCTTGCTCTACTGAAAAGCTTCAAGTTCATACTTTTAATTTACCTCTTTAAAAACCTTAATGAAATGTATTCCAACTGTCACTCCATGGGGAAAGGATTTATTTGAGGGGCTTAGAATTTCCAGGTATTATATTCAGGTAAAGGAATGTGGCAAGGGGGTTACCTACCATTTTGGCTTTTCTCTCCTTATGGACCCAGTTTACTCATGGTATGTTATATCCAAACACAGAAAGATGTGACATTGGCCACCAAGTAATGGAGGGCTACAGACAGGTCTACTGTGTGGGTCTCCTTTTAATTGAGCCGAGGGGAATACAGAGGAACTAATTGTGCATATTTGAGTATAGGAGGGACTATAGAGGAAATCAGGGACTGTCTGCCAGGGCCTGAAAGGAAATGCCATCTGGTTTTAGCTTTGCAGAGGAGAGTCTATGGAGGAATCAATAAAAGGGTTTAATTGCAGCTTTTTCACCACATTTGGCTCCAAATAACTTTTGGTTGATTCCCAAAAATCAAATCCACCTTCAAAGATGAGAGAGTTGCCACTATTGAGGATGGTAAAAAAAAATGTGCTATAGGCTCTGAAGGCAATTCCCAGAGATGAAGTTCAAAAAAAGAATCTTGTGCAGCATAATTAGAATAAGTGCCCAAACTCCCAAGGTGATTGCTTTTAAGGAAACAACACATTTGGCTATGTGAGTTGATGTCCGTGCTTGAGAATCAATCTCATTTCTTATGGCCATATCTCATACTACATTTTTGTGCTCATTATAAAATGTTATCTTCCCCTTGCAACATGACCAGTGAAGAGGTCTTTCACCTAACTAATCATTAGGAATATTCAAAAGTTCTGCCACAAGGTTAGAACCCTTATACATGTGATTTTCTAAGGTTACAGAAAGTTGAGGCAGGAGGTCTTCTGGGTTTTTCATCTCTTAGTATCCTTCTCTTTTCACAGTTCACCTGATCTAGAACAAGAACAGGGTCCACTTCTACTTCCAGACTTTTATTATTGTGCAAGGCATTAGGGATACAAAGACCAAAGTCGCTGGCCTCATGGAGCTTGCAATCCAAGCAGTGGGGAGGCACAATACATACACAATTAAATTCAGGGAGAGAACTTTTGAAACTTATAGCATTGGGTAGGAGGTGGCATGTGAGCAAGATCTTGAACAAAGTTAAGTATTTCAAGAAATAAGGGCAAAAAAGGAATGTATTCTTGGAATTCAGGACAGCCTATTCAAAGGCAAGGAGGTGGAAGGTATAATGTCTACTTTGGGAAGCAGCAGGTAAGCCAGATTGACTTGAATGTAGATTGTGTGAAGAAAGTGATGTGAAAAGTCTAGAAAAATACATGGGAGCCAGAAATAGGGAAAGCTTTAAATGCCAGGCAGACAAGTTTGTATTTTATCCTAGAGGCAAAAGAGACCCACTAAAGATTCTTGGCAGGGGAATGACCTGTGTTTTAGGAATATTAATTTGGCAGTTATATGGAAGATGAATTGGAGAGGAGAAAGCCTGGAAGCAGGGAGACCAATTAGAAAGCTATTGCAATAGAACAGGCCAAAAGTGACAAAGACACGAAGTAGTAGCTGTGTAGGTGGAGAAGAGGGGACAATCAGTCAGTCAACTAGCATTTTCCACAGTCCAATACAGGACACAACATGAAAACAACTCTGTACAAATAAGACATATGTCGACAGGATAAAGTGGGGATGGTTTTGAAGGGAAAGCACTAAGACTGAGGAGGGCTTGGGAAGGCTTCTTGCAGAAGGTGAAATTTAGCTGGGATGTGAAGCCTAGGAGGTAGAGGTGAGGAGGAAGAGAATTTCAGGAATGGGAGATGGCCCATGAAAATGCTTGGAATCAGGAGATCAGGTGTCGAGCAAGAATAGCAGGGGCTGGTGCCACTGGATCACAGAGACTGTGGAGGTGACTTAAGTGTGAGAAGACTGCAAAGTTAAGAAGGGGCCAAGTTATAAAGGGATTTGAAAACTTGGATATATGTTGCAGATATAGAATTAACAAGATCCTTGTATATCTGTTTATCCTGAATATAGCTTGTTTATACATTATTTATTTGCTTGTTGTTTGTCCCATTAGATTGGGAGCTCCTTGAAGGCAAGGACTCTTGCCTTTTTTGTATCCCCAGTACTTAGCCCTGTGCCGGCACAGAGTAAGCACTTAATAAATGCTTATTGAGAGTCCGAAGACTTGTCTACTAATTGACTATGGGGAGTGAGAGAGGAGGAGTCAAGGATAACTCTGAAGTGAGGACCCGAGTAACTGGAAAGACTGTGGAGACTGCAAAGGAAATAGGCAAATTGGTAGGAGGAATGAGTTTAAAAGATGTGGAATTCCTTTTTGGACATGCTGAGTTTGAGATACCAATGGGACATCCAGGTAGAGATTTCTAGGAGGTCATTGGTGATATGGGCCTGCGATTCCCTTGACTTCTCTTAAGAATCAGTTTGCTTTTTCATTGCAGCTATTATCATGGCTCTTGGTTTACACAAGTTGTAGAATGAAAGATGAAGTCCGGGTTCCAGGTAGACAGATATAATATGACTTGTGAATGGATTTACTACAGAATAGAAAAGAATAAACAAGGATCAGGAAAGGAAAATGCAAAAAAAGAGAGAAATCTTTTTTATTTTTCCCTCACAGCTTACCAACTTGTTCAAAACAGTAATAAAGTCAAATTGTAAAGCTAAGCATTCTTCTAGCATTCTGCAGTGGCCTTCCACCAAGTATAGGTTTTCCTGCCCCTCTTATTTGTTGGCCTAAAACCCAGTCATGAAAGAGGCTCAGATTATTAGCTTTAAAATACATTGCAGGTAATATACTAAGCAACTGTCTAGCATGTGGCTACTTCAATGAAGGCCAAAGTTGAGGAATGAAAGGCCCAAGCAATAGGAAGAGAGATGATGTTTTAAGTTATTCCCTTCATAATTACCAATGCTTTCTATTCACACCTCTGTTCTAAAAAATAATGTATTTAATGGCATTCCTCACCAAAATGGCTGCTATTGATCCTTCAAAATTAAGTCCCTTCCACTGGTCCCTTCTGCTAAAAGCCATGGCCCAACATGGATGGTGAATTATGGGTAACAGGATGATCAAAGAAATGACTTAGGATGGAAAATATTTTCACTAACCGAATTCTTCAAGTGTCAGGCTTTTCTTGATATGGCTTCCCCCAATGGACAATGTCATGAGCAACCGGCCTACATGGTCAATGGTAACTCTGACGTGGGAAAGATCAACACCTGAGTCCCCACTTACACCACCGTATTTAGGTTTCAAACTTCCACGTTTCTTTTCAGTCATCATGAATATTTGTGCTAACAGATTAGAGGAGTGGCCTGAATATACTAAATCCGCAGATAATCCCTAAATCTTGTATACCTGGCACTAGGATCTTTACTCCATTTGCCCAAAATAGTGTTCTCACCTGGTGATACCTGGGGAATGTGTGAAGATGGAAACTAGTGGAGAATGGTGAGGAAAAAAGAGAACCAGTGAGATAGGGGGAGGGAGTGTGGGAGGGGAGGGAAGAACTCTTGGGGCTCTGCCTTCATCTTATACCAGGGAGATGGCACCAAAACATTCGAGAATTCTAGAGACTTGTTTGCACTTGTCCTTAGAAATGTGTGGCCTGGACCCAGTCTCTCCTTGTAAAAGATGTTGATGAATCATGTAACGACTAAACATCAGCTATAAAGAATTATATATAAGCAAAAGGTCCAGATCATCCCCAAGTGACAATTATCTAATGAAAAATGAGGATTTTGATCCACCAAGATCTTTTACATTAACCAGAGAATAAGGTTACTTGCAGAAAACTTTCCCTTGTTTTTTGGAGCTGGGAGCAAGAATAAATTTGTATGTAAGAAAGGGTTGAGGATATGCTTAATTTTCTTCTGGAGATGAGGGAAGAATGGAAAAAAAACATGGTAGGTGTGTGTGTGTCGGGGGGGGGGAGAGAGAGAGAGAGAGATTGGTTTGTGCTAGTAGTAGGTTGGCAGTGGTTTGTGCTAGTAGATTGGCAGCAAGGAATCACTACTAATGTCTCCCTGAACTGTGAATAGAAACATTTGATGCCAGACATGCTAGGGACCCCAAATGGCTATTGAACAGGTCCAGTGTGCCATGGCTTAGGTTCATAAGGTAAATGTATAATACAGCAGATGACTTTTGGCTACTGAGTGTACTCAATCATGCTCTCTGGATCCTTTTGAGATCACCTCAAAATCACCCTGGGAGTTTGGGTTAGGACTAGAGGGTTTTGTTCTGAGCTCTCCATTATTTCTGAATTGAGGATCCTTAGAAAAATAAGGGTGAATTCCATAGGTACCAAGTCCTTTGAGGAGAAATTCACACAAAGCTGGAATCTAAAATCTCCCCTGGTAGCTTCAGTCTCTAGAACAGCATCATCCAGAACCTAGCGAATCATTCATCTAGTAGTCTGGTCAGGAAGTTGACTGGAACTTGTCAGTTCTAGACTTTCCTCTCTTCTCCTTTCCAATGACTTCAGGTTTCCTAGGATTGTTTTAGTCATGATCTGGTGTTCCATGTGGTCTCAACAGACCAGAGACATAAATATGTCTGCACAGTATATGTTAGGATAGGGGTTCTAAATTCTTTTTGTGTCATGGACCTCTTTGGCAGTCAGGGGAAGTCTATAGAACTCTTTTCACAATACATAATGTTTTAAAATGAATACAATAAAATACATAGGATTACAAAGGAAACAAATCACATTGAAATACAGTTATGAAAATATTCCAAAAATAAGTTCATGGATATCAGGTTCTAAAAGCCCCTGCTTTAGGGGTTTAGGGCATGAACTAGAGGCAGAAAAATGTGTTTTTTAAAAAAGAGCATAGAGAGAACCTCTACTTAAAAAAAAGACTCCAAAGTAGTCTGGACAAGTCTCCTAGAATTGGTTGGATTGTGATCAATATCATGGAAGGACGTACTCTCAGCAATGAGAACACAGATTCAGGTGAAGCCTCCACACCCACCTTTTTACCTACCCGTCATCATAGCAGGACCTGCAAACCCAACCTCTGGAGCTGCTGAGGTTGATGATTTAAACTGCCCAGTGGCGTTTCATCTTTTTGCTTTGCTCCCTCATTTTTGTAAATGTTAAGATTCAGGAGCTAAGAAGGCTGAACTATAATGCTTTCCTGACAACAGCTCTGCCCATGACTTTGTATTCTGTTTTGTAGTCACCTTGCTAGCCCAGACACATCCCAAATAACTCTGAGGAAGCTCCTCAGTCTATTGAAGCAACTTTATTCTCTAATTCTATCCTAGTCTATCTGGTGGTTTATGTCTTCTCACTGGCTCATCTGAAATGCTGGTGTGGCTGTCATGCAAAGAGCTGTCAATTGTCCAAGGCTCTGGCAGCACCCTTGGGGCATCTGAAGTGGACAAATGCCCAGAAAAATTCAGAAAATGTCTATCCACTGCCACTCTCCTCATAACCACAGGAAGGACAAAGGCTTTGGGCAACACCCCAGGACTCAGCTCCTTGACACAATAACAGCATACTATTTCATCACAGGCAGTAACTTTCCTTCTTCCAACTACACTCCCCTTCCACATTTTTGGACATACCACTGCCAACCTCATTGCCTTATGCCTGCCACTTTGGCTCTGTCACTCACAGCCCTTTACTGCTTCCCTGATGCCCTCCAGATAATGCTGTACCAACTTCTAACAGCTGTCTTTCAGGTGCCCTATCAATTAATCCCTTCAAATCTGTTTGCCCTCAAGTTTCTTCCAATACATCAGACTCCTCTCTCTAAGTATCTGTCCAAGGGTGTTGCCTGTTGCCTCCCAGGTAAATTACATCCCCTCTTTTATTTAAAACTTCTCCTTTCTCTCCTTCAGGAAACTCTCTAACTCTGTTCTTCAATTTGCCGTTATAATACCTTAACCACCCCAGATACAATGCGCTAGCGTAATTATGGTGTTATTGACTTTTCTCATGCCTATGCCTGGGATGCCCTTTCCCTTCCTCTCACTCTCCCAATCTCTAGCTTTCAACATTCTACTCTTTCTTCAAGGCCCAGATGAGATGCCACCTTCTCCTAGAAGTCTTCCTAGAATGCAGGCCCCACCCCCATCTCAGCAGGAAATAATCATTTTTTTTAGAACTCACCTAGCACTTGTGATCTTATATATTTCATTTTGCTTCCTAATCATTGGGCAGTCACTCTTACACTCCCCTCTGTGTAGCCTGCGATTTAGGGACACTGGCCTCCTGCTGTTCCTTGCACACAACAATGACTCCATGCATTTTTACTGGCTGTCCACCCCAACCTCATCTCCATCTCCTGACTTTTCTGGAGGTCCCAGCTAAAATCTCACCTTCTACAAGAAGGCTTTCCCAATCTCCTTCAATATTGATGCCTTTCCTTTAAGATTATCTCCAATTTTTCCCATTCATGTCATTTACACAGAGTTGTTGGAATGTTGTGTCCCCCATCAGACTCTGAGCTCCTTGAAAGAAAGGGGTAGGGGTGTGTGTGTGTGTGTGTGTGTGTGTGTGTGTGTGTGTATTTTACTGCCTGGCAATACGCACACAGGCACACACCTACATATGTAGATGCATACAAATAAATATATTTATATGTATATATAGAAGCATGTATGTGTGTGTATGTATATACTGACATCTATCTCAAAACACATGACTAACACAAAACACCTCCATGATGACAAGGACCTCTCACTTCCTTTATACACCCTCCACTACCTTGCACATAGTAGAACATTGAATGAATGGTATATAGCTTATGTTGAGTCTGTGTAGCTATGTTATCACTCCATTAGACTATTAACTCTTTAAGGATGTGTTGTATTTAATGGATTCCATATACCTTTAGCACCTGATATAGTGTATGCGCCATCTGTGTTCAATAAATGCTTGCTGAGATAAACAACAGCTTGGCCCTGGAAGAGTCAGGAAGAGAGCTTTCAATGTGATGGCTTGCCAGTATTTCTATTAATATTAAATACCTCTGTATCTTTGAAGTGGATAAGGTTTGGTCTTTTTTTTTTCCTTTTGGTAACCTCCATTCTTCGATGCTATTCACCACAAAGTTAGTGAGCACCTACTACATTCAAAGACATGCTGGAGGCTGAGGAAGATACAAGGATAAATATAAGTCATGGTCTTGGAACTCAAGGAACTTACATAGATTTATCATAGACTATGATAGACTTGAAGGAGGTACGGTCACAAGCCCAATAAGAAGATGGCTCAGGGGCAGTTAGGTGGTACAGTGAATAGAGCACCGGCCTTGGAGTCAGGAGGACGTGAGCTCAAATCCGATCTCAGACACTTGACCCTTATTAGCTGTGTGACCTTGGGCAAGTCACTTAACCCTAATTGCCCTGCCTTCCCCCTCCAAAACAAACAAAAAAGATGGCTCAAAGTAGTTGTTAATTACTCTCTTGACTGTAAAAAACATTCTCTTGACTCTGGGGAAATCATCATATGGTGACAGTGCCAGATTCAGACCCTAGGGGTTTGTGACAAGGTAGGAAAAGTAGAGAACAGAATACACTGAGAACAGATGGAGAATCATTAATGTAGCCAAAAAATGGGCAGAGGTTAGCACTGTGGTTGATTAGATCAGATTGCGAGCACCTTGAGGGCAGTGACTGTCTTTTGCCTCTCTTCCTACATATGGTGCCTAGCACATAGTAGGTGCTTAATGTTTCTTGACTGATGCAAATAGGAGTGGTGTGACTTAGAGGGTGAGAGATGACGTAGTATGATTCTAAGCGCAAGTTCATGGGTAAGCGCAGTTGTGGATTGTGGTCTTGCCTCCTAGGGTGAACCTTGATCTGGGCAAGCATGGAAAGTGGGTTTGGAGGCCAGTGTATCCACCCCAACATTTTTGAGTTCTAAGACTTGTGGCTCTAGGTGCCCTCATACGTAGTGACACTCGCAGTTGGGAAACATTACATCTGAATGGCACAGTTCTAAGCCCCTACTTGTTCATGCAGGGGAAATGAGAAGGTCTGACGGTACAAGCAGGATCTAAGCTTGAAGAACGATCGCAATCATTGTGAGGGTGATTGAATTCATAATATCAATAGCTAAGGGTGGCTACGAAGAAACTCCTTGGTCCGCGATTGGAAGCAAACAATGGACTTTTGTCAGAAAGATCAGGAAAACAAACTCCAATCAATGAGGTCTTCGACTTGCTGGAACTGCTTGGAATTCCTCCTCCTCCTCTTAAAAAAAAATTCCCCCTTGATACTTTAGGGAACTCTTCTTGACAGAATCTGAATCCATAGAAGGTAATTATCGTCAGCACCATATTTTCCTCCGCAGAAATCCCTAGAGAGTAGTCGACTCCGTTGGAGAGAACGCTGCTGAGCTGAGGCAGGAAACCTGTTCCAGAGTCACTACTTTGAGCTGGGCCACTCACTTGGGCTCTCAATCAAGTAACTTTATTTCTGCAAAGTATATTCAAGATGACTATAACATCAGCCAGCTTCTTCGTTTTCTCAGGAATGTGGAAGCAGACACTACATGTGGTCCCCACTTTTTGCTTCAGTGCTTTCCTGGAAATCATATCAGAAAGCCAAACAGTGACATATGGTTTATTTTCCCTGTCTGCTGTAGAGCTCCTGCATAGCCTGAAACTACCTCCTTTCACCACTAGATGGCACTCCCACATTGGTAGGAGGAGATGCTCTCCTTTATAGGGGGGGCGGGGGAGAGGAGTGAGGATACCTTTTTACACCAGCTGGAAAGTGACAAATGGGGAGATGAAGGCAGTGAAAATTTAAATATGGATGATTTGGGGTCACCACCGTGTAAGTGGCTGGGTCAGTGAAACTTGAGGTACCAAAAAGCAAATAGACAATTACATATTGATGCAAAGGAGATAAATGTATAATACAGAACATGTGAAAAACTAAACTTGAATTTCCAATGGTAAAATTTCATTAAAATCTATGCCACTTTCCAGATGTCTTCTAACCATGATCTTACTCTCTATCTATATCCCCACCAGAAACTTGGACTCTACCCCTGGGTCTCCCATCTCCAATAGGTAAGTTTTCACCTTATCTTGCTGTGTCCTGTCTCTGGGTCCCTTCTGAGCCCCAAATTCTGGCCTCCTTGTTTATACTTCATTCTAAAGAGCTTTTTTCAAATGCTTCTCTATGAAATGCAGTGATCTTTTGTACCCAAAGGGATATACTCAAAACCCAGTAGGAGGAATGACTTAGAGAAATAAACCCATTAGAAATACCATTTTTAAACATCACCTTGTTTCATATTGTTTTACATACCAGCAAGTGCACAGAGATTTTTCAATAAATGTCTCAAAGTTCTCAAGAATCCAGCCACCCAAGACTTTCGTCATAATTAGTCAACTGGCCCCGCTAACACAGTATTTCCATAGTTCTTCTAAAGCCATGTAGTCTCCTTCCTTCCTTCCAGCTTTGCCACAGACCAGTAATCCTTAGTAAGCCTCTCCTGGGTCTGGTCTGTTAGTGAAAACATTACTTTGTCTCTTGTCTGTGGGCTTGGAAGATTTCTAGGAGCAGGTTGAGGGAAGAAACAAAATAGATTGAAATCACAACTCTGCACATTTCAATGAAGAAAGAAAAAAACTCATGTGCCGAAGAATCACAAATTCTTTCTTACCAATTATCTTCCAAGAACATGGAGTGATATGCAACCAGAAAATTTTAAACAAGTGCTATCTGGGGTTTGAAATTCCAGAAACAATCAATTCAGACTGAAGTATCATAGTATAATTGCCAGAGAACTGGCCTCAGAATAGTAAATCCTTCAGTCAGCAAGCATTTATTAAGCATTTTCTATATGCCAGGCAGTAAACTGAGTACTGGGCATCCCTCCTCCCAAAAAGACAAAAACTAGTTTCTGCCTTTAAGGGGTGTATGTTCAGATGGAAGAAATATGTAAAAAAAAAACTAGGTAAAAGCAAAATATTTACAAAGTACAGATGAAAATAATCTGCAAAAAGAGGCATTAGCAGCTGGGAGACTAAGAAAGCCTTCCTGTAGAAAGTAGAATTTGAGCTATCTTCAAGGAAACCAGGAAACCTAAAGAGGAGGTAAGGGAGTGGAGCATTCCAGGTCTGAGAGCCAGACAAGGCAAAGGCACAGACATTAGAGGGATGGTCCTGTGCAAGGAACTGCTGTGTGGCTGAACTGCAGAGTACAAGAAGGGGACTAAGGGTAACAGAGGACTAGAAGGGTAGGAAGAGACCAGGTTATAACAAGATTTAAATGGCAAAAAGAGCATTTCATATTCATCCTGGAGGTAACTGGGATCCACTAGAGCTCCTGGAGGGGGAGAAGAGGGTGGTGGTGAGGTGGTCAGACTTACACTTTAGAAAGATCATCCAGGCAACTTAGTAGAAGATGGATTGGATTGTAGAAAGACTTAGAGGATTTGTTGCAATAGTCCAGGCAAGAGGTATTGAGAGCCTGAACTAGGGTTGTGGAGGCATGAGTGGAGAGAAGGGGACATTTAAGATAGATAGCGAGCAGGCAGAAACAAGACGACTTGGTAATGGTGTGCATATAAGCGAGTAGTCAGGGTTGGGTTATTGAGAGGATGGTGGCCCCCTCAGCAGTAAGAGGAAAGTCCAGAAGGGGAGAGATTTGGGGGCGGGGTGGAGACAAGTTATTTTGGACATGTTGAGTTTGAGACGCCTTTAAGACAACCAGTGTGAAATGTCTTAGAGGCAATTGGAGATGCATGATTAGCTTAACAGAGAGACTGGTGCTGGATATAGAGATCCAGGAATCATTTAATCAGATGAACCAATGGGAGCTGAAGAGATCCTTAAGTGAGACGGCATAGAGGAAAAAGAGAAGGGGACCCAGGACAGAGTTTGGGGGTTTACCTACGGTTAGAGGACACGACATGGATGAAGAATCACCAAATGAAAATGAGAACAGACATACTTAGGAGGAGAACCAGGAGAGAACAGTGTCAGGAAAACCTAGAGAGGAGAGAGAATATTCAAAAGGAGGTGATCAGCAGGGTCCCGTGCAGAGAGATCAAAGAGGATCAGGATTGAGAAAAGGCCATTAGATTTCTCAATTAAGAGTAAATTGTTAACTCTGGAGAGAGTGATTTCAGTTGAATCTTGAAGCTAGAAGCCAGATTGCAGAGGATTTAGATGAGGGTGAAAGGAGAGGAAATAGAGGAACTGATTAGAGATGTTTTTTTTTCCAAGATGCACAGCCATAAAGAGAAGAAGGATAGTTAGTGGGACTCTAGAAGACCTGGGAGCATGTCCTGCCTGTGACATCCTTCCAGACATCTATTGAACCTGTTGTCACCATGGGCAAGTCACTTAAGTTCACAGTGCAGCAGGAAACTCTGTAAGTTCCAGAGAAGATACTGCTCTACAGAACTTCCCTACACCAAAGAAATTATAGGTCTGGTTAAAAAAAGGGGAGGGGGAGATCCAAAAGCTATTTGTTGCTGCTAAGGGTTACTCAGTAAATATGGAAGCGTTTTCTCATAACACACCATAGTTGAACTATGTTGTAGCTTGTGTAAAGAATCTCTACCCTGATGCAATGTGGTCATTTTCATTTTTCTCATTCAGCACATCTTTGGTAAAGAGATCAGTTCTTTGCCTAGAGTTCTCTTCTCCACCATTCCCTAAGCACCCTACCCTAAAAGTTCCACTCTTTGGCCTGCATATTCACCCCAGTTACTTTATTCTCCAAAGTCTGCTTTATCTTGGGCAGAAATGAAGGCTTCTACAACTGCTGGGAGTATTTCAAACTACTTCAGCAGGCTGATACTCTGCAAAGGGAAGAAAAAAGTAGTTTAATGAAATAGAACCACAGTGAAAGGCTGTCTCCGTTGATGTTTACTTTAGTGGAAATAATAATGGTCATTGTTCGCATTTATCCAACATTTCACAAAAATTTCCTCATGATAACACAGCAACGTAGGAAGTGTAAATATCATCTTTATTTGCATTTAAGGAAAGTCAAGCTTCAGGGAATTTGCCCATAGCAGAGAGTCATTGCCAGATTTGGGACCCACGTCTTCTGGCTCCAGGGCCAATCGATGTTCTTTCCCCTACACCATGTAGACTCATAGCTTTCCAGTTTGGGGCTGAGATAAGCCACACTCCATGCATATTCAATGGTGTCACTCCTCATTTGATAATAGTAATAATAATAGCCGATACTTATGTAAAGCCTACTACGCGCCAAGCACTCTGCTAAGCATTTTATAATTATCTCATCGCATTTTATAATTATCTCATTTGATCATCGCAACAACCACGGCAGCTAGGTGCTATTATCATCTCCGTTTTACAGATGAGGAAACTGAAGCAAGGATAGGTTAAGTGACTTGCCCAGAGTCACACAGCTAGGAAGTGAGTGAGGTTGAGTTTGAACTCATGTCTCCCTGACTCCAGGCCTGGAACTCTGTGCACTGTGGCACCACCTAGCTGCCTGCATTGGTGGCATTTTGTTCAATCCTTGATATCTCACTTTAAAAGAGTCACCGACAGGCCAAAGTATGTAGAGTGATCATAACGGTACAGAATCCTGGAACCATGTTATACAAGAAAGGCTGGAAGACCCTTGGAGAAGAAAAGATTAAGGGAAACTATTACTTCTGCCTTTAAGAATCCAAAGGGCTGTGTGGTGATGGGGGTCTGACAGACTGTCTTCTCACCGACTAGCCCTGGTCTTGGGTGAATTAGCAACCCCTTCAGGTTTCAAGTTGCCAATACTTCTTGCCTAATATTTCTCCACAACCTCAGGTTCCCTTCGGGGAGAAAACCACAGCCCCACTCCTCTTGCTTTGTGATGATTGTATAACTATCTCTGGGGTGTATAAAGAGATTTTCTATTAAGCACTACAGGGGAATAGATGATGTTTGGGGAGAGTGGGTTATAGCTACAGGAAGAAAAGGTTAATAATCATAGTTAATAGAGGTTTTTAGTTTAACCACGGTGTTTCATTAACATTTCCCTCACCGCCCTTCTCCCATTAAATCCCTCTTTGTTCAGGCCTTGGTTTTAATTTAGTTCTAGTCCAATGGCTATGGAAAGGGCTGGTCTGGACTCCCCTTTGAAGTCTTACAGAATCTGCCTCTTCAGCTCTGAGGATGGTAAAGAAAGACCTGGGCCTGGAGAGACTTCCTGTTTACTTTCTTCTAATTTGCTCACTTCACCTAACATTTACTGGCTGAGGCTAGCCTCTGCTAAATACTCCTCAGTGAAACTGGAGGTATGTAGGGCCCACAGTGCTACTGGGCAGGCGTTAGCATGACACAATCTCCCAGCTGGAAGAGGCTAGAGAGCTTTCTTCCAGAAAGTTACATTCACATGTAATGGAAGGACCTACAAGAGATGTGGAGCAGACACAGACCCTCTGTAACTGGTTCTGGTCTGCAGCTAGACCCATGATGAAGAGGAGCTTTTCTGATTGGCTATGTAGCCAAAACTGGGGCACTAAAAAGGCACAACTTGATTAAAACCTTACCTTTCTCTTGGGTCTACTACTACTACTACTCCTCCTCTTGGGCCAACAGTTAACAGTTGTTTGATCAATCAAAGGCATTTATTAAGCACCTCCTATGTGCCAGGCACTGTGCTAGGCATTGGAGAATCAAAAACAAAAGCAAAAACAGTCCCTGCCCACAAGCAGCTTGTAATATAGCTGAGAAAGACAACATCTACATATAAAAGTATACACAAAATGATTCTGAGGGGAGGACACTGGCAGCTCAGGGATGAGGAAAGGCCTCATACAGGAGGTGGTGCCTGAAGTAGGCCTCTGAGGGATGGAGACGAGGAAGGAGAGCATGCACTACCAATACTACAGGTGAGGAGGGAGCGCATATCCTACAAAGGTTACAAATGAGGAATGGCAAGAAAGCCAGTTTGCTGGAGTATGTATATAGGTAAGGGATGTGCAGCAAGGCTGGAAAGGTAGTTTGGAGCCAGATTGTAAAGGGCTATGACAGCCAAAGAGAGTTTAGTGGGAGCCACTGGATTTTACTGAATAGAGGAGTGACACGGTCAGACCTGCGCTTTTAGGAAAGTCAGCTTGGCAGCTGTGTGAAGATAGATCAGGGAGGGAAATGGGTGCCCTTTTGAGAGAGTGAGCTCCCTGTTAGCAAAGTATGGATAGACTTGGATCTGGGATACTATACTCAGTAACCATCCAAATCAACAAATATGTATTAAGAAATCTATTAAGTGCATATGATGTAGGCACCCAGGATACAAAGATTTAAAAAAAAAGTCTCTAACCTCAGGAAGTACATGTAATTTAATGGGGAGAGTTACAGTATGTCCATAGATGAATGGTGATAACCGATAGCACTTTAGAGTTTACAAACCACTTGCCAGCCTACCCCCATTTTGGCTCCATAATAGCCTTATTAGGTAGGCAGTGAAGGTATTATTATCCTTATTTTAAGGGTGGCTGGGTAGCACAGTAGATAGAGTGCAGGGCTTGGCATGAGGAAAACTCCTCTTCCTGAGTTCAAATCTGACCTCAGATACTTGGTGGCTGCGGCACGTCCACAGGCAAGACCTGAGCAAGTTACTTAACCCTGTTTGTCTCAGTTTCCTCATCTATAAAATGAAAAGGAAATGGCAAATCGCTGGTCACAAAGAGTTGGATACAACTGAACAACAATAATCCCTATTTTACAGATGAGGAAACTGAGGCTGAGAGAGATTAGGGGATTTACCATTGGTCACACAGGTAGGGTCAATGGTAGAAAATGAATTCAGGTCTTTATGACACCAAGTCCAACACTCTACTATGTCAGGAATTCGTAAGGGTGTGTGTGTGTGTGTGTGTGTGCGCGCGCATTCGTGTATGTGTGATGCAACCTTTTAACAGGGGGCCTATGGATCCCCAACTCAGAAAATGTTTTTAAGTCATTGAGTACAATGTTAAATTTAAATTAAACATTAGTGACAATAAAGATTTTTTTTGTCCATACTGGACTCCCTGATTTCTATCCATGGACCTTTTGGGGCTGTGTGGATCCCACGTTAAGAAACTCTGTACTAGGCCTGCCTTCTGTCTGCATCATCATTTCCACAGAACAATTCCCAAAATTATATTTGACTTTATATTAATGTTATTGAGATTGGTATTTCATGATGAGATTATTCCTGCTACTAAAGGTAACTAAAGGGGAAAGAAAACACTAAAAATGGGGAGAAATCATGAAAAGATTTTGCATAGGATGAAGATAAAAATTCTATGATGCAAAGATGAAGAGAGGTGGACACATTCCATCACAGGGATAAAAGCAGGAGATGGGACCCCTCGTTCAGGCATAGGCAGGTTTGGCTATAACAGAATGCACGAAGGGGAGTAATGTTAAATCAGCTTATGAAGATAGGTGGAAGCCAGACTGGGGAGAACTTTAAATGCCAGGCTGAGACAACAGGAAGCTATTAAAGATTTTTGAGTAGAGAGTAATATGGTCAAACCTGTTTATTTAGAAAGATAATTTTGGCAGCTGTGTGAAGGACAGATTGAATAAACTGGTAGCAGAAAGACCAGTTAGTAAACTATTACAAAAGTCTAGGTGAAAGGGCTTTGTGGTAGTAGAAAAAGGGACAAAAAACATGAGATGTTGTTGAGGTAAAATAAACAAGACTTAGCCACTGATTGGGTATAAAGATGAGGGACAGGGAAAAGTCAAGGATCACTCCAGGATTTCAGCCTAAAGTGACTGGGAAGATGGTTTTGACTTCAACAGAAATAGAATGGTTGGGAGTTGAGGGTTGGAAAGGAAGATGATGACTTTTGTTTTGACCATGTTGACTTGGAAATGTTTAGCATTCAGGGAGGTTTCTGGCAGGAATTTGCAAATACAGGACTGGAATTCAGAAAAGAGCTTTAGGTTACTTATTTAGGAGAAGAATTTTAGCCTAAATCTATATATAGATTTAGGAGTCAAAGGCATAAAGATGAGAAGTGAACCAATGGGAAGATATTAGGGTCTCAAGGGACAGAACGTACAGGGAAGAGAGCCTAGAACAGGGGTGGAGAACCTGCAGCCTTGAGGCCACATGTGGCCTTCAGGTCCTTGGGTATGTCCTTTTCACTGAATCTAAACTTCACAGAACAAATCCCCTTAATTTGTTTGGTGAAGTGTGGGTTCAGTCAAAGAGCTGCTTTTGAGGACCTAGAGAGCCATATGTGGCCTTGAGGCTACAGGTTCCCCACCCCTGGCCGAGAACATAACCTTAGGATGAGAAGGCACCACAATGTGGGAAGTTATACCAGATGATCTCCCAGGCCATTTCCAACACTAAGATCCTATGATTCTATGAAAACCACCATTCAAGTGGGTGCTAGATATAGACTGTTCGGTTAGCAGTTTTGCAAAGGCAACTATAAGAAAAATCAATGGGAAGCAATGGCTTTGCCCTTTCTTTCCCAGATTCCATGGTAACCATCTTCTTCTATTTGCTTTTTTATTTTCATACGATGATTGCCAAAATTATAGTTGATTTTCCATTAGTTTTATTTAGATTAGTGACATCTGAGGAAAGCTAAGGAGGACTAAATTAATTTGCACTATACTCTGGTTTCAATTATCAAACATCTAGCAAGCACCTACTCTAAGTAGAACACTGTGCTTAGTGCTGAAAATGGTATAAAATTTAGATGAGACACGTTTTCTGCCCTCAAAGAAGGCATCACAACCTTCCATCTGAATATTTAAATCTGTGGTCATATAGAGAAGATGGGAAAAGTGTAATTTTTAAAAATATATAATTCTGTTTCCATAACAATTCACAAAATATGATGTACATAGTTTATAAAATATAACAATAAACATGAATCTAACAAATATATAATTTCTAATCCTGTTCTAAAGGAGCAGTAACCAGCAGAATAGTTAATTACTTCTTTTTTTCTCTCAGTCGGGGCCTACTTGTCATTCTTAACCAAAGGACTAACATAGCTATACAATTAATTACATGTAGTCTTTGGGGTGAATTGTACAATCTCGCTAAACATCTTGATAGCCTGAAAGTAATTTCCCGGTTTCACCAAGTCAATTCCTTCTTTTGGAATAAGACAAAACAAAACCAAGAGGTATACAGTCTGCTATAAATCAGCTTTCGGTCTTTGGTGTCATTGCTATAAGCCTCTTCTGCCAACTGTCCTATAAGAATGACCTGCCAGTAGTGGCTGAGACAGGTACATTTAGACTGAGCTGTCAGTTTATAGCAAATTCATGGCTAGCACACAGTAAAGACTAGGACAGCAGCTTCCACATTCCTCCTGGACAAACGGTAGAGCAGAAAGGAGAGCAATGCAATTTACAAGGAGTCTAGCAGCCAGGTAAAAGGTAATAAACCAGAAAATCACTGAAGAAAATCAGTAGAGCATAAGCTAAATTAAATATAGGATTTGTGAACCAATTTACGCACATCAGAGGAGGAGTAGGAGAGACACACTCGGATGTGTCTGGACAGAGACAGAAAATCACAAGCTTTTCACTTTTAGGATGCTGACTATG